>NC_073745.1:76131568-76731568 GCF_029784135.1 Toxorhynchites rutilus septentrionalis
AAAAATGTGATGTCAAAAAAAATATTGACGCACGCATTTTCGGCGCTTCGATGACTTCTTTGTATCTTTCTCACTACACCTTACTCCTTGGCATTTTTTCTTTTTTAGTATAATCATAACGAAAATAAGCTTCGAAATAGGCTCAGCAACGATACGATGAACACTATTTTGAGACCAAAAGATTTGATTGAACATAGTTGCTTTGTATAAGCATCATAAAAAACTCGAATGACTTGCAAATGTGAATGTAGTATTTGTAGTAAATAAATGAGTTTTTTTTCTCATTCTAATAAAATATTTTTTTTACAATTTCAAAACTTCGATTTTTTGCATGTTAACAATATACTAACAAGTCACGTTGAAAAACATTTGAAGACATGTGGGTTAAAACTCCCAAACATAACACGAGTAACTTCTCAACATATATTTTTACCATAATGATGTATTTGGAAATGTTGTAGAAAATTATAAGCTAGTTCATAAAATTTCATGAACATGACGGTTCAACACGACAAACATATTAGAAGAGCCTATTTACTATGAAAAAGACAATAAATTAAAAATATTTTTTTTAATATCTCGAGAATGGCTGCATTTAGAAGGAGATTTATGAAGAGCTTTTTTGTTTCAAATCACATCAGAATTCAAAATTTGTGTCTAGAAATGATTGTTAACATACAAAAATTCAAAGTTTTGAAAATTCATAAAAATTCGATGTTCCACAAAGTTCGTCAAAAATAGTTTTACCACCATGGACTCATTTTTTAAATTGTTTAAATGACTTCCATTTTATTTGAAAAAAAAAATTAAAAATTAAAAAATACGTATATAAATTAACGGAAAATATTAAAATTGAAAAAAGACAATAAATTAGAAATTTTTTTTTCAAATATCTCGAGAATGGCTGCAAGGAGATTTATAAAGAACTTTTTTGTTTTAAATCGCATCAGGATTCATAATATGACTGCTAACATACAAAACTTTGAAGCTTCGAAAATTCATAAAAATTCGATGTTTTTCGATACGCCCTTTTCAAAAGTTACACTTGAGTCAAAAAATCCCAATCGAATCAAAAATACACGTTTTTAAAATCTGCTATTTTAGGAAGATTTCAATTGGAATTACTCATTATATATGATTAAAATCGTGATTTTGGCTAGCTGTCACTTTGAGCTGGTTGACTGTGAGTAGTGTCAACATCGGTTGTTTTGGCGTGAAACTGCTCATTTTTTTTCATTTTTATATTGTAAAAATTTCAAATAGGTGAGAGGGATTTTATACTAACGACAAGCTCCGAAGTTACAAAACGCGAACCGATTATGTTTTATGTGTTCATGATTTGAGAATAGGCGATAGACTAAAAATATTGCTTATTATCGGACCTTCCTCTGAATATGCCGTTCGTGTTCTTCAATACTATTTTGATGCCATGTTTATTTTGATGTTTGATTTCATTTTACATCAAACCGCATCAGACTTCTCCAAATAATTTGCTCTCTCATATGTGGTACACGACTCTACAATGCTCTGTAGGACTTCTGTAAAACCGGAATCAGAAACACGCTCTTGAGCGAGCAAGATTCACTTGATAAATTACCTTGAATGCTTCGTTGATCATGCCACCTTGATCGAGTTAGCCACCTCTAAAATTTGTGGGGATAATTTAAGATATCCTCTTCATGAAATCAGCATCTAGCAGCAAATACTACATCATATTTGAATCCTTGGATATCGCCTTGTCTTCATTCTGTGTTCATAGTCTTCTGCTTCAAGACCTGCATTCTACTCTTCTATGTTTTGAGTTCGACATTGGTAGAGATCGATGCAACCCTGTTGCGACTATTACTCCTTCCAAAGACTCATTAAGATACTTTGTAGTTATGATAGAAGAGAAGATTAAGGGAGAAGTTGTCCAGAAATAAAAACATAGATGCTAACTTGCTTGTCGTTTCCAAAAGTATCGGGAAACAGAAGTGTTGTGTATTTAAAGATCAGTTTTTCGCATCTGCTAAACCAAAGATGATGATCCGAGAATGGTCTCTTTTTAGATGTGATTATTTCAGAACCAGAGAATGGATGAATGAAAATTTTGAATGGAGCCCGAGGAGTATCACAATTTTTGTAAGGTCTTCATCACCTAAGCCACAGATTCAGGAATAGTTAAACTTGTGTTCATAGACTTCATTGTGACATTGTTACCTCCTGTTCCATTAAAAAGTACACAGACTTCCGTAATATAGCGGAAAACTTCGAAGATTTCGCAATATTCTTCTCCGATCTCTAGAAATGTTTGGGTCAAACTCCAAAATGTCAACTAATAGTAAGGTATATCTACCGTGCCATGAAAATCTCTTCCAGTTAGTATTTGGCCATATGTTTTCAGTTACTGCGGCACCTCTAGTTGTCATGCCAAAAAACTGATGAAGGATAGTTTATTTAGTGATAAAATTTCATCAGGATTGATACGCGCGATTAAAATTTATCGAAGATGGAACGTGAGGGACGTGAAAAAATCATCAACACTCACAACCCAACGTAATCATAGAATGATGACCAAGGCTCTCAAATTTCCAAAATCGACTGTGAATACCATGCTCAAACGTTACTTGGAAACATTGATGTAGGATGTGACAAAACAATTAAAACACCATCTAATATGGAAGAGTGGTGAAAAAAGATGGCAAATGCGGTTGACAATGCAAATGTGCAGAAAATGATGGGATGTATTCAACGAAAAGTTCAAAAGTACACAAGAAAAGCTGAGGAATACATTTCTCTTGCTTTTTTCTTCCTTAAAGCCTCATAAAAAAACCTACAAAAAATTATTTTTAATTTTTTTATTTTTTATTTCTTTATGGATAAATTTGAATTGATTGAAAAATACTGATCAGAAACAACAAGTCGTGAGTTTGTTTGCGAAACACAGTGATAAGAATAGTTCAATTAGACTATTAATCAAGTCAGGTGCGATTGCAATGACGAAGTGCAATCATTACAATTCGGATGGATGATGGTAGCTCAATTGGTAGAGGCAATCCTAAACTAATGGCAGACTTTGTTGAATAGCTTAAGGAACTTAAGGAACTTCCCAGATGCTTCGCATGATTTTCCAAAATATCGATCTTTCAAATGGTAGGAAGAACTGACTCTTCTGAATCAAATGAAGATATCGGGTTTTTTGACGAGAATCTTCCTTAGCTCCGTGAATCGTTTCAGCCTGAGAGCTCATTATTCCTCGGTCATTTTAAATCGAGTTGCACATGCTTTGTTTGTGTTTGGAGGGACAACGCTGTTCAGTAGCATTTTTGCTGGAAAGAATTCTTATTATAATTGTTAATCGTCGACATTCTGGTGTCGAGACCCAATAATATTGTTAAAACGTTTATCGTCAGCCCATAATTTTTTTTTATAATCCCAAGGATTTGTAGCAATGTGATCTTCAGAGTCAGATCAAATTGTATTGCATCCAAATACTCGGAAGATGTGGGTCATTCGCTTCAGACTTAACTTTGTTTGTCTTTTGCGATGTTACACTTAAGTCCCCTATATTTTATCCAGCTATTTGTTACATCGCAAATTATCACTAAAACTAGGTCTTCCGTCGCTCTTCTAGTCATGTAATGCTTTCTTGTTATCGCTGGATATCCTATTAAGCGCTTGTCTCTTTTTTTTCTTTTTGGCAGAGTCAATGTAGCGTCACATTTTTGAGATTGTTATTTAAACGGTCAATTATTATATCAATCCATCGAATGCTTTCATTAACCCAGATAACCTGGCACATTGCATTTCGCACAAAATTTCTTCTTCTATTCGCTAACAGAGTGTTCTTACTAAAATACACCTGTCCTATTTAGCTGTTATCCATCAGCTAAATATGACAGGAGAAATTTTTGGGCAACTAAATGAATAACTATGGTCAATACTGATTGATTAGTTTTCACCCAAACAAAATCTTTTACGATGACTGGACAAATTTGTTGAAGATCGAAAACTACAAATCACCGTACTGGCGTACACATTGGGGATCAATTACTTATCATTCAACAAGCTGAGCATTTGTTGCTCCACACCCCAATTAAAAACCACCGGCGCCAATCGCGAAAGCGTACAAACTCTCCGCCGAACCAACTTTACTAAACGTCACCCGTCAAATTGATGAATAATGGAGAGTTCACTTCACAGCTGACGGTTCAGTGCGCGCGTCCAATCTGTCCGTCGGTGCAACGTCGTGTCGCTTTGGAGACCCACCACGGATCAACTTCAAACTTTCTACGCGCTGCATGGTGCACAAAAAATCAACACACAAAAATTCGGTGGCTTATCAGCATCGTCCGGATTCGATTTGGTGCGAAAGCCCATCGGAAAGCGAAAACTTTCCTCGTTCGCCGCGAACGTGGATTTTCCTTGGCCTTATCGGAGTCATCGCGCGTTGCAACCGCGAAGTGTTGTTTTCATTACCAGGGGAACTCATGTTTAATTTTAAACTTAGTGATATTATCATGAACCCTTCGTGCCACTGAAGGTTTCTTTCTGGACAAACATTGGGCTGACGGATGTGTTTTTTCACTTCGCAGAGTTTGTGGAGATTTTTCCGTAAGTAAACACTATATCGAACCACGTGGGAAATCGAAAGAAAAACAAGATGATTGCTATGCGAAGAAATGCATTGCACCTCAGTCGTTGAGGTTGCTGGTGAATCAATTATTGGAACGATATATTATTTTGTTTGTTCTTTGGCTAGTTTTGATTGGTGTTGACACCATTACCACCTTCCAGAATTTGCAATGCATGCCAAGATCATTCGATAGTGCTGAATCTTTGCTAGATTAAAGTGGATTCAATTAAATGTAATGGAGTGCCATATCCTAGCGGTGTTACAATAAAAGTTCGCCATGGATTCATAACTCCATTAAGTACGGACTGTTTCTGCAAGTGTGGCTTTTTGAAAATTACTGCTCCGATGTGGCGTAAGAGACCATATTCCACTCGAAAACAAATGTTGGGTTCGTTGCGTTACTTACAGTGGTTCATAAAGTTACAGCATTGAGTCAATCAAACGGTATATAAAATATCTCTGTTGAATAATCTTGACGTCCAGAGTCGTAGACGTTGGATTGTTTTTGGTTTGGATGATTTAGGATGTCCTTTACATAAACGACTTCCGCCTGCTTCTACTTGCGAGCTTTTTCGCACCGCATTCTTTCTGCCTTCTCAACGTTCGTTATTGGATTGCACTTGACGAATCGAATGACACACTCAACACTTTGATGGCCGCACTTATGAAAAAAAAAATACTGGATGCACTTCTCCCCGGCATACATTGATGAGAGCTTCTGATTGCCAT
Source organism: Toxorhynchites rutilus septentrionalis (assembly GCF_029784135.1). Classification (NCBI taxonomy): domain Eukaryota; kingdom Metazoa; phylum Arthropoda; class Insecta; order Diptera; family Culicidae; genus Toxorhynchites; species Toxorhynchites rutilus. The sequence goes on from NC_073745.1 coordinate 76,136,913, forward strand.
CAACACTTTTCACGAGCTAATTGGTGGTAATGAACCAAATTCGAAAAAAAAGTGGGAGAGAATTAGGAATTTGAAGTTATATAATAATAAAAATAATTCTATTCGAAATAATTCAAAAGCAAGTTGCAATAGTACAGATAATACGAAAAAAAACCTGACAAAACCTTATAATATGATTGGAAAAGTAGCTTTCAATTATTTTGAAGCTGCAGTTTTTCAAACATAATATTTGGTTTTTGGAGGTTTGTCTCGTATTCAAATTTGAATATTTAAAAATTTCAGTATCTGTGCTTAAGTCTTAAGTTCCGTTTTTGCTTTAGCGCGGTCAACTTTTCTCTTCTAAAAGTTCCCACTTTTTTGTAGAATTGTCTCGAACTGAAGCATACTTCTTACGGGCAAAAGCTTGTACGATTTTCCGATTTTGGTCCGCAGGGCGCGAATTGCCTTCAGATTTTTTTTCCTGTACTCAAACCTACTCTCCTCACCATACTTCCAAACCGCATTACGAACTGCTCCTTTCCCAACTATATAAATATTGGTAGATTTTATATTAGGCTGTCAAAAAAGTCCTGCGGTATTTCCGCGTGGTGTCGTTGTAAGCGCGTAGTTCTAGTTGTATTCATTGTATCAAGTCATACTATCATACTTGTTGGAAAGGTATTTTTGCGCGCTATAATATAGTCCTTGACAGTGTTTTGTTTGGTTAAGTCGTTCGTGAGTTATAGTGTCGCAAATATGGAGCAAAATAAAGAGAAAATCCGACATATTTTACAGTACTACTATGACAAAGGCAAAAATGCATCTCAAGCTGCCAATAAAATTTGTGCAGTTTATGGACCCGATACAGTTTCCATTTCCACCGCACAACGATCGATTCAACGTTTTCGTTCTGGTGTAGAGGTCGTCGAAGATGTGCCACGCTCCGGAAGGCCTGTCGTCGAAAATTGCGACAAAATCGCTGAATTAGCCGAGAAAGACCAGCATAGTAGCAGCCGTAGCATCGGCCAAGAGCTGGGGATAAGTCATCAAACCGTTATTAACCATTTGAAGAGCTCGATGTATGGGTGCCACACACGTTGACGCAAAAAAACATCTTTGACCGTATCGACCGTACGCATGTGAATCGCTGCTGAATCGCAACAAAATCGACCCGTTTCTGAAGCGGATGGTGACTGGCGATGAAAAGTGGGTCACTTACGACAACCTGAAGCGCAAACGGTCGTGGTTGAAACCCGCTGAAGCGGCTCAGACGGTGGCCAAGCCCTCATTAACGGCCAGGAAGGTTCCTCTGTGTGTTTGGTGGGATTGTCAAGGAATAATCTATTATGAGCTGCTTACCTATGGCCAAACGCTCAATTCGGACCTGTACTGCCAACAACTGGACCGCTTGAAGATAGCACTCATGAAGAAGAGGCCATCTTTGATAAACAGAGGCAGCATTGTCTTTCATCAGGACAACGCCAGGCCACACACTTCTTTGGTGACGCGCCAGAAGCTCCGGGAGCTCGGATGGGAGGTTCTTTTGCATCCGCCGTATAGTCCGGACCTTGCACCAAGTGACTACCACCTGTTTTTATTCATGGCGAACGAGCTAGGTAGTCAGAAGTCACAAAGCCACAAAAGAGGTCTGTGAAAATTGGCTATCCGAGTTTTTTGCCAATAAGGAAGCGAGCTTCTATAACAGGGGTATTATGAAGTTGGCATCTCGTTGGGAACAAGTCATCGAACAAAACGGCGCATATTTGACTTAAAACAGATGATTGTAACTAATTTTATGAACAAATGAAAATTTAAAAAAAATACCGCAGGACTTTTTTGGCAGCCTAATATTTAATCATAACTGAGGGGCTTAGAATGAAAGGGGTGTAAGTTATTTGATCGATTTCTCTACATCGACCCTCTCTTTTGGTCATAACTTAGTTGCAAACTCATTCCCAGCTGTATTTAACAATGTGGAAGACAGGTCAAAACCTCATCTATCGGATCCTATACCAAACTCAAATTGGAACGTTTTTGTAGTTGAGTTATTAACTAAAGAAAAAGTTGATGAAGAGAAATCGACCAAGTCACTTACACCTCTTGCATTCTAAGTCCCTCAATTGGTTGCGATTCTTCATTTCTAATTCATGCATATAAACTGAGTTTTCCAAACTTAATACAGCGCGGACTCGATTATATACAGGTTTTGATTTTTTTTCACTGTATATAATCGAAATCGAGTCAAAAATAATTTTTCATTGTTTTTTTGCATGTATTCATCGTTTTTTGATAATAAAAGATGAATTGGATTTTTGACTCAACCCCTTAAAGTCAGAAAACACTATTCTCACACGAAAGAAAAAATTATCCAGATTCTCTCAGGAGGTGATTTTTTTTTATCCCATTTATTTATTTTAGGCTCATTAGCATTTTAGCTGTAACAGAGCCGAATTTTAATCGTGTACATGTCACATGGTTATCATATCTATATAGCACATGCATTACACAGTTGCTATTCGCCAGTATTCCTTCTATACCATTACATATGGTACATTCACACAGTAGCCATTTAGGCGTAAGAGTATTTTTTCTGTTCCATTATCCAGTTAGACCACCGGACAGCGGAGACAGTTGATTGATCATTGTTGAGTTATTTATAGAACAGCAGCCCGATGGGTCTTGCAGAGCAGAGCAGTTGTATGGATGAATCGATCTAATTTCGACCGTGGATCGATCTCCATCGCTGATGATTGTTGCGTGGACGTAGCTATTCTGTAACAACACAAAGATGGCCAATGAGGGTCCTGAGTTTTGAACTCACGATCGATCGCTTACTAAGCGAACGCGCAACCAATGTGGCTACGGAGACCCCCGTCAGGAGATGGTAGACGATCATATTTGATGAAGAAAAAATTATAGGAGGTTGTGTCCAAGATACGACCGCATTGTTGACGTAGAACTACGCTGTTATTATATATAAGTCGCTTGTTTATACCTTCGGATATTATTCTATAATGCTGTGAAATTTTAGAAACAACTGCTTAGTAGAATAATCTCTGAAATGATGTTTTCATTGTAGAATTCAATATGCTTGGTATTCCCAAATAATTTTTTGGTGCACAACCTTAACGTCTGCTTCGCCATAACGTCAGTTTAATTCATTGAAAGCAATGTCAAAGGCGTCAACGAAGCCTTCATGATGACGGAAAACACACAATGTTAACTGCTTGGAGAAAGACTGAATTATGCCACACAGATTGTACTCTGCTGTAACACCCATCGATGCGAATTCGCTGATGAGTTTGTCAAGAGCGACCGCCTTCACCACCAGCTGGGAGAGCTTGATTTTGGTTGCTGCCTGGGCGTTTTGCATTTTCGATCGACGCGCCGAAATCGCCTACTTCGCTGTTGTTCGGTGCGGTGTCACATTCGCGAAGGCTCGGTTCAGTGCGAGCGCTTTTCACTGCACCAACACCGCGTGCATCATTAGATGACGCTTACCTCGAAATTTTATTGCCCCTGGCAATGCGTTCGTTTTTTGCAGGGCTCGAGCCTGCCTTCCCCTTCTTCTTGTTCATCGCACACTACGCGAAGCGTCCAATTTATGACGCGGAAAGAAGAACACACGATACGAATAACGCGAAAAACGAACAGAAAAATCAAACGACGATTTCCAAGTTGGATTACCACTGGTGGGGTCCAATCTTAGATCGAAGCGCAGCGAGAGCAAAGTAAACTGAATTACTCAACAGTCCGATGCCGAATGAAAGTTTGCCTCAGCGAGATCCACTGTTTATACTCTAGGCAAGTATTCCCCTTCATTCTTCTTCTTTTCCTTTGTTCACGGAGACTTTAAATCCTACGATTTCCCCTCCGTTGGTTGTCGATAAGTTGCTCGTTATTGATATCTCTGTTCGGGAAAGTACTCAAATGGACAGAACAAATGTATGGGAAAATAGAAACATTTAAAGTTTTCATGAAATTTAACCATTCACTAACCAGGGGATTCAAATGTATGACATATTAAACAAATCTTACGGAATTTCCGATTCGATTAGTATGTAAATCGCCAAAATCCGTTCGCAGCAAAAATAGTTATTAACGTTAACTTTATTTCATAAAAACGTGACCTGTTTTCTGATTTGACACCCTTAATGAAAGACGTAATTCTACGTCAAAACCTCCTACCCATATGTTCGAATTTCAACAATTACAGAGTTAAAGAACTTTTTCTATTGTTTCGGATTCTGTTGCCTCAAACTGGCTCTACATTAAAAGTACGCTACGGAAGACGATTCTGATGCTTTCATTTGAAAGATGAGAAAATTTAGAACAGATTATAGTAGTGGAACAACCAAATTAGTGGAATTCAATAACATTTGAGGGGCTTAGAATGAAAGGGGTGTAAGTGATTTGATCGATTTCTCTACATCGACTCTCTCTTTTGGTCATAGCTTAGCCTCAAATACATTCCCAGCTGTATTTGATAATGTGGAAGATAGGACAGAACCTCACCTATCAGATTCTATAGCAAACTTAAATTGGAATGTTTTTGCAATTGAGTTATTAACTAAAGAAAAAGTTGATGAAGAGAAATCGATCAAGTCACTTACACCCCTTGCATTCTAAGCCCCTCATTTTGGAAGTGAAAAACTTAAAAGTTAATATTTTTTTATATGTTATTATTAATTTTATCCTAATAATTCATATAAGACTAGATTGTTTCTGAGGAGGCGATCTGGCGTAGTGGTAACATCCATGCCTCTCACGCTAAAGGTCACGAGAGAAATGGTCATTCTCACTCCCGACATTCTTCCAAAAATGGAAGTAAAAAGTGACGAACCAGCCAAATGAGTTGAAAATCACTATAATACAGATAAAAAATAAAAAAGATTGTTTCTAAAGGGTGTGTCACATCAAATTGCATCACGGAAAAAACGCTGTAGAAATTAATTTTTAGGAATTATATCTTAAGATTTCGCTTATAATCAGATAAGAGTGTATAGATCACGTTGGCCATGCTTCACTGTCAATTTTTCGTAAATTTGGAAAAATGTTGTCGAACGAAAAAGAGCGTCGTGAATTAATCCTGCGCACTCATTTCGAGAATGGATGCTCCGTCAGTGAAAAAGATCACAAGCGCGTAGTTAAGCAGTTTAGACGTGATCTGAGAAGTTCGGTCCGGGATGTCGCCAATAAGCTGAATTTGTCAAGTTCATTCGTCCAGCGGACCAAGCAGCGGGAGGGCCTGCGTACATACAAGGTTCAGAAGGCTCCTAACCGCGACGAAAGGCAAAACATGGTGGGGAAGACGCGAGCCCGGAAGCTGTACACCGAAATGCTGACGAAGCCGCATTGCCTGGTAATAGACGACGAAACCTACGTCAAAGCGGACTTTCGTCAGCTGCCGGGCCTGTTGTTCTTCTCCGCAGAGGACAAATTCAGCGTTCCGGAGGAGATTCGCAAGCAGAAACTATCCAAGTTTGCCAAAAAGTACATGGTGTGGCAAGCGATCTGCTCTTGCGGAAAGCGGAGCGCCCCCTTCGTGATGACCGGCACGGTAAACGGGCAGGTTTACCTTAAGGAGTGCCTATAGAAGCGCTTACTACCACTATTGAAGCAGCACGAGGGCCCGACCATCTTCTGGCCGGATCTCGCTTCGTGCCACTATTCAAAGGACGTGTTGGAGTGGTACGAAGCCAACGGGGTCACCTTCGTGCCAAAGGAAATGAACCCGCCCAACGCGCCGGAGCTTCGCCCAATAGAGAAATATTGGGCGATTATGAAGCAGGCCCTCCGGAAGAACCTGACGTTGTACAGAACCTTATGGACGGGGTGAAGAGGAAGGTGCGAGCATACGGGCTTGGGCTCGAAGTATGAATAAAAAGAAAATGGCAAATGTTGTTTAATAGTTTTTATTTTACTGTCTAAAATTTTCAAAAGGATCGGTCTACTGGGCGAATTTCAACAGCGTTTTTTCCGTGATGCAATTTGATGTGACACACCCTTTATCAATTGAATTGAAGCTTTTTTTTTTCTGTATTATAGTGACTTTCAACGCTTCTGGCTGGTTCGTCACTTTTCCTTCCATTTTGGAAGAGTGTCGGGAGTGAGAATTGAACTCGTGATCTTGAGCGTGAGAAGTATGGATGTTACCTCCACGCCAGATCGGCTCCACGAATTGAAGCTCTTTAACCGCTTTGTTCTTTGACACCCAACTTCTATCTTTCTTAATTTGGCTGCAATTTCGATATAAAAATCAAGCAAAATCTTCAAAAATCATGATTTTTACACTACTGTACATGTAATAGCTACATAAACTTCACCTGTTTACTTTCACCACGTTGAAAGATTACATTTCTTCTTGAAATAAGTCATTTTTGAAATATTCAAAAAATGTTTTTTTTCCAAACTGTATGTAATCGAGTTTGTGCACCCGTGGCCGAGTGGTTAGCGTCCCACACTATCATGCCGGGTGTTCGGGTTCGATTCCCGTTCTGGTTGGGGGATTTTTCGTAAAAGAAAATTCTTCCGGCTTGCACTGTGGTCACGTGTATTCTAGAGCTTGCCACTTTAGAGTACATTCAAGGCGTGTTATTCGGCATAGAAATCTCAACCAAGTATTAATGAACGACGCTAGTTAATGAATACGTTGAGACGGCAAAAGTTCCACAGGGAACGTTAACGCCATTCAAGAAGAAGAAGATGTAATCGAGTCCAAAATTGTATATAAGGTACACCGGGGCAAGTTTAAATTCGGGATAAGTTGAAGCGGAAATCATAACTTTTACAATGAATGATAGATTGACGTGATAAAAATATATGTAGTAAACATTATCTTTTAACCCACCTTAAGATACCTATTGCCAGAATATTGGAATGCTTTAACGCAATCCGCGCCTTTGTTTACTTTTCCTTGTTCTGTGAGATCAAAACAAACATTCTTGCGCGCTGACTGAATCGGTTCGAAAACACTGATTTTTTCAAAAATATGTGCAGAATTGCACGTCAGGTAATCATATAGGGATAATCAAGTGTAGTGGTTTTGAAAACTAAACTGAAAAATCTTTTTTCGTGAAGCTCTGAGCATTTATACTCAACCCATGTTTGTTTTCAACCCTGGGGTATGTTGAAACCAGTGAAATCGACTATTTTTTAAACATTGCTGCAAATTCCGGAGGTTATTTGTCGGTGATTGTTGTATGAATGAATGATGATAAATTAAAAAAATAAGAATAATTCATATTTCGTTCCTCAGTATGTTCTACATAATTTATGAATACACAGACATGATATAAGTAGAATTTGTTAATTTTGCAACAAGGGGTCGTTATATTACGAAACGCATTTTTTTTACTATTTTAGACTCCCTCTTCTCTACATAACATAACATGTAACATCTCATGGACATTTGCATAAAAATGTTCAGATTTAGTTGAATTTATTTCTAAACAAGTTTCCACAAGTCATCTCCTCCTCCCTTTTTGAGTGCGTTACGTAATATTTGAATATTTGAATGATCCCATAAACCTTATTAGTGGCCGTTTCGAGTGGCTCTACTCTGACATGAAAGTGTCTGAAATAGTATTCTTGATGTTATTGTTTCGTATATTAATTCCTAGTATGTAGTTTCATTTTTGCGTGTATCAGACTACTACTCCACATCTCACGTGTACCAAAACCCCTTTTTACAATTGTTTATAGGTAATTCCTTCAATTTAGTGTTTCATAAATCAGTTTGAGAAGCAAAACCGCACAAAAACTCATGATAGTTCGCGTTTCAACTTACCCCGCTCTCAGGACAAGAGTAGTTTCAACTTGCCCCGGTGTACCTTAATCGAATTACATATAATCTAGTTTGTATATAATCGAGTCTGACCTGTATTTATATCATCCGAGACATATGACTTGATAAACATATCTTCTTTTGGTGGTGTAAATAGAAGTGCATTCCTGAAACTCAAAACATTTATTCCTACTTTATCTGTTTTTTTTTCGCGACAGTTTCCAGCAGAGAAATTTGAAGCGGAAAAAAGTTATTAAATTGCAGTTGTGCAGTGGATGTTCCTCCTCCGCTTAAAGCAAGTAATCAGGAATTTATTTGGTAACCAAGCAACGATGAATTTCGGTTTGTACGAAAAGCGTGTGACAACTATCGTGCGTCGTTTAAGTGCGGGAAGACGCCAGAACAGATCTACGAGCTGCTCTAACCGCTTTCTATAAAAAAATATGATGCCAAATGTCGTGAAATTACAATTAAAAAAAACCATTTCCGGTGATTTTTCGATTTTCAAAAGCCTCAAACCGCTTTGCGTCACTCTCTCTTAAGTGCGAATGAGCTGATATTTTGCATAGGGTGTTTTATCGATGTAGTGAACAGTTTTTATGGGGTAACTTTTTGAAATTCGAGATGAGCATTTTCATGGGCACCCTAATATATGTACATATATATATATATATATATATATATATATATCTTAATATATATATATATATATATATATATATATATATATATATATATATATATATATATATATATATATATATATATATATATATATATATATATATATATATATATATATATATATATATATATATATATATATATATATATATATATATATATATATATATATATATATATATATATATATATATATATATATATATATATATATATATATATATATATATATATATATATATATATATATTATACAAACGATACACACGTATTGGGGAGTAGCGCATTTTCTGTTATTTTTAGGCTCATTTTATGTGATAAATCGGGATGACACAACAAGGGCTAAAATTAATTTTGCTGTAGCAGCCATTCGATAACTTCCAATATCGATTCTGGAGAGCATCGAAAAGAACTTTGATCAGTTTTTCAGGATCAAATTTTTTTCAGGATGAAATTTCTAAGCTGCTGTATGTATATTATATATAATTTTACAGCAATTCCACGCCAAACTGATATAGTGTTTATCAGATTTCGTAAAAAGTAGTAGTTTTTTCTCTTTATGGCAAAATATTAGAACCGTATTTTTTATTTTTATTTTCACCGCATTCCATTTTTTCCGAAGAAAAAATATGAAAAATATAGCGCTCTTGGTCCCGAGACCATGAAAACTATAAAAACAAATACAATCAATGATTACGAAAACAGAAACCCATTTTTTGCATTCGTCTTTTCCCGTAGATCATTTTCGGCAAATTTTCGTATTACTGAAAGGAAGTCGAAACATTCGGAAAATTGAATTCCCTTATGTTCTCCAATTACATCGTGATAAGCGTTGTTAGTCCATATCGAATTTGGCCTTTGTTCGAAAGTGGAAGTAGATTTTCAGATGGCATAACGCTAAAGTGACCAGATGCTCAGAGGTCTAACGCGGGACACAAACACCAAAACGTTATGTGAACATAAACCATAGTTTAGCGAGTCTAAACTGATCAGTATTATTTCTTTCTGAGTATCGGCACTCAGTTGTGATTATTCGTTAGTTTAGATTTTGTTTACGCCCGAAAATCACTCACTAAATCAGAGCATTTACGCCTGGCAAGCACGATTCAAATTCTACAATTTTCTTCAAAGTATCGAATGGAATGCTCGAAAATTCCAATTCATTTTTCATCGATTTTAGTGTTAACGTATGCATTCAAAAAAAAAATGGACTAATTTCGGATGGCGATGAAAGATAATTTATAAGAACAAATTTTCTTAAAATCTTACGTTTATTAAGTCTACAACAAAAATGATTCAAAGATGTTGATTCGCAGCAGCAGCACTGTCAAGCAACTTAATTTTTCCATACTGCAAGCTCCATCCCACAGCGGAGGACTTGGACATCCTGAGGAACTTTGTGTCTGCCAGATATAGCCGATCTGGTATTTACAATATCATCTATTTGCCGCTCCTTAACCCGGGAGATCGAAGCAAACGGTGGAGAAAAATCTGGCCAAAATGGACATTTTTATGTGGAAACGTCAGACGAGACCGGACGGATCTGAGCAGCAGGCAAACACCCAGAAGGAGTAGCTTGAGGTGCTGGTGAAAAACTTGTTTCCGGCGAAAGAAGTGGAAAACTTCTTTTCGTACTCGTAATGAAAGACGAGACGTACTTGATGCTAGAATTCAACGAATGGCAGAGGACCGGGTACTTTATGTTCCCCAGGTAAGCGATGTCGTCGAATATATCATTCACATCAAGTTCTCAAAGAAGGTACTCTGACAAACGTGAAGTGAATGTCCAAAAAAAATATATAGAAATATATAGTACGAAGTGCTTTCCGGAATTGGGAAGGTGATGTGCCAATAGATCACTGGAGGATAGATCGTCTGGAGATAAACATTGTCGTGAAGACCACCAACCTTCCCAACATTCCCCAGCTGCACCCGATAGAAAACTTTTGGGCGAATGGCCAAAATAGAGAGACAGACGACCACCAAAGCCACAAAAAGGTAAAATAACACGCCGATATACATATATTCATCGGCCATGGTTCAGGTTCCGGCCAACTTTCGTAAGACCGCCAAGCGCTTCATTTACGATACTTCATCAAACAACTCTGCCTCTTCCTGTCGAGTGTACACTAGTTCTTCCGACTTATTTCAAACGTTAAGCCCTGACCGAGCTAGGGGACCAAAGATGAACTTTTCGTCTGACTCACGTTGGTCCCTGCGAATCAAAAGGGGACTTTCATAAAAATCATTTTCCAATTTTGTTGCTGTCGCTTCCAGTTGACACTCTCTAAATAAAAAGCCCCCTGTCGGTGTGATGAAACCAGCTCATCGTATTATTCTTTGGACGCATTAGAAGCGCTCTTGTACAGTCTGCCAAATAAAAGTTTTTTTATTGAGGTTATTCCATTAAAGAAAATCAGAATGATCAAATTGTGATATTGAAACATAATGATAACGCGGGACATTTTCGTGTCTTTTGCCAAATGCGGGACGTTTCGCGGGACGCAATCTTACGCGGGACATTTTGTTGAAATGCGGGACTGTCCCGCGTAACGCGGGACGTCTGGTCAGTTTACATAACGCACTTCTATATCTTCTATCTATATAAGGTACACCGGGGCTAGTTGAAATTCGGGGTAAGTTAAAACGGAAACCATAAATTTCACTAAGAATGGCGGATTGACGTGATAAAAATTTATATAGTAAACATTATCTTTCAACTCACCTTATGACGGCTATTACCAGAAAATGAGAATGCCTTAACTCAATCCGCATCTTTGTTTACTTTTCCTTGTTCTGTGAAATCAAAACAAACATTTTTTCGCGCTTACTCAATCGGTCCAAAAACACTGATTTTTTTTTTAAATATCGCCAGAATCGCACGTCAGGTAATCAAATAAGGATAATCAAGTATAGTGGTTCAGGAAACAAAACTGAAAAATCTTTTTTCGTATAGCTCTGAACATTTGAACACACCCCATGTTTTTTCAACCCTGGGGAAAGCTGAAACCAGTTAAAATCGACTATTTTTCAAACATTGCTGCAGATGTCGGATGTTATCTGTCGGTGATTGCTGTATGAATGAATGATGATAAATTAAAAAATAAGAATCATTCATATTTCGTTCCTCAGTATGTTCTACATAATTTATGAATACACAGACATGATACAAGTCAAATTTGTTAATTTGGCAATTAGAGGTCGTTCAAATATTACATAACGTAATGTGTTTACTATTTTGGACTCTTTTTTTTTCTACGTAACATGTAACAAATGATTATTTGCATAAAAATGTTTAAATTTTGTTGGATTCATTCCTAAACAAGTTTCCACTAGCCATCTCCTCCTCCCTTTTTGAGTGCGTTACGTAATATTTGAATATTATCTGATCCAATAAACCTCATTAGTGATCGTTTTGAGTGACTTAACTCTGACATCAAAGCGTCTAAAATAGTATTATTGATGTTATTGTTTCGAATATTAATTCTAGTATGTAGTGTCCATATTGTGTGTATTAGACTACTCCCCGACATCTCACATGTACTAAAACCCTATTTTTCAAATATTTATATGTAATTCTCTCATTTTAGAGTTTCCTAAATCAGTTGTAGGTGGTTCGAGAAGAGAAACCGCACATTAAACTCATGATAGTTCCTCGTTCCAACTTACCCCGCTCTACGTGACAAGTTGATACAATGCATATGATAGCTAAACATTTTAAAAATTAATATTTTTCAAAACATCCAGTGTGAAACCCTATTTTTTATCAAAATTCATCTGTCATATCTTGTATGTGCCGCCAACAGATTTGAATTTAGTGGTTTAGTGATTTTTTTAGATAACTTTCAAGTGGAACTTCGAAAAAATCGTTTCAACTTGCCCCGGTGTACCTTAAATAAAAATGAATCGCCAAATGTGGTAAGCGCAAAACCTGAGGAATAAATGGTCATATTCTAGTCGACTTGATTTTATTTTATTCTTCTCTGCTCGTAGATCATTGTTAAATGAATAACAATTTGTAATTTTGGAAAAACTATGATAGAAAGTTCGAAAAAATTAATTCCCATATGTTCTACAACGACATGCCCGTAGTTGTTAGTCCAATTGGATTTCGCGTTTGCGGAATGAGGCTTTGTGTTCCGTTGGTATGAAGCTAAAATGACAATGGGTTCTCAGGTGGAATAACGTGGTTCGAAAATAAAAATTATGAATGAAAATTTATTTTTCCTTTTTTTTTGTTTCTGTTTTATAATAACTTTCAACATTTTTGGCTGGTTTGTTACTTTAACTTCTATTTTTGGAAAAATATCGGGAGTGCGAATTGAACTCGTGACCTTTAGCGTGAGGGGTACGAATGTTACCACAACGCCAGATCACCTCTCGAACTTTTCTGTGTAAAACATGTATGTAACGGAGAAACATGTTATTTACACATGAATCTTGAGCGAAAATTGTGAAATGTGAAAATTAATTTATATTACTTATATTATATATTTCATATTATTTATTTTATATTATATTAAAAAAAACTATATAATATCGGACTGACCGATATTACGGTACTTCTGCCAACATTAACTAAATGAATAAATAGATCAAATCGGTTCCCTATGGAACAATTCAATTATCAAACTGTTTTCATCAGCCTTAAAACCTAGCCCCAGCAATTGAATCGTCGTAATGCATGCTCGCTTAGAGCCAATTACAGAGCCATAAATAATACCCCCCATAAATTACCCGGTGGTAAAATATGCTTACCCGGTTTGCGTAACAGATATTCCTTTGCGTGCGCAAGTGGCGCGCTCCCAGTACTAGCTTGCTCCAGTGGTCTAATTTCTGGCAAACCTCTGGTTTATTTTTTCGTTTCAGCTATGCACCGGTGGCTCGGTAACTGATCTGGTTCAAGGCCTGCGCAGTCGGGGAGCACGATTGACCAACAACCAGATCGCGTACATTCTTCGCGAAACGATCCACGCGTTGGTGTTCCTGCACGAGAATCACTGTATGCATCGGGACATCAAGGGGCACAACATACTGCTGACGGAGAATGGTCACGTCAAGTTGGTTGACTTTGGGGTGAGCTCACATTTGGCTGCGACGATGGCCAGGAGGAACACTAGCGTTGGAACACCATACTGGATGGCGCCGGAAGTGATCGCGTGCGAGCAGCAACTGGACCAGTCGTACGACTCGCGGTGCGATGTTTGGTCGGTGGGAATAACGGCCATAGAACTGGCCGAAGGGGATCCCCCGCTGTGCGAGCTGCATCCGATGCGGGCACTGTTCCAGATCCCTAGGAATCCTCCCCCGAAGTTGGCCCACCCGGAGCACTACTCGACGATGCTGTCGGAGTTTATCTCCGACTGCTTGGTGAAGGATTTGGAGCAGAGACCATTCTCGAAAGAGTTGGTGACGCATCCGTTTTTGAAGGCGGTGGGACCATATGTTGAGAAAGTTCGACAGGAGCTGAAGAGCGAAATCCAGAAGCAACGTATGGAGGGGCGGACTCAGCGGCAAGCCCAGCCCACGACTAAGTATGGCAAGTTGAAATCGGACCGCAAATCGAAGCCGCAGAAGATTTTCATGGATGACCTGGCGGCGCTGGATGTGTTGACGGAGGACACGATCGTTGAGCAGTTGCAGAAGCGATTTGATAACAATCAAATCTATACGTACATTGGTGACATACTGGTGTCGGTGAATCCATTCGCCCACTTCGGAATGTATACCCCGGGTCATCAGGCAAAGTACGCCGGAAAATCACGGTCGGACAACCCACCGCATATTTTCGCTGTGGCTGACGCTGCCCACCAGGCACTGGTGCATCAGAAGCAGAATCAAGCGATCGTCATCTCCGGGGAAAGTGGTTCGGGGAAAACAGAGAGCGCTAACCTTCTGCTCAAGCAGTTGGTATATCTTGGAAAAGCAGTTACCAAAAACCTTGAGGAGCGAATATTGCAGGTTAATCCAATCATGGAAGCATTCGGAAACGCCCGAACTGGCATCAACTCAAACAGCTCTCGCTTTGGTAAATACCTGGAGTTGACCATGGCTCGCAGTGGAAAGGTCAATGGAGCACGGATCTTCGTATACCTTCTGGAGCAAAGCCGTGTGGTCAAACAGGCCGAGGGAGAAGGCAACTTCCACATTTTCTACTACATGTACGACGGTCTGCAGGCGGAGAAACGCTTGGAGGAATATTATCTGCATCCATCGTACAGAAAGACCCACCGTTACCTACAGGAAACAGCAACATCACCAAAAACCAACGTTGACCGTTGGAAGCAGCTGTTGGCCAGTTTCAAAGTGCTCGGCTTCCGAGACGACGAGGTGGATATGGTGAACCGAGTGCTGGCCGCTATTCTGAATCTGGGCGATCTGGAGTTTGGAGAGATTGTCTCCAACGACAGTACCGATGGGAAGGCTCGCGTTACCGACGTGGCACCGATGCATCGCGTATCCAAGCTGCTCGGAGTGGAGTCGTCCGATCTGTTGGAGGCACTGACCTCCAACTCGGTGGTGACGCGAGGCGAAACAATCACACGACACAACAACGTGGCTGAGGCGTCTACTGCTAGGGACGCCATGGCGAAGGGTTTGTACGGGCGGCTGTTCGATTGGATGGTCAATCAGATAAATCTGCTGCTGGTTCACAACAAGCCGAGTAACAGGTGAGACGTGGTACTTTATTTCATTGACAAATGATTCCAAGCGATTTTTGTTCATTTAGCCCGGATCAACTCGCCGTTGGACTCTTGGATATATTCGGCTTCGAGAACTTCTCGAAGAACTCATTCGAGCAGTTGTGTATCAACATAGCCAACGAGCAGATTCAGTACTACTTCAATCAGCATATATTTACATGGGAACAACAGGTAAGTTGTGCAATCTATAATTCAAGGTTCGAAAAATTGATCCATAAGCCGAGTTTTGAGTCGGAAATGAGAAATCGGAAGTTTGAAATCCGTAAAATGATTTCTTAAATCACGAATCCGAAGTTCTCCGTATTGTTTCTAAAACAAATAATCAAGAATATGGTACCTGAAATTGGAAAACAATTTGTCAATCAATAATCCGGCATGAGCGAATGCAAGAATATGTAATTTGGAATCAAAATCAGGCATTATAGACATATAACCCACCCTTGTATCTGGTATACGTATATTTAATAAATCAAATACTCTATCCGCCTCTGAAATCTGCATCTGGATTATTTATATGAATTGTATATGAAAACATTTTATTTGAATAAAACCGTGATTTTAAATTGATGTCTCGGATATGAAGTTGGGATTAGGAAATATGAAATAAGATATCTCAAACATTAGAGTTGGAACTTGGAATCTTGAAACTTAAACTAAACAGAAATGTGAAATTGGAATATCCGTCTTTCTTGTGGTACCTTCAATCAAGAGTATCAATGTGGCATTCGAATTCAGTATCGGTATCAATTATAGAATCACAATCAGAAGTTAGAAAATATGGGTATTTAGAATCTGTAATCCAAATTTTTAGTTGAGGAGATAACAATCCGCGAATCAGGAATTTATAAATTGAATCCAGGAAACGAGGAATTTGTTTTCTATGTGCTTTTAAAATTTGCATCTGGAATCTAAAACTGGTAATTTGAATTTGAAGTATCGAGGCCAAAACGTAGAATTTGAAAACTGGAACGTTTCTCTTAAGTAGATTTTTAATCTAAAGTCAAAATTAAAGGACACTGTCTGAAATTTAAAACGAGGAATCCAATTTTGGTATACAAAATCCGATTTCATTCAGTGAGCCATGTGGTATACATTTTAATTCGTTCGTGGATTCAAGAGTTTTCGAGTATCTCAAACATTTAAATGGAACTTCGAATCTTGAAACTGAATCAGGAATCGGGAATATTACTCTGGAATTTGGAATCTGAAATTTTTCTATCTTGTATCTGCGACTGGAATCTTATATATCTCGGGAATCCGAAAAAAACATTCTGCATCTAGAATTCTGAATTTAGAGTCTGGAATTCGAAATTTGATCATGAAATTTTATCATGAACCTTAAATCTCAATCTAAAATTTATAGTCTGTGTTCGAAGTCTGGAATATGAATGCGCAATCGAGATCATGATATCTAAAATCTAGTTTCGAAGATATTACATCTCGATTTGTGAATCGAGGTTGAATTTTCAAGTATTTGGAATCAGAAATATTTCCTTCAAATCACGGAATCTTAAAATACGATTTGCGAATCACGAACCCGCCGTGCGCGTATGAAGATGTCTTACAGAAGAATCAGTCCAGAAGCTTGAAAATTTCTAAAGATTTTCAAAAATATGAAGAAATTTGGAATTCCAAATCAGGATAACATGAAATCCGAGCTTGTATCTGGAATTCGTGCAGCATGCAAGAAAATGTTTATCCACCCTCAGTGGAAAATTAGATTTCTTCAATAAAACCTACCAGAACATTTAAACACGGTTCAGTTTATATTCATCCATGTGAAAACAAAGCCAATTTATGCGAGTTCAAAAACAAATTTAATTTTCTTGCATTTGCCACATGATGTTAAAACAGTTAAAAGTTGAAAAATAACGCAAAAAAATATACCAGCCCTCTGGCTCACATAGTTTTAGAACTTCGAGTGACACCCTTCGGTTTCGATAACTGCTCGGCATCATCGTGGCATCGACTCAATCAGAGATTTTCGATCAAATTAAGGTCGGGAGTCTGTGCTGGCCACTCCATAATCTTGATACGCTTTTCCGTGAACCACTGCAAAACCAGCTTTGAGTTGTGCTTCGGATCTTTCGGACACTTCTTTTTCAAACTTTCACCGGTTCGCCGCCATTTTTTTGTGATACCATTAGACCCAAATAGCATTACTTTCGTCTCGTCCGACAAAATAACCTCATTGCATTCATCACTGGTCCATGAAATGTGGTGCGGACAACCATGGCTACTCAAGTGCTACTCTGCCCTTAAGACCTTTCTTATGAAGACAATCTCGTACGGATTTTGATGTCAGTTGAATGGAAAACTCGCTTTCAATCTGTTTCCCAACTTTCGGAGTTGATAGTTCCCGGTTCAGCTCTGCCTTCTTCACGACAGCTCCGTCGATTCGGTCAGTTGTCTTTGAAGGACGCTCCGATCGCTTAGCTGATGAGATAGAACCACGATTTTTGTACATCTGCCTAACTCCTAGCGACCGTATCTCTGTGAAGCTGGACAATATTGACGATATCAAGAGCATTAAATGACAGCTAGACACAATGTTTACATTCAAGAAAGTTGCAGAATACATACTAAAACTCTGTAAAACACTCTTAAATCGTAGCATCCGTTTGGGGGTGGATAAACTATTTTTGTTTCACTTTTTACCTTTTTCATAATTCATCACATAACATTTCAAGAAAAGATAAAAACGCCGTATTTTCGATGGCAATGTGATAAATAAACATAAACTGATAGATCATGGAGGAACACTCATGAAATTAGTGGAAGTGGGTGTTTTGAGGAAGGGCACAGTGAGCGCAAAATTTAAGTAGACTGATTGGAAGCGATTGGAATCGTATACAAATTATATCAAATAGTTTGAGAATTACTGACAAGTGATGTATTAAGTATAGGGCAAACAGAATAAAGCGGCGAATAAATTTTGCACCACTTTTGCGGGATTGCTTCTTTTACTGAATATTTGTCTTCGCTACATACAAGTTGTTCGACGACTTTGTGCACAAAGCTAACGACAATCTAGCTTTACCAGCCGTGTCTTGCATCACCCGCATATTAATCATGACTGAGATAAAATTGCAACCTGGTATCCATATTTATAGATTTCTGTGATTTCTATAATTTGTTGTTGTTGTCTTGAAAAATAGACACTTAGAACTTCTTCAGTCTATTCGACTCTATCAATAGTTTGCTTGCAAGCCATATTACTCGGAGGATTTTTTTTTATCTTTTGAACGAAGTGATTATCATGTCACTTTATTCAGTCGATAAAGAGGTGTTGAGGCTCAAAACTTTGCGCCTCCAACCCAACGCTCTCGTTTTCGAATTCCCCCAAATATTCATACATTCATTCACTGAGAATCACTAAACCAACGATAGTCCTACGTCAACCTCGCGGTTATACCACAAATATAACCCACTTTTGTGTTCTTTAAAACAAAAATATTACAGTTTCAAGATGAAGCCGGTAGACGATGTTGTTATTTTCTTTTCGAAATTGTTCGAAATGTTGGACAAAGGTCAAGGGACCGAAAGGAAATAAAAGGAGTGCGTCATTGAATGGAGAAAAAGACACTTGGATTCCGAATTTGGGTGGGAGTGACCATATGATTCACCGACGAGAGTGGTTTGAAGGATTTCACTGAACTATCCGTAGAGACGACAAGTGGAAATGGCGGTAAGATCGTGGGTCGAGGAAATATAAACAATGGGGATTCCTGGAGGTTCATGTGCATTTATTTTCGTCAGGAAAAGCCATGGATCGAGGTTATCGATTGAAGTCAGACAACAAGCGGTGCAAATTCCTGAAAGATGGAATACAAAATAAAAAGTGATGAAAAAATGGAAATATCAGTGCATGAAACGAGAGTTTTTACTAAACAAAAATATAGATTCCATAGATGAGGATTTTTTCGATGAGATGGCTATTTAACAACAGCGAGCTGTACCATATACACCGGAGCAAAATGGGTGCGCGGAAAGAAGAGTTGAGAAAAATTTCACAGTGTACTCAAAACGAATGGACACTAAGTTTTGGGAAGAGCAGTTAATTTGCAAGTTCAGGTTCTTTCACGGTCGCCATGTGATTGATTTCGTCTTTTTGTTATTTTCGAAGAATAAAGCGCAACTAGATGAAGATACAGAATGAATTTATTCAATATAATTTCTTACCGCTACGAATGTGTTTCCTAACTCTACATAATTCTACAAATGTAGAAATAAGTGGGAGGTGCCTGGACTACGCGATCAGGCCAATCGACAATTGTTGTTTGCCACATGTGGTTAAACATAATTCGATTCTCACAGCGGGTTACCATGTAAGTTTTGTAAATTGATCTTCTTGCTTGCGTGGTCTCGCTGGGTTCTCTGGTGCAATTAATTTATTGGTAATGTGAACAACCTTAGATAAATGGATATCACTAAAGGGCAATGTAGTCAAAAGGGAAAACTTTCATGGGAAGATTTTGAAATGAATTGTTGAGATGCGATTTGATACTTTGGATATGATGTTCAGTCACGCCACGTGCCCAATCGAACTGGAACATCACAGTTGAAAACAAGTCACCATATGGGTTGTGGTTTAAAAAAAAGGTAAAAATAAATTCTTTGCGGATTTTCGGGTCAGAGGTGTTCGTACCTGTGCGATAAAAACTAGACTCAAAGTCAATAAAATGTATATTCGTCGGTTATGATGACCATTCCATGGGGTAATCGAGTCTGGAATCCTGAGACGAGCAAAGTTCAAATCGTCTGTTATATTATTTTCCGTCCGGAAAAATCATTATTATCACTTGATACCGGAAATAATAAAAAGAAAGCCGATGAGTTTGCGAATAATGAAGATGAACTGAGCGCGAAGGAAGAACAAGAGCGAAGAGATTGTGGAGCAATATGTGATCTTGACGATAGAAATGTAATCAGCCATCGTTTGCGAGATAGTTGATGTTGTACCACAGCAGATCATATTGCAATGTTAACAATCAATGTGGATCCACAGACTTATGAGCAAGCGAAGAAATCAGATAATCACGTACAATGGCAGCAAGCAATGGACGAAGAATACAACTCACTTGTTAAAAAGTTGATGGTTCTGAGCACGGAGGCACGGACGCGATCTTTACATAGGACTTTGATTGTGTGTAGTAATTGAGACCTTTTCCAAGTTCTAAATCAACAGCCAGTTAAATTCATTCTTTGCATTTTTTTACATAACCAAAAAACATGCTCGATATAATTACATCCTGGACCACAATTCCATAAATTGTTAGTAGCAAGACCTACACGTGAAAACGTGAATTGAGCACGAATTGATTGGACAACAACCCGAACTTCAATCTAATAAAATTTCTATCGACGTTTAACCTTTTGAGCCAGGCTCTCGTCAAATCTTTGGGGAGTATAGAGTGAAATCATCCAATATCATCTTCAAGATCATTCCTAAATCATCCATCCATTGATTTTGACAACTGATAAATGCCTATTATCGGCAAATCGAGAATAATTCATAATACGCATCTAATCAATTGTAGGCGAAAAGATTCCTCGTTGCGTTATGGGGGAAAACGAGGCTAGTAAAATCGAAAAAAACATACTCATTTGAATTGTCAAATTGTTGACTTTATTTTTACTATATTCACTGTTCATGTCTTGAGCCAAAAAAATTCTGGATAAATTTCCTGTCCAATGGTATATAACACAACATATGTCACGATAACGATTTTGAGTAATATGCGTTTGAAAACTCTTAATGAATTAACGAAATTTAATTTCTAAGCAATGCAAATCATTTCCATGTGTTTTTGTGCGCAGAATTTGGGTGATTTTGAGGCAGATGCAGATATAAGGTTTCCGTATCGGGAGGCAGTTGGGAGTTCAATGTATCTGGCAGTGGCAACAAGACCGGACATATATTGGAATTGTTGGAAATACGAGTTAATATCCGGTGAAACCCACTGCAGCTCATGTCAATGCATTAAAACGTATTTTGAAGTACATTCGCGGCACAATGAACATGGGAATTTATTTCAAGTCTGGAAATGATGTATTTTTCAGTTGATATAGCGATGCAGATTATGCTGGAGATCTCGTCATTAGAAGATCTACATCTGGCTGTGTATTTAAGCTAGGAATTAGTATTATCAGTTGGGGCTCGGAGCGTGAAAGATCTGTAGACAACAGAATCCGAGTACATGACAGCAGCATATGCCTCAAAAGAGCTCAGTTGATTGAATTTGAAAATTAAATGAGCTGTTGAAACAAAAATTAAATACTCCGACACTTAGTTTTGTGCTCGCAACGAACACAGTTCTGTTTTATCCCCCATATAAACACAAAACAGTTGAAATATTCTTAAAGCTCCTTTTCCCACAGGAATACATGGCTGAGGGGATTCCGGTGGACCTGGTTGAGTTTGCAGACAATCGTCCAGTTCTGGATATGCTATTGAGTCGCCCTCTCGGATTACTCGCTCTTCTAGATGAAGAATCTCGTTTTCCAAGGTCCAACGATCGATCACTCATCGGTAACATCCTCACTCATAAATGTTCCGAACAGATAATGGCAACCTTCTTCTTCTTCTTCTTCTTCTTCTTCTTCTTCTAAACCGTTCACAGAGAAGTTCCACAACAACATCAAGTCGAAATTCTACCAACGACCAAAGTCGGATGCCGTGTGCTTCGCGATCCACCACTTTGCCGGTCGGGTGGTCTACCAGGCGGACGGATTCCTGGAGAAGAACCGCAACTTCCTGCCGGCAGAGATTATCCAGCTCATCCGCCAGAGTCAGTATGACATGATTCGTTTCCTGTTCCAGTGTCCCATAACTAAAACAGGTAACCTGTACTCTGCTATCCACGACACCGGATCGCGCCAGAATGTGTCCAACCTGATTAAGGTGGATACAAAGGTGGGTTGGGTTGAGTTTAGGGGGTTCTCGGTACTATGATATTAATACACTCCGTCTTCGCCACAGGAAAAGTTCAACTCTCGCGGACTTGCATCGCAATCGAGAGCTCAGCAGACGGTGGCCACCTACTTTCGCTACTCGTTGATGGATCTGTTGCAGAAGATGGTCACCGGGACGCCCCAGTTCATCCGCTGCATCAAGCCGAACGACATGAAGGCAGCGAAGAGCTTCGAGCCCGCCAAAGTGCTGAAGCAGCTGCGCTACACCGGAGTCCTGGAGACGATTCGGATCCGCCAACATGGGTTCAGCCATCGTCTGACGTTCGCTGAGTTCTTGAAAAGGTACGTACGGGGCGTTTTGGGTGATCGATAGATCCTTATTGTTATGTTCTTCCCTTTCCAGATACTACTTCCTCGGCTACGGATTCGAGGAACGCGTCGTCGCTAGCCGAGAATCGTGTCGTTTACTTTTAGTGCGTCTAAAAATGGATGGATGGGCTCTCGGGAAATCCAAGGTGTTCCTCAAGTACTATCACATTGAGTATCTCTCGAAGCTGTACGAGGAACACGTGAGTACACACCTCTCTCTCTGATTGTGACCCATCACTCACCAGATATTCCTTCCCATAGGTTGGTAAAATCATTTTGGTGCAAGCTTGCGTACGTCGTTGGTTGGCGAAGTCTCACTTCAAACGTGAGAAGCAACAGGTGCTGGCAATGAGTGCCGTCACTCTACAGAAGCACGTTCGTGGCTGGCTGACGCGGCGACGCATGAACAAGCTCATGCGCGAGAGGAAGGAGAAGGAACGTCTTGAGCAGGAGCGGCTCGAGAAAGAGCGGCTGGCTAGGGAAAAGAAGAACAATGGTGATACTCAACATTTAAAAGTCAACAGAACAAACCTTATAGAATTATTAAAAATATTTTCAGAACAAAACAAGGTGAAACAGGCCCTCGCCAAGGCGAAGTTGATCCATCAGTACACCAACAACGAGTTGAACAAACCCTCGGAGAAACACTCGGTCGATGTGAACAACAAGGAGAACGAAAAGGCAGCCATCGTTATCCAGAGTTACTACCGAGGTTACACCATCCGCAAGATGAAACTGACGCCGGAGATGGAAGCCAAGACCAAGTACATTCTCGGGATCGCCAAGAACCGGGTCGAAGCCCAGCGAATGATGCAGAAGGAGGGTTTCTCCAAGGAGGATGCCGCCCGGATCATCCAACGGTTCTATAGAACCCACAAGAGCAAGAAGAGCAGCAATCGGGAGAGCAGCCGTCGGAAGGGACAAGCCCCCCAACCCGTGAAACCTCTCTCGGCCAAGGATCAGCAGGTGGATCTGATAGCCTTCTCACAGAACGTGCATATGCTGAACCAGGAAGTGCACAAAAATCTGCGCGCCAATAAGACCGGTGTGCCGTTGGAGGCCATAGAAAAGCTCCCTAACGACTATAAGCGGCCGCCGGGATTTGTGTTGGTTCCTGGCCTGTTGGGGACAGTCCCCGGTGGAGAGTTCACCAAGTATAGCTCTTTCCGCACTGGAGTCGACTGTGACCATGAGATGACCAAAGAACTAATTCAAAGGTAAGATATACATTTTCACCCAGTGAAAACTAAACTTGTTTTTAACAATTGCTTTTTATCTGGCACAAAAAAAATTGATAAACAAATTGAAGCCCTTCTTCGTCGAACGAATTCGACGATATCTCGCCGTGGGACATGCCATTCTACGAACTGGAGCGGCACCTCCGTTCGCAAAGGTTTTTACAACTGTTTCTGGCTCTGCTATTGGCGTTCATGCTGTTCGGTTGGTTTTTCCTGTGGGTGTATAGCTGGGGATGAGAGTGGAAGGATGTGCGTGCGAGCGAGAGCGAGTGATGGCCGATCGTGGGGAAAACCAAACCAAACAAACCTTCGCTTGGATGCTGGATGCTCGTAACAAGCTAGTTGTAGCACGGCAAAGCGTGAGGTTCGTTGAGGGAAGAATTTATCCCGCGATAGCGGCGGTTTTCCGTGATATATTTGCTAGTTTTAGTTTCGCTGCGTCCATGCTTCTCGTAAGCTTGATAAATGTTGTATCATTCATTCGTATCATTCGTACCATTTACCGTGGATATTTTACCGGTATTCAAGAATCCCCAGTTTATCATTTGAGTGTGCTTCTCTACGAAATGTGTCAATCTATTGGATATGATATAGACATTAATAGAATAAAAAGTAAAATTTCTTTCAGTTCACAGAATTGAGATATATCATGTTCCACTCCTTCTTTCCTTTAAGCAAAAAGCTTCGCAAGACTTTTGGGATTTTTTAAATTCCCATTCCAATTATCATGCTTCGCGATGCTTTACCCACCCTTCAAATTGAGCTTGTGGCTTCAATGTCGATATAAGTCCCTTTCGTATCTGAATTCTAGACTATCGAAATGCAACATCCAATAACCATGCTACTGTTTTAGGAAAAACATTGTGATTCATATTTATATAACTATGTTTCACTTCTCGTAAATTACCAATAGTTAAATGCATTCCTACCAGGCAAAATGGTCCACCTGAATTTCTCGGAAATCAGCATGAATACAAATGTAAATGTTTTATTGAATCCGGTTTCCGATATATTTTTATATTATTTCTGCGAGTATTTTTTGATTATCGGGTGTTGAGTGATGAAAGAAAGGAGACATTTACTTTCTTAATTCGATATTTTCTGCTTCAGATTGGTTCTAGGACTGTGTGTGCTGTTAGAAGGATATTCTGATGGAAGAAACAAACTTATGTAATATTCTCAAATATTCTCAAAATTAAAATTCATTTTTTTTAAATATGTTTTCTTTTTAAATTCAGAAAAATAGATATGAATAGCCCTTACCATTTTCAACAAATCACTCATACATCGCAAGATAGGCACTTTTGAAGTAAACGAGTTTTAATAAAATCTGACACTTTGTCCAATACACTTCATTGCTATCTTGAGTGTAAACAAAATTAGGACCAGTTGTATTTTTTTCAGAGAAAGCATGGAAAGTTGTTGTAGGAGAAACTTTTTCCCTGTAAAAGTGCCCATCAAGTGTGTGGGTAACTTGTTGGAAATTGTAAGGGCCATTCATGCTCCCGTGGCCGACTGGTTAGCGTCAATCCTAACATGCCGGGGGTTCGGGTTCGATTCCCGTTCTGGTCGAGGAAATTTTTCTTCTAATAAATTTCCTCTGACTTGCACTGTGGTCACGCGTATTCTAGAGCTTGCCACTCAGAATACATTCAAGGCGTGTTATTTGGCATAGAAATCTCAACTAAGCACTAATGAAAATGACGCAAGTAATACTACGTTGAGACGGCGGAGTTCCTCTAGGAACGTTAGTGCCATATAAGAAGAAGAAGAAGAAGGGCCATTCATAGAATTTTTTTAGAGAATTTTGAAAAGATACGTTTTTGAGAATAATGAATTTCTATTTTTAAAATATTTTTTAGAATTTTGTAGTTATTCTAGTTTTTGGATTATAAATTTTTGTGAACAAATAAGAAAAAAAGGCCCTTTTCAAAATTCTTTTTCGAATATTTTAGGTATACTAAGTTGCTCAAATAACCAATGTCTACACACCCACAATGTTTCACTGCACAATGCACAATGGTCCAGGAGATGCATTTAAATAGAAATTAGCATTTAGAGCTCGACAGTTATTCTCTAGACAAAAACTGTCCTAGACAAAGTTTTTACATATGATAGAACGCTCATTTTAATGTTATCAAAAATAGGGTGACCAAAATAGTCGATGAAAATCAACAAAATATAACTTTCTTATCTTTAGAGTTCGACAATGTTGTAATCCCAGTTATGTGAGATATCTTTGTAGAACAAAGTTTTTATATATTTCTTGAAATAATCGCTATAGCGCCTTTTATATGTTACGTTAGGGTCACAATGAAAAAAAAAACATTTTTTTTTCGCTCTAACTTTTATATTTCAAATTCTACATGCAAACTCTGTTCAAGAGACTTTAAGAGCATACCAATACAAACATTTTGCGATGCAGAACTCGTCAATATCTCAACTTCACTCGTAGTTATTGATATTTCTTCCCAAAAAAATGTGCTCTCTTCAATTGTTTGTCATTCTTTCTGGGGAAAGCGTAAACAAATTTTATTGGCGGCATTTGAAAGAGCATATTTAACTCTACATGATGTGTGATTTTCAATACTATGTTATTTTTCGTGTTTGAGTAAATTAAAATTGAAATCATGACTTTTTGGGTAAAAAACCATCAATAACTTTGAGTATGATCCCAAAAAACAGGCTTTTTTCATTTGTTAGTCATTCTTTTTTGGGCAAACATAAGAAATATTTGTTGACGGAATTTGAAAGAACATATTTCACTCTATATAATATCTGATTTTCAAAACAATGTTATTTTGAGTGTTTGAGTAAAATAAAAATGAAATCATTATTTCTTGGATGAAAATGCATCAATAACTATGAGCATGATTAAGATATTGTCCTGCATCGCAAAATGATTGTATCGATAAGCTCTAAAATTCAGAAGACTGTTTTAATGAAGAATTTGAAATATGAAAGTTAAAGCAAAAAAAAAGACGTCATCCTAATGCAAATTAGAAAAAAAGCGTTAAATCGATTATTTTAAAAGATAGAAAAAAGGTTTGCTCTACAAAGTTGTTTAAAATAACTGGGGCTACAACATTGTTGAACTATGTTTATCTCTATAAAGATAAGAAAGAATTGATGTTTATGTCTATACAGATAAGAAAGTTAGATTTTTCATTTCATCGACAATTTTGGTAACCCTATTTTTGATCACAACATAACCCGAAAATATCACAACATAAACATAAAAACATAAAAATGAGCGCTCTATCATATGTAATAACTTTGTCGAAGACAGTTTTTGTCTAAACAATAAATATCTCCCACAAAGTTATTTTGAGCGCTTTCTATCTGAGTAGCATTAGGGTAACTATGAAAAAACGGGGTTTTTCACTCTAACTTTTATATTTCAAATTCTACATCAAAATGGCCTTCTTACGACTTTTAGAGATTATCTATACCATCATTTTGCGATGCAGAACAATATCTTAATCCTGCTCAAAGTTATTGATGGATTTTCATCCAAGAACTAATGATTTCAATTTTATTTTACTCAAACACTCAAAATAACATTGTTTGAAAATCAGATATTATATAGAGTGAAATCTGTTCTTTCAAATTCCGTCAACAAATATTTTTTATGTTTGCCCAAAAAAGAATGACTAACCAATGAAAAAAGCCTGTTTTTTGGGAAGAAATATCAATAATTTTGAGTAAGGTTGAGATATTGACAAGTTCTGTATCGAAAAATGTTTGTATTAGTAAGCTCTAAAAGTCTTTCGAAGACAGTTTACATGTGAAATTTGAAATATAAAAGTCAGAGCAAAAAAACAGTTTTTGGTGACCCTAACACAACTTAGAAAAAAGGCCCTATATCGGTTATTTCAAGCGATAGAGGAAAACATTGTTCTAGATAGATATCTCAATTAATTGTAGCTACAACATTGTCGAACTATGTTTTTAGATAGAGAAAAAGATAAGTAAGTTAAATTTATTATTTCATCGACAATTTTGGTCAGCCTTTTCTTGATAACATAAAAATTAATGAGTAACAACTTTGTCTAAGACAGTTTTTGTCCAGAGAATAACTGTGGAGCTCTAAATGCTAATTTCCACTTAAATGCACCTCCTGGACCATTGTGCACTGTTATGTGAGATGGTGCTGCCAACTCCTAAGACGAGTTGGCTTGAAATTCGTCTATGGACTTTTGACATAGGACTATGTCTTTGATTTCTATATAGGGGGGTCACTCTACGAAAAATGTAACGATTTATTAAGAGTTTTCAAACGCATATTACTCAAAATGGTTATTGCGACATATGTTGTGTTATATATCATTAGACAGGAAATTTATCCATATTTTTTTTTGCTTGAACATGAACAGTGAATATAGTAAAAACAAGTAAACAATTTGACGATTTAATTGGATATGTTTTCTTTCGACTGCACTGCACTACTCGCTTTCTCCCTGACGGAACAAGCAATCTTTTTGCCTAAATTCAGGCGTTAGCCCATAATGTGAGTTGATGCGTAAAATGAATTATTCTCCATTTCATGTTTTTATCGTGTATGTCTCACTACTAACAATTTGTGTAATTGTGCTCCAGGATGTCATAATATCGAGTATGTTGTTTGGTTATGTGAAAATGCAAAAAAATTAATTTAAATGGCTGCTGATTTAGAAGATTGAAAAGGTATACCCACGTAAATCAGATTATGATAGCTTGAGTAGTCGCGATTTTACATGGCTATACAGTTATTACAAACAATGTTCCGAACAACGTGGTAACGAAGGAGATAATGTTATTTTTATCTATAATATATTTTTGCAGTCATAGATTGATTTGACTCAGGCTTATAATTATGTAGGTCTTAACTATTTAGACTTGTGTTTAAAAATGATACATGATGACTCTTTGTTTTCTTCTGCATGATTGAATAAACAGAAGAAAAGGGTTGTAATGGCTTTAATGATGTTTTTGGATACATTTTTGAACAGAATGCGGTACTGAATTCTACCACGTTATGTCGTCTAACCCGTTTAAAGGATACAAGTAGATACAGGAAACGGTTTTTCCAGGGCATCCATTTGATGTATCAAAAGAGAAAAAATACAGATTTTGAACAATGAAAAACTCAATTTAAATGCAGTTACTACACACAATCACAGTCCTATGTCAAGATCCCTTCCGTGCCCCTAGGCTCAGACCCATCAACTTTTATATTTTGGGAACATAGTTTTCACGATTTATCTTTTTTGTATCAGCCAATTATTCATATTTGTGAAACCAATACAGAACGGTAAGATTTTATCAAAAGACATTATATTTTGATCGTTGATATCTCTTCGCCTGACGAGGAAAGAGTTCAGAGTTCGAAAGCTCAAAATTGCTTAGAGAAAAAATTATAGAAAACCGTTTTTTTATCCCTTTTATTTATTTTAGGCTCATTAGCATTTTAGCTGTAACAGAGCCGAATTTTAATCGTGTACATGTCACATGTTTATCATATCTATAATAATTAACACATTACACAGTTGCCATTTTCCGGCGTTAGGGTTTTCCCTTCTATACCATTGCATATCGTACACATTTACACAGTAGCCATTTAGGCGTAAGAGTTTTCTATCTGTTCTTCCATTATCTAGTGAGACCGGACAGCGGAGACAGTTGATTGATCATTGTTGAGTTATTTATAGAACAGCAAGCCCGATGTGTCTTGCAGAGCAGAGCAGTTGTATGGGTGAATCGATCTTATTTCGACCGTGGATCGATCTCCATCGCTGATGATTGTTGCGTGGACGTAGTTATTCTGTAACAACACAACAATGGTCAATGAAGGCCCTGGGTTGTGAACTCACGATCGATCGCTTACTAAGCGAACGCGCAACCAATGTGGCTACGGAGACCCCCATAGAAAACCGTGTTAAACGGACGTGCAAAATGTTCCACTCTGGAGTGCACCCGCAGAACATGCACAAAATAAGCTCTATGTTTACACTTGCTTGGACTTCAGATCTCTTTTGAAATAAGAATTCATTTGATGATTGATTTAGAGGTAACTTCAAACAAATGATTATCAATCCGACGGTAGTCCTATGTGAACTTTGCGACTGTATCACATATATAGTAAAGTTTTTTTTTTGTCAGAGCAGAGCTTGCTTTAATTAAGTAGTGTTTTTGAACTTATTGGCGTATTTTTCCAACGGTGGTGTAAAAGTGGAGCCGGATTTGAAGGAGGCATTTTACTGCGATGAGAGCTGTGTTCTTCGGGTGAAACCTGAAGATGAAAATTTGTTCTGTTCTGTTCTGTCGCTCTATGACCCGTTTCGAATTTTCTGTTGTCGTTCTGTGAAAGGTGATGCATAGTATAACTTGTGGATTACTTCTGTTTGGATGATGTTTTTGGGAGCGTTGGAGATGGGATTTTGCCAAGACATACTGGAAAATTACTTGGATGTCCTATAAGTTATTAGAATTGACTTGGTGTAGTTCTGAAGTGTTTAACCCCGTATGGTTTCGGAATTTATAATTTGGGCTTCTTGAAGAAATTTTCGCTGACATTTTTGAAATACAGGGCTCTATTGTGTAATTCGAGTCGATAAGAATTTTGCTTGTTAGCTCTATTTTACTTACTCAAGTCGGTAGTATCGACCGATGAAAGCTATCGTTGCAAGCGTCATAACTGTCTGATTTGCTAGATGCTTCGCAGTTTACTTCTACAGTTCTGTCTACAATTCGTTCTTTGGCATCATACTGTTATCTCTTTTTCGACGATATAGGTTCGTGAATAATTGAATATGAATACCGGATGATGATACATTTTGTGACTCAACGTATTTTTTTCTAATAAAAAGTATTAATATCTATATATATAAAAATGGATTTCTGTCTGTCTGTCTGTCTGTCTGATTCTTATGGACTCGGGAACTACTGAACCAATCAACATGAAAATTGGTATGTAAGGGTTTTTGGGGCCGGGGAAGGCTTTCGTTATAGTTTGAGACCCCTCCCGCCTCTCTAAGAGGGGGGGGAGGAGGGACTGCCATACAAATTAAACACATATCTCTACATTACTCGAGAATTCATCAAGCAAATGAAACGAAATTTGGCATATGGAGGTTTTAGGGTGCAATAAATGATTCTATGGTGGTTAGACTTTTCTCCCCCCTCTCTAAGGGGTGGGGCTGCCATACAAATGAAACACAAATTTCTGCATTACTCGAGAATTAATCGAGCAAATGAAACCAAATTTGGCATGTGAAGGTTTGAGGGTGCAATAAATGTTTCTATGGTGGTTATACTCTCCCCTCCCCTCTCTAAAGGGGGGCTGCCATACAAATGAAACACAAATTTCTGCATTACTCGAAAATTAATCAAGCAAATTAAACTAAATTGGGCATATAGAGGTTTTAGGATACAATAAATGTTTCCATGATGGTTAGACTCTCCACCCCCCTCTCTAAGGGGTGGCTTCCATACAAATGAAACACAAATTTCTGAATAACTCCAGAACTAATCAAGCAAATTGAGCCAAATTCGGCATGTGAAGGTTTTGGAGGATAAGAAACGTTTATATGATGAGAAAATTAGAAAATTAAAACACATATTTCAGTCAAACATATTCCAACCAAACATGACAATTGAAAATTTTCGGAAAACTCTGAAGGAAATGGGAAAATTTGTGAAAATTCAATTCCAATATGTTCTACAATTTCACGTTGACAAGCGTTGTTAGTCCATTTGATGTTTGCGCTAGCGAAATTGATCTTTGTTCGATGTTTGTTAATGTGATAAAACTCACTCATATAGTTTCTTCTATCTATATAAATAAAAATGGATCGCCGAATGTGTTGATAAGAGCAAAACTAGAGAAAGGAATTGTCCGATTTAGGGCTGTCTTTATTGTATCATACTTTCTGTATCAAACATTTATTCCATGTAACGGAGAAACATGTTATTTGCAAGTGGTTGGATAATCTTGAACGAGAATTGTGTCTGAAAAAAAATCTCTCTAATAATAATGTTATAATGAGGAGTTTTGGTAGAAGTACTAGGAATTTTATAGTAAAAGGTAATTTTTAAGGGTAGATTAGAAGATCAATCAATGAACAGTTCTGCGATTGGACCCATGAACGTGCGTTTAGTAAGAAAACGTGAATGTGATAACGAAAAATAAATTTTGGGCAGGACGAAGTTTGCCGGGTCAGCTAGTAAAAAATATAAATGGAACGAGAAATACCATTATTGCATGAAAATTCAATCCGAACGCTAGAAGAACTTAAAAAAGGAGCAAAGAGCTACTGAAACGGCTATTTCTAAGCGTTTACACGCCATGGGAGATATCTGAAAAGAATGGAAAATGAGTATCACAGGAAATGTACGAAAGTATAATTCCCAACCGTTTGAATATCACGGTTTCCTTTTTTGCCTTGAAAATAGAAGCTTAGCTTAACAAATAGAATTACTTAGCTTTCATAAACTTACATGATACATGTAGTGAAACATGCTCTTTCAAGGGAAACCAATTCCGACCAGTACGACACCCATATAAAAATTCAATACGACCGCAAAGGGTTAATCGAGATTCTTGAAGATCTGCTCGAAAAATGCGAAATCTTTATACATTTACCCAATGTCAGTATGAACCATTTTATATAAGGATTTAGGGCTGTGTTCTCAATGGTATTGAATGAATGGACGTTTGAACAAGATTGAACAAGATTGGGCACTGTCGCATGGAGCGAAGAAGACACTGAAACACTTCGCTAGCTACAGCGAGACTGTGTATTCCAGAGAGACCAATTTAGAAAACTCTCGGCCTTGAGAAAGACAATTTTGGACGCCCTCACCGACGCCAAAGGTTGCAAGCTGGATGAGTGCCGAATCAAATCAAATAATCAAATAAATCAAAAAAACTGTTAGATTGAACTAAGATGATCAGCACTCATATCTTTTCGAAAAATTAACACTATCCACTTTCCAAAATATATATTCACAGCATTCTTTTTTTTTTGGTTTCACTGTATAAGTAGTACAATATTCTTTTTTTTATAACTTGCTACAACAGTTATTTTTCTTGATTTATACGAATATTTAAATCGTTGTGTTCATAACATGTTCATATACATGCTCCAGTATGTTTATTCAACTATTGTTGTAATCATAAAACTAATAAAATTTCATTGTTACTGCAAATATAATTCAATATAGTTATAAGAAAGAAGTGAAAAGCTCAGAGCAATACACGTTCTTATTGTCGAAGGTGAACAACTTATTATTCATCTTGATTTCTACCAATGACAATATATTTTTGAGCACGCGGCTGACGAAAAAAATATCACAACTGTAAAATTCAGTTGTGATATATTCCAATGTTATACAACATTTGTTGCATTTTCAATGAATCCAATAATATCCCGTGACACTCCAATCTCGACTCGCTCTCGTTAAAAATTGATTTTCTGATAAATGAAACAATACGAGCAGTAATTGTCCCGAATGCCGGAGATGCTGACTCCATTAGTAATCCATTTTGCTTCCAATTTCCCTCCTGTCCCCGATATTATTTATGTGTTCAACTTTCCCGTAAAACCACCGAAAGCTAGCTGCAAGTTATGTGCGCCATATTTGCTCGATTGCATTCTCATATGTTACCCTTCAAAAACCCACCCACTTGCATCACCGTCAACCTGTATCCCTCCCCGCTCCCACCGTGTTCCATGATTTATTTTTAATAATTCAATTTATCCAACCTTCTCCCATTTCTCCACAATTCCGTTCGTTTTGGCATCGATCCGCTTCCGATGTGGACAATGTGCACCATACAGACAACGGAACCTCCAGCAGCAGCAGCAACGGGTGGACATCAATCGCAACGAGATCCTCGGCGAGCGCAAAATGGAGCTGAGCGAGCGCAAACAGCAGCTGTCCAACAACTGGCACCAGGTATTCCAGGGCAGCGAGGCCATCCAGGACAGTAAATTCAAAGGGATGGGCAGGTAAGGAACAATAACTTTCGAGCGGTGGGTGCCTCTCTCTAGCCACTGCACACAGCTGGTTGTTTGGCTGTCCACACGGTGTGGATATTTCGGATTAGTTACACTCTCTCGGGGAAGGGGTGGATTTGATTCGGTCTTTCTGCTGGACAAAATTACTCCGCAGGGACAAGGGCTAGGTTGGGGGTTTTCCAATTTAATTTATACACAAGTCTATACTGGTTATTTATCTGCAGGTGTGTTCTAAAGTTTGCTTTTTCTTCTGCTTTTTCTCCTTACACGCTGCATAACTGGATTGGTGTTCTCGTAAACGGTAGCACTCAGATGGCCCTACGAATCAATCAGTTCAACAATCTCTGCAATAATAATAACGATAACCATTATGTTAGGCGCACCAGAACTGACAATTACTACCAGTAAACCGCGCAAGCTAGGCTGTACTAACCATACTAACATTCTGATCCGAGCATATGTGTGTATGTATCCTTGTGTGAAATTTCTT
The DNA here is from genome assembly GCF_029784135.1 of Toxorhynchites rutilus septentrionalis. Taxonomy (NCBI): domain Eukaryota; kingdom Metazoa; phylum Arthropoda; class Insecta; order Diptera; family Culicidae; genus Toxorhynchites; species Toxorhynchites rutilus. The sequence continues at coordinate 76,171,079 of NC_073745.1, forward strand.
ATTCAATGAAAGACCGCTAAGCAATCACTAGCGAATGTTCATGATGCATCAGTGGAATGAGTACATCTTCCAATAACACGAGTCATTCCTGTTCTCAAGAAAACAAATGGTAAGAAAAAATAATCGGTGTTCTGTGTTGTATACTGTCCTGTCCTGTGCTATACGTCGAATTTATTATATCTCAGTTATATTGAGAAGTTTATGATACTTCAAACCTAAAAGCTTAAAGAAGCTTAAAGAAATAAGCGATATTAAATGTTGATTTTTACTTCTTATGTTTAACCCTTTCAGGACCATAAGGTTACGGTACCTTATTAAATCAATTTAGCTATATGTTATGAATCAATAGGCACCCTAAAAACATAATTTATACTAAAAATTCAAAAAACTTTTACCTTTTTTTTTGTTAAATTTATGGCACAAATATGTCCCTATGGTCGCTATTATGTATTGCCAGTAAAAATAATAAAAAGGTACATTCCGAAATATTAAAATAAAAAAATAATTTACAATGGTTACGTGAATATTTAATTAATCCATGATTTTTGCTTGGGACATCGGCGTCCCCGTGGTCGTGAAAGGGTTAAAGCTATCTCTCGAATTTCATAATAATTTTGTTTTTGTTCAGAAACACAAAATGTGGGTTGTCAATTCACAAGTTACAAATAAAATCGGTTTGGCGGTCGGGTAACTCCGGTCCTTCAGAATTTTAGAATCGCGGTACATCTAAAAAAATGAAAATAAACGCGCAACGGATCACGCCACGGAATATGGACCCAATGCATTTGGCTTTTTTGAACGTTCAATTCCACGAGCGATTGAAGCCAGAGCACGTGTGAATGAAGTTCGTAGAAGGACAATGAACAACGAATTGAAATAATTTAAATCATTTTCAATTTAATGTAAATGTCATTGAACTTTAATTTATAATAGAAAAAAGTTATGATGTGAACGATAGTTTCGTTTATTACTTTCTTTAAACTTGACAAAAAGTGTCGATGCTGCTCTCGTAGGAGACTGATGTACTCTTCTATTTTTCAACAGTCGTGGGCAAGGATGGACATTATGCGATCATGATTCGATCCATAATTAATCGCAAACTGCACAGATCGCGATCTGTACGAGTTGCGATCAGCTATTACTCCCTTCCCTTCCCAACAAAATGATGCTCTCTTAGTTACTATGAGTTTATTAATAGATCGCATCAACGGATCTAGATAGATCTTTCCACTCGGTCTGTGTGCAAATGGCAGCAGTAATTTGCTCCACGGAGGTTTCTACAGTACAGGTAAATCTTTTTTTTGTGCGGGGGATAGGGATCGCATAAAAAAGTCGCATACAAAAATCGTGCAAAACTTCACCAGCAGCTTTGAAAAATCGTGTTCGGTACACATTTTGAAAAAAAAAAATTTTGTGTGGTAGATAGGGACCGCATAAAAAAAGTTTCCCCCAAAAAAAATAACTCAAATCCACGCCATTTACCGTTCAATTTTCGTTTGATTCCTTGCTTTGGGATGAGACACTTTGCCTTTTCGGTTGCGTGTTGCTGTTTTGTGCTTTTAGTTGCATGTCGAAATGTATTGCTGTTAAAATCATGTCATGCAAAAACTTAGAAAAACTTAGAGCATTTGATGAGAGGAGGGGAATGATTTCAGAAGTGGATAATTGAGACGCAAATATGCTTTTTTCGCACCTAACAAACCATCGAAAAACTAAATGGACGATAACTTCGTCAAATATTCTTCTTTTCATACACCGCACAAAAAAATCGCACAAAAAAAATTCGCACAAAAAAAACCGCACAAAAACAGGTTTTACTGTATATGATTCTCAGTATCTCGCCTCTCCGCTCAGTTTAGCTTGCCACAACCCGAATGTTACCGAATGTAAAAAACGAAACCAAATTTGGCATGTGAAGGTTTTAGGGTGCAATAAATGTTGTTACGGTGATTAGATACTCCTACCCCGTCTCTTAGTGGGGGCTGCCATACAAATGAAACACAAATTTTCGCATTACTTGAGAATTATTCAAGCAAATGAAACTAAATTAGGCATATGGAGGTTTTAGGGTGTAATAAATGTTTCTATGATGGTTAGACACTCCACCACCCTCTCTAAGGAGGGGCTGCCATACAAATGAAACACAAATTTCTACATTACTCGAGAATTAATCAAGAAAATGCAATCAAATTAAGCATCTGGAGGTTTTAGGGTACAATAAATGGTTCTTTGGTGGTTAGATACTCCTCTCCCTTCTCTTAGGGAGGGGGGTGATCTGCCATACAAATGAAACACAAATTTCTGTATTACTCGAGAATTAATCAAGCAAACGAAACCAAATCAGGTATGTGGAGGTTTTAGGGCGCAATAAATGTTTTCACGATGGTTCAACACTCCATACCCTCTCTAAGGGGGAGCTGTCGTACAAATGAAAAACAAATTTCTGCATAACTCGAAAACTAATCAAGCAAATGCAGCCAAATTTGGCATGTGAAGATTTTAGAAACATTTCTATTGTGAATAGACACTCCTCCCCCTCTCTAAGGGAAGAAGAGGGGACGGGTCTGTATTTATTCTATCATATTCTCTGTATGAATTATTTATTCCATGTAACGGAGAAACATGTTGTTTGCAAGTGGTTGAAAAATCTTGAACGAGAATTGTGTCTGAAAATAATCTGATATTATAATGACGAGTTTTGGTAGAAGGAATTTTTACTAGGAATTTTATAGTAAAAGGTAAATTCAACGGGGTCGATTAGAAGATCAATCAATGAACAGTTCTGCGATTGGACTCATGAACTTGCGCTTAGGAAGAAAACGTATTTATAACAAAAAACAAATTTTGGGCGGGACGAAGTTTGCCGGGTCAGCCAGTATATATATAAATTTCACCTACTGATCACCTACTAGTACGTGGATATGAGCCATTAGTAATTGATAAATACTCATACTCACGAGAAAAAGTTGACATTTCATATGATTCGATTGGATGAAAGTTGGGGAAATAATTTCTTAACATATTGATTCGGTTTATGAATGACTCCCTCTCGTAGAATTTTATTTATTTCTGGATTGATTTGTGATAGCGCTTAACAAGCCCAAATGAAACCTGCTCCAAACATTCCATTGCAACGCCGTCATCCCTCATCATGGTGTTCCGTAGTTTATGTTGAAAAGTTTACCTTTAAAAATTTTAGAAAGAAAAGGTACGATAGACAGATTCCGCACCTACATCTAAAATTCGCGTTCTACAGTACCATTAGATTACATAATCGTGGATTTTAGCGACAATATCTCAAAACCCTATGAGCGGCTATGAGCACACAATAACGAAAGCAAGGAGTGGGGATAGTATGGGCAAAGTGGTCAGTGGCTTGTTTCGTGATCATTTGCTTGTTTGGCAGTACAACTATTGACTATTGATGCAGTCATCTTATGTTCGTAGCTTTACATGACATTTTAGTCACCCTGTACCTCAGTTGGGCTGTCGTGGAGGCGATCTGGCGTAGTGGTAACATCCATGCCTCTCACGCTGAAGGTCACGAGTTCAATTCTCACTCCCGACATTCTTCCAAAAATGGAAGTAAAAAGTGACGAACCAGCCAAATGAGTTGAAAATCACTATAATACAGATATAAAAAAAAAAAAAAAAAGTTGGGCTGTCGCATGTCAAAATATAAATAAAAACAGAAATCTTTCTCTCGGTAGCCATTCGACCGTTGTGCGCATCGTATTTTAGGAATTTCTTGTAATATTCAGTTTATTCAATCTGATTAGGCTACAGACACTCCAATAAGCCGTACGGGCTAAGACCCATGTATGAACCTTCTATTACATAACTTTTATGTTCATGATAGGTTTCATTAGGGAGCTTCCTAAACCGATCTGTAATGAAGCAAAGATCATTACAGGATACTCATATTGGGTAACGCTAGCTTTTAAAACCATTTAAAATTAACCTGTTGATGTTTTAATTCCCTCTCGAAGTTACCTTTCAGTCGTATCGCGCCAAAAAACCTCCCCCGGACGTGTTCATGATTAGGACGCAATGAGCACTTAACCTCGATGTTATCAATCAGTTTACTAACTTTTGCAAACTTTCCAACTTGATTTTTGTTGGAAACCTCAATAATATACTCTCGACCTCTCTGGTTCTAGCTCCAACGATATAGTCGCAAGAAAGTTAATATATGAAGAGGCTAATGATTTACTGATCACGAAGGGGTTCTATTCACGAGACGCGACACGGGACTAGTACACAACACTCATAGTCCATACAAATATCAAAACGGTTTAAATTACCTTTTTCGTCGATCGATTTCGGGCTCGACCTATCTACCCATCTACTGGACGGTGTCCGAATGAATAGTGATAAATTTTCTTACATTAGCACAATTAAAATTAAGTTCCGAAGAAACCCATCAATTCTGGAAGGTGCTCTTCTCTGGGCACCTCACCGCAAACAGTACTTCGAGGGTCACTTTTCTTTACTTTATGACTTTATGGTATGGTTAGCCTTGTGCTGCAAGCATCAGTGCGTTCGACCATAATTTGGAATTGGTTTTTGATCTTTTGACAGCTTTGATTTCGGATTAAGTAACAGTCTGTTCTTGAAGTTAATGACATAGAAATAAACAATTAAATGAAGTTTTGACCATTCGAAATTGTGTTACTTTATTTTGGTTATAGCAGCGTAACCAGTGTTCATTTTGTTGCGTGATGTTGTTGGTACACAGTTCAGCTCGGTAATTTTTTTTTTGCCGTTTTCAACTAACGTGGTTCCGAGAATGTCCCAAATCCTTCAACGTCAATTCGGGAGCTAACAAAACTGCTGAAAATCCATAAAAAATATTGTGAGGCGAGGAATTTAAAGTACAAGGAAACTGTCACGACCGCCCGCAAAGTGCAAAACAAGTGCAGGAGGCGACTCTCGACCGTCAACCATTTGACCCAATTCCGACCAGTGGAGAAATATTGGGCGAGAATGATGTGGAAGCTGAAGGTAAAGAGAGCAAAAGCTCAGTTAATTTTCTGGTGAAAGCTACTTCTCATAAAGAGCGAATGCATCGCATTTGTGTGAATAATAAATCTGAATGAGTCTAAATCAGACAACAGGATTCTACGATTTCACAGAATAACAGTAATCGAATCGCTGACGCAGACATTTCTCTTTCAGGTAGATCTTCGAATATGAGGTGGGCATAGAATGAGAGTCTCAAGAGGTTCACCAATATTAAAAGCATTTAAAATACAATTTACAAGATCAGAGAACGCCAACAGACAAGTTGCGTACATAGGGCTTTGTTGTTGTGAGTATTTTGGCTGGCTGGCTCAACTTGAGATTTTGTGTAATAAAAAAAAATTGTGAGGGCCCGTTGTTGAGAGGAAAAACTTCGTACACCAGGTTGAACCAGCTGTTCAGTTGCCATGCGTTCTCTTAAAATTGGCGTGCCAGCTTGGGAGGTCACTGTTCCGTCCGTGAAATGAACGAAAGAGGGAATCGTATCGTAAGCTTCGCCCCTTTTCTTTTACCGCGATGCACCAACGACAGAACGTAAGGCTACACTGGGTACTCCAACGAAAAGAAAGGACGACCGTTTATACACAACATAAAGAGATCGCCTAGATGGTTATGGTGGGACGGACTATATGCAAATGCGGAAAAGTGTCTCGTTTATTCATTACGACAAACACAATGAATGGTAGATGGTTGCCACCCTTGATCAAACAGCATAATAATTTTACAATTTATTGGCTTGATCTTACTTTTGGCCATTACTCTAAGGATGCGAAATTAACCCATCAATCTGCCCAGAGATCCGCCCTATCGAAACGTTCTGGGCTTTGAAGGTTCCAAGTTTTGGAACGAAACCGTACAAGAAACGTACACATTTCTATTTTGGTGTGTGTAGAAGGTAGTGAACAAAAATATCGGGAAGAGAGATCGAGAAAAATCGATCTCCTTCTGTATTTCCAAAGATATTGTGTTAGTCCACACTATCTTTGGAAATACAGCCAAATTTTTCGCCAACTAAGTCAAGAGCAAATCCAATTAACCTCATCAATCAGCTTTCATTCGATTCTTACAACGTTTCTGTACTGCCCATGATTGCATAGGAGACGTAATCGAAAACACCATTAGTGTTGGGAAAACGCGTTTTTATTGTTTTTTGGCCTACAATCATTACCATGCAAATTTCCGATGAAATGATCTGTCCAGTTGATAGATATTATCCGCAAAAAGAGGGCTTAGGTGATTTTGCGAATTAAAACATATTTTTTCCATTTGGAAAACGCGTCTGTTTATGCGGACAATCAATCATTTCAATGAACACTTATCCGCATAGCTAGACGTAATCACGTAATTGTAGCGTTAGTATTTGTTTGTAGCGTTAGTATTTAAAATTCCGATAATAGTCAAAACGTCTCCGTCGGTAGTTTCAGTTGTTATCAGATAAAATCAAAAACGTGTGGAAGAAATTTAGTGGAATGTCTGGAAAAGGTGCTCTCAATTTGTTGCGAGTCTATGATAGTACTTTTTTCCTGAAGAATACTCTGGGATATGATAAGAACAGCAGGTTCGTGGTTTTTCAATTAATTAAATTTTTCAAGGCAATCTCCAATGTTGGTAATTTTAGCAACATGATTTACCGACATCACGATCAATCGCATAAAGATGGTGTAGTGACTTACTCCAACGGTATGAGTAAATGCTGAGTATGTGGAATAATTCAATGTTGAATCCGAGGAGTTATAATGCTAAGAACCAATATTATTTTAATTTTACTACTGATTCGATTGTTTCATTATCTACTGTTATAATTACCTAAATTTCTGCATTCAAATGCAAAAATTTAGGTAATTATAACATTAAAAAACACAATTGATTATCTTTGTACATCGTGTACAGAAAATAGTAATTATATGAGCAGCGTTTCAATGTGTTCTTATATTCATTTATTAGAAAACACTAAGTAAGAAGACACGATCGTGACAGACATGTTTGGACTCTACAAAGAATGGGATTCAAATGTAGGTTTAGCTTATAGCACATAATACTGACAATTGTTGATTTTCGAACGATGTATGAAAGCTGTATGGAACTACGTCTGTTATGCGGACAAACAGTGATTTTTCGGAAACGTTTTTTCAAAATTGATCAAATGTTTTCGAACAAAAAATGTTTGTTCGCATGTTCAGCAAACGTATTACATTGTGCAGAATGCGAAACAGCGAAAAAGTCGATTTTGTTCATTTTGTCGTTTACGTCTCCTATACAAACATGGGCAGTGTGGGACACAGAGATATTTTTGTTTGAGTGATAAATTACCGCTTCGTATTTTGATTCAATTAATAATGATTGTATGAAATCGAAAGACAGTTTTGAAAACTCAAATAAACTCTGCACAGGAGCAATTTGTTGTTTGGACGAAGGGATGTTTGGTCATTAGAATAATAAGGCTGCCGATCGGGAGTTTGGGTTTCAATCCGCGCTAAGTTCATCAAATAACATTCTATCAACTTAATCTGTCTCAGGTATGTTTCTATCGATACCTAGGATAATCTGATCGTACGAAATTATTAACGATATCTATTAGAAAATACAGCTCGGACTCGATTATCCGGAGTATTTTATTTTTGATTTTCGGAAATTTTGAATAATTTGTATAATAATTTCATATTGAATAGCTGATATGGGTATCAAATGAAAGGGCTTAACTAGTACAATACAATTATTTATGAAAAATTCAAATCTAAGATGGCGGCCACTACAAAATGGCGAATTACATATTTTCAGTAATTTATGAAAATTATGAAAAATGCAAATCCAAAATAGTCGCCATCATAAAATGGGGCCATATTTTTTTTTTCAAAGCCCCATCAATATGGGTATCAAATGAAAGGGCTTAACTAGTACAATACAATTATTTATGAAAAATTCAAATCTAAGATGGCGGCCACTACAAAATGGCGAATTACATATTTTCAGTAATTTATGAAAATTATGAAAAATGCAAATCCAAAATAGTCGCCATCATAAAATGGGGCCATATTTTTTTTTCAAAGCCCCATCAATATGCATATCAAATGAAAGCGCTCGACTGGTAGAACACAGTAGATCATGAAAAATCCAAATCCAAGATGACCCCAGTTTCCAAACAAACAATTACTTTTTAATGGTCCCATTCAGATTGCCCTGTTTGTATGTATGTTTGAGTGTTAGTAGGGTTGTCCCGCGTTAATAGAAAATTGACCCCGTTCCTGTTGACTGATTGATCTGAAATCTTAAACATACTTTTGATTCTACTGTCATTATAAAACTGCGTATTCCATGTTCTTGAAAAATTTAATTTAGCCGCCGCTAAAAGAATGGCTGAATGACTTCACTTGGAGAATAAACTACACTATGAACAACATAAATTCGAAGAGGTCGCCGGCATAAAATGGTCGACTATGTATTTTTTGTAATGCCCTTAATATTGGTATCAAATGAAATGATTTGACTAATAGAATACAGTACATAATCGAAATATTCCGAAGAAAGTTAGGTAAGAAACAAAAATTGAAAAAACATAATTTTTTTTTTTAATTTTTTGAATGGTTTTAATGTAGGGAAGTATACTAATGATACAGATAATTTATCAAAAAACTAGAAAATAAAATAAGTTAAAAAAAACTTTTTGAGTTAAACGGTTTAATGTACTAAGAGCTAGAAAATAATTTGGAAAGCAGCAGCTAGTAGTTATCACATCCGTTCCTGCATTGATCTAGGGCAATGATGAGACTAAAATAAAATCGTGGGGTATATAATGAAACAATTAACTGTGGATAATGGAAATCCAACGTTTATTTCTTACCTAATTTTCTTCGGAATATTTTCATGATGTACTGTATTCTATTAGTCAAATCATTTCATTTAATACCGATATTGAGGGAATTGCAAAAAATACACAGTCGACCATTTAGTGGCGGCGACCTTTTTGAATTTATGTTGTTTATTATGTTTCGTGTTCTCCATGTCAAGTCATTCAGCCATTTTTTAGCGATGGCCAAATTTAATGTTTCAAGAACATGGAATACGTAGTTTGATAATGACAGTAGAATTAAAGGTATTTTTCAAATTTCAGATCAATCAGTCAACAGGAACGGGTTCAATTTTTAATTAATGTGGGACAACCCTACAAACATTCAAACATGCATACAGGTCAAGCTGAATAAAACCATTTAAAAAGTAATTAGTTGTTTGGTAACTGCGGCCATCTTGGAATTGGATTTTTCATAAATTACTGTATTCTACTAGTCAATCCCTTTCATTTGATATACATATTGATGAGATTTATAATAAAAATATATATGGCGCCATTTTGTAGCGGCCGCCATCTTGGATTTATATTTTTCATAAATAAATGTTTTATACTAGTCAAGCACTTCCATTTGATACTCACATTGAAGCGGTTCTGAGAAAATATGAAATCCGCCATTTTGTAGCGACCGCTATCTTGGATTTACATTTTTCATAAATAACTGTGTTCTACTGGTCAAGCCCTTTCATTCGATACCCATATTGATGGGGTTTTGAGAACATATGTAATCCGCCATTCTGTAGCGGCCGCCATCTTGGATTTTCAAGACCATGGAATACCCAGTTTTATAATGACACCAGAGATAAAGATGCGTTCCGAATTTCAGATCAATCGATCAACAGAAAGGGGGTTAAATTTCTAATAATGTGGTACAGCGCTTCATACAAAGTTACAAAATCACAAATATACCAACGGGCCAACCAAGATAAAACCGTGCAACACATAATTATATTACGTTTACCGAGAGAAAATGGTTTTTTTATGACTCGGTTAAAGGGTGTGTCACATCAAATTGCATCACGGAAAAAACGCTGTAGAAATTTAATTTTTAGGAATTATATCTTCAGCTTTCGCTGAACGTGATGACCGGCACGGTAAACGGGCAGGTTTTGTCTTAAGGAGTGCCTACAGAAGCGCTTACTACCACTATTGAAGCAGCACGAGGGCCCGACCATCTTCTGGCCGGATCTCGCTTCGTGCCACTATTCAAAGGACGTGTTGGAGTGGTACGAAGCCAACGGGGTCACCTTCGTGCCAAAGGAAATGAATCCACTCAACGCGCCGGAGCTTCGCCCAATAGAGAAATATTGGACGATTATGAAGCAGGCCCTCCGGAAGAACCCAAAAGTTGTCAAATCGGAGGCGGACTTCAAGAGAAAATGGATTTCTGTTCAAAAAAAACTACAACCAGACGTTGTACAGAACCTTATGGACGGGGTAAAGAGGAAGGTGCGAGAATACGGGCTTGGGCTCTAAGTATGAATGAAAAGAAAATGCCAAAAGTTGTTTAATAGTTTTTATTTTACTGTCTAAAATTTTCAAAAGGATCGGTCTACTGGGCGAGTTTCTACAGCGCTTTTTCCGTGATGCAATTTGATGTGACACACCCTTTATCCGTAGGATTCGATTATCCGGAGTGAAAAAAAAGTCAATACTCCGGATAATCGAGTCCGACCTGTATTGGGTTTCTTCTTCCACAAGCTAATATATTTAATATATGTTATTCGGTAACATAATCTTCACTGAATACTAATACAAATGGCACAAATAATACCAATTTATTAAGACGACAGAAATGTACAGAAGAAAACAATTCCAATTGATTGCAGATTAAAGTAAAAAATGAATCATTTTATATGAGTCATTAAGTCATTTCGTTTAACATTTGTGCACGTCAATGTTATTTGTCATACGTGTAATTAGGACCTGCTAATCCGCTTCAATTTGTCTTCCAGATGCAACCACAATAACGAACCCGCCCACATTCGTCACATCCCCGCCTTCAGCTATCTCAATCCGAACGGTCACCAGGTGCTGCGCTATTCTCCGAACAGTGTCGACCAGAAGTCGATCTCCCCCCAGCATCATCAGCAGCACTACCAACGGAACGCCAGCGATGGCAGTGGCCATCGGTATCACGACATGCCCTCGCATCACCTCCAGCAGCACCCACAGCAGCTGGCGGTGAACGGCCAGGGAAAACCCAAGAAGCAGAGCTCAAAGAGTGAGAACAAAGTGAAGGAGAAGGAGAACAAGGAGAGGAAAAAGAAGGAGAAAAAGGTGAAGAAAGACAAGGATCGAACTCAGACGCCATCGTCCGGCTCTTCGCCGGTAGTGAGCAGTTCGATTGAGAGGGGTCGCAAGGAACCCAAAAAGAAGGCACCGATGCCACTGCCACCGTCTCATCAGCACCACCAGCATTTGCCGCCGAAGCGGACGCCGGTCGAACACCACGAGTATCAGAACATTTCCGAGGACACGAAGATAGACAGCAACAGTCCGGTGATGAGGATGTTTGGCGACACAAACTTCCTGCAGAATCAACGCCGGAAGGCTTCGAACCAGAAGGACAGTGGACTGAGCTGCGGTCAGGGAGTCTGCGATATGATGAACGGCGTGTACCGGTACAACCCCCATGTGACCTCCTTCGCGGAGCTTGAGTCGAACAAGAGTGGTAGCGGTGGCAGCAGTAACAACCGATCACACCCTTCAACGCTCGATCCAAAGGAGTGCGCACCGAACTTCCCGAACGTATCCAAGTATTTGAACATCGATGTAAAGACGCCTAACCTGAGGAATGTCCGCAACCCAATCAGCTCCACCAGCAGCAATCTGAGCACCGACAGCAGCGGATCGAACTCACTGAATTCGTTCGATTCGGTCGAGCAGGCGATCATCTTTCAGAAGAACAAAAATCCCGACTCGTACCTCGGTCCGTTCAACTTTCGCCAGCTGCTTAGGCCCACCCAGGGTCCCACCGAGTCGCTCCGGAAGCGCAAGGGTATCAATCCCCCCTCGCCCCCACCACCGCAGCGCGGGAAGAGTTAAATTATTTAGATTTTTATGTTGTGGTTTTCCACTGTAAGTTATTTCCGCTTTTGTTGTGTCCCGCTTATTTTTTCGTGTATTTTATTTAATTATTGTGTTGTATCTCGCTTTTTCCGTCTGAATGTGTTTGTGATTGTGAGTGTATATATGAGTTGTTGTTTCGATTTGCTGATAGACTGTCTCGTTCCGCGTTCTCGATGGATGTATGTTTCTCGCAAATACAGCCATCCGTGAAGTTGCAATCACAGTTATAATCAAATTTGTCACTTGCCTCCAAATCCTTTGTTGTCTGTTTTCATTATGAATGTTCAATTTTTTTTTGTTTTTAGCATAATTTGTACGGGTTCCATCCTTCCTTTGGCTGAAGAGTGATGGATCTCATTTGCGCTTTTTCCCCCACATCTTTGGTCTTATCTGACCATAACTTCGCTCTTTATGGCTGCGCATCCCACCACTTTGACGCCATTTATCAAAGTGAGTCTCGATGATTTGCAGGAGTCTGTCTTTCCGTAAATGTCTTAATTATGCATTGTGATAAAATGTGTGCAATTTTCAAAACGACGATTATAAAATATTGTCGGGCTTTAGAAAACCGATCACGTAGTGGTTGATACAGAGAGAAGAGCACCGAAACGAGTAATGCAATAAGTCTGCTACAGGCTGCTCGACTCGGAATTCGTGGAACGTGGAACGATTCTGGTCTATCTTTATTAGTGTAGAGGAACTTCCTTTTCCAGCAGCATCACCTTCCATCCCCGGCTTACGGTGTGCTTACGGTGCTCGCAGTTTCCACCTTTGTAGGGGTATGAGGTGGGCCATCATCATCATCAGTCTACCACCGGAAGAAAGCACAAAGAAAAATTCAAGTCTTCTAATGAACCAAATGCAGCTCCCACTGCAAGGAACAACTTTTGTCTCTTGGCACCCCAGGCAGGATTTATTCACTGCACGGCTTATCTTTTGTTTCCACCAATTGCCCCCATGACGTAATTCTCAACAGTTTGAATAGACACAATGGAGGGTGTTAATGGGAAGCCTCTTTTCAGCCTGCATTTGAAAGGGGTGCAAAATCGAAAGCCGTCTGTCACCGATCTGCAGCAGATATTGACATCGCTGAACCACAAAAAAAACACACAGCATAAATTATTACACCTGTGATTCTATCAAATAATGCGTGAAAATAGAGCCATTTGATTAATCATTTCGGGCCCGGGAGCCTCTCAACTTGGAAACTAATGGATCCCTTATTCCTTATCGCGGTAACTGCAGCGCTTCACACTTTCTGCTGGGGGAAGTTTCATCCATTCACCATGTCATCCTCTACTGATTTTTTTTAAATTTTCAACTTTGATGCATTCACTTTTACAGTTTTGTTAATTTATTATGTAAACCTTTTTCCACTCCGACCACTGCTCGCTTCGGCGAAATGTATACTATTCCTTAAAGTTAAGCGCGTAAGATACAGCTGTTGTTTTCCAAAAACCCATTTTACCAAGCTCGGAAAAAAGGCAAATTGCTAGTAGAAGTTACGTTAACCATGCAAGTGTTGAACATCTATCGTAAGATTATTTAAATAAAGATAAATCGCATTGCAATTAGAAAAAAGAAGAAAAAAAAACACAAACACTCAAACACACTACACTACACCAAATACTAGTGGAATAAAGTTGTTAGAATGTGTCCAGCTGATTGTAATTGTACGGATTTATTCATCCGAAATTCCACCCCCTGGTTTGTGGCGCCCAGAACTTATGAGGCTAATTTCCGGGAGCCAACCGAGCGAAACGGTGGACCGAAAAATTTGGTCATGACGGAGCACAGGGTAACGCAGTGGCCAATGTGCACCAAGAGTAGCTGTGCATGTAAATTTATTATCCATGGAAAATTAATTTATGGCTCGACTGCTGCATAATGGATGATATGAAGGTTGCTCTGCTGGCGGAAGAACCGATTTGGTGGAATTGCAACGGCCGTTGATGCGTTCGATTTTCAATGTTCATTTGCATATAAGTAATCGGATTGAGAATGAAAGTTGTCAGCACATTGCGTGCGTTCAAATATTTTTTCCATTAAATAGTATTCAATATTCATCGACATTTTTAGTTATATTCGATTAGATGAGCATCGATTCATCATCTGAGGGATAGAGTTCACCCATTTGTAATAAACACAGTTAAATTGTATGAAACTGTGTCTGGAAGTTTATATAATCATAATCATCAGCAGATAAATAATAGAAATAATAAAAAAACGCATACTGATGTTGTATGATGTTGTAAGACTCAGGTTCCGATACGGTATAAAACTTCACATGCATTTTCGTTCTCAGATTTTCGTGAAAAATGAAAGTTTTGTTCGTTATCGCTAAATATTAGACCGGTATTTTTTATTTATTTTGTCGTGAGGGTGCCCGTTTTTATTTTGAGGTCAACTTTTTCCCCTTTTTTTCAAAAAATGATTTCTTCTTCACAAAATTGATAACTATTGAATTAAGGGACCAATTCAGCCTACTTTAAGAATATTATACTAGCAGAAAATTGGATTTAGTTTTTCGTAATTTTTGATTATATTCGTTTTTTTTCTGGTTCACTCGGTTGAAGATAGAGTACGCTATATTTTTTAAATATTTTTTTTAATTTTTTTTTTACACAACATATAACATAACATTTTTTTACATAGAATTGGGCCGCTAAATTCTATGTTTTAATAAGTTTACCGTGAAGTCATTCGAATATTTCTGTTGTTGCACTCAAACTTTTTTTTCTTTAGTTTTATTCAATGCTTCGTTTTTAGTCCAAATGTCCTTATGTCTCAAACTTTTTCAATTTTGACTTAGACTTTCAACTCTCTTCTCTCTACTATCTGCTCTTCATTTGAAACTCTGTACTCTTTACTCTCTGCTTTCTGTTCTATACTCTCCTCTTTCTACTTTCTACTCTCTACTCTCTACTCTCTACACTTTCTACTCTCTCAACTCTCTCAACGCCCTCTACTCTCACTTATTTCTCTACTCTCTCTATTTTCTCTACTCTCTACTCTCTACTCTGTACTCTCTCTACTCTCTCTTCTCTCTCTACTCTCTCTACTCTCTCTACTCTCTACTCCTCTACTCTCTACTCTCTCTACTTTCTCTGCTCTCTTCTCTCTTTGCTTTCTACTCTCTCTGCTCTCTACTCTCTCTACTCTCTTTACTCTCTCTACTCTCTCTGCTCTCTACTCTCTCTACTCTCTCTGCTCCCTACTCTCTCTACTCTCTCTGCTCTCTCTGCTCTCTACTCTCTTTGCTCTCTACTCTCTGCTCTCTACTCTCTCTTTGTTCTTTACTCTCTCTGTTCTCTACTCTCTCTGCTCTCTACAATCTCTGCTCTTCACCCTCTCTGCTCTCTACTCTTTCTACTCTCTCTACTTTCTACTCTTCCTACTCT
The DNA here is from genome assembly GCF_029784135.1 of Toxorhynchites rutilus septentrionalis. Taxonomy (NCBI): domain Eukaryota; kingdom Metazoa; phylum Arthropoda; class Insecta; order Diptera; family Culicidae; genus Toxorhynchites; species Toxorhynchites rutilus. The sequence goes on from NC_073745.1 coordinate 76,186,418, forward strand.
CTACTCTCTCTACTCTCGCTACTCTCTCTGCTCTCTACTCTTTCTACTCTATACTCTCTCTACTCTCTGCTCTCTACTCTCTCTACTCTCTACTCTCTCTGCTCTCTACTCTCTCTGCTTTGTACTCTCTCTGCTTTGTACTCTCTCTGCTTTCTACTCTCTCTGTTTTCTACTCTCTCTGCTCTCTACTCCATCTACTCTCTACTCTCTCTACTCTATACTCTCTCTACTCTATACTCTCTACTCTCTACTCTCTCTACTCTCTACTCTCTCTACTCTCTCTATTCTCTACTCTCTCTACTCTCTCAGCTCTCTACTCTCTTTGCTCTCCACTCTATCTGCTCTCTACTCTCTCTGTTCTCTACTCTCTACTCTCTATTCTCCACTCTGTACTCTCTACTATCTACTTTAAAAAAATCGCACACGCAAACACATACACGCACATGCACGCACAAACGAACACATGCACACACGCGAACGCGCACAGTTTCACACACAAGACACACGCAGACGCGCACCTTCTTTCACACAAAAATCACATCGCAGCTGCTGACTGCTAACTCTCTCACACTGTTTTTGTTCACTTCAACCAACCAACCAAACACACACTCCCACACACGCACACGCACACACGCAGACGCGCACGGTCTCACACACATAACACATGCAAACGCGTGCACTCTCTCTCTATCTCTCTCTCTCTCTCACAAAAAAAAACATATCGCAGCTGCTCCCTGCTCACTCTCTCACTCTGTGTTTACGTCTAGAACACGACCATTTTCGACCGTCTACGACTGTTCACGACGACCGCGCTTTTTTTAGCGATTTTATTATAGTAAGACTTTTAAAAATCATAGAGGCGCTGTTCTTTTGTTTTTGAGTTGTGATTTTTCAATGTTAACATAGTTTCAGTCTTCATTCAATATTACTTTTTTTTCACTCTAGAATCCGATTTTTTTTAACAAGTATGATATATTTCCAAAGAAGACTAGCATATCTTCTGTCGAAATTTCATAACTTTTGAACCACTAGACCGAATCGGATGATTGTTGGAATAAGAGGAAAACATTGATTGTTAGGACCACCTTAAAGTGGAAACGGGCACCCTACTTGCAAAAAGGAACATAACTATTAATTTTCACGAAAATCGGAGACCCACCATTTCGGTTTGGCATGGAATGGCTGATAATGGCTATAGTGAAAAACATAGTTTTCTTTTTTCACGGCATTCTCAATACCTTGGAATTGGAAATATGAAAAAAATACTCAAAGTGCATCTCTCTCTCTCTTTCTCTCTATCTTTCTCTCTCTCTCTTTCTCTCTATTTTTCTCTCTCTTTCTCTCTCTTTCTCTCTCTTTCTCTCTCTTTCTTTCTTTCTTTCTCTCTCTCTCTTTCTTTCTTTCTTTCTCTCTCTCTATCTCTCTCTCTTTCTCTCTCTTTCTCTCTCTCTCTCTCTCTCTCTCTCTTTCTTTCTCTTTCTCTATCTCTCTCTTTCTCTCTATCTTTCTCTCTCTCTCTTTCTCTCTATTTTTCTCTCTCTTTCTCTCTCTTTCTCTCTCTTTCTTTCTTTCTTTCTCTCTCTCTCTTTCTTTCTTTCTTTCTCTCTCTCTATCTCTCTCTCTTTCTCTCTCTTTCTCTCTCTTTCTCTCTCTCTCTCTTTCTCTTTCTCTATCTCTCTCTTTCTCTTTCTCTATCTCTCTCTTTCTCTCCCTTTCTTTCTTTCTCTCTCTCTATCTCTCTCTATCTTTCTCTCTCTATCTCTCTCTCTTTCTCCTTTTCTTTCTACATTCTCTACTTCTACCAACAGATCAGATGTCAATACGTTTAGTCTTACAAATTTAAGTCCACAAACGCAAGAAAGTTATAGTTTCCACTAATATCGTAAAGGGTAAAAAAAAAGAAGAAAAGGGACGCTCTGTTCTCGAACATCATGAAAAAAAAATCACACAATCACACACAAAAAAAAACAGGTACAAACACACCTCAAAGCAGTACAGGGTCTATAGACTTATTTTTAAAGTTCCTGAATTATGAATTTCCAAAAAATTGTACCGCACAATACTCCAACATTCTGAAAGAAAAATCAAAGATCAAAAACTTGTACCGTCGATGGGGGTGAGAATGGTCCAAAGTAGTGAATGTTACTTTCTTTTAAGAATTGTGTTTAGAAATCAATTTCTCAGTGATTTCAAGATAGTTTGACAACAGGTAAGTGTTTTGAACGATTATTTGAGTTTTCTTAAATCTGCCGTCGACGATCGATATCTTCTGCCGTGATGAATATTAAACTTCTTTAGTTACTTTCGTTTTGCTCATGATTGTATTGTATTGTATTGTATATTGTATAATTCATCCGACAATGTGTATGCGTTATTGAATAAAAACTTAGACTAGTTTACATACATGAAACTTTACATAAATACATAGATTAAAACAGTCATGCTCTCCTCAATCTATTCCTAAATCGGTTTGACGGTTCTCCAAACACGAACGCAGATTCCACCAAAGAAAATTCACGAATCATCACGTTCACGCCACGGAAGGTTGCGCAATGCGATTCTCGCGAATCTTTTTTGGACACACTCGATCCGATGTTTCCAAATTAAATCATATGGAGACCAGACGATAGATGCATTCTCGAGGATAGGTCGCACTAACGAGCAATACAGCGCTTTCAGACATTGCGGGTCTTTAAAGCTACGAGCTATTTTGGACATAAATCCCAGTTGTCGATTTGCTCTACAGATGATAGAAGAGTAGTGAAGATTGAAATCCAATTTCGGGTCCAATAGAACACCAAGGTCTGTTACTCGATCTACTCTGCGCAGCGTAACATTTTCAACAGAGTAATCGTAGAGGATTGGGTTCATAGAGTGGTGGAACGTCATCACCGCACATTTTGGAAAGCTGATATTGAGTTTATTGCGATGGCACCAGTCAACGAAAGTGTTCAGCAAAGTCTGAAGACGATGACAATCCTCAATCGAGTAAACAACAACATACAGTTTAAGGTCAATCAGTTTGCATCTGACTCCCAGCAGAGCTGCCACATCGTTGAACAACAACGTGAACAGAAGTGGTCCCAGGTTGCTTCCCTGCGGTACGCCGGAAGTGCTACAGAACGCGGAAGAGATACACGAGCCAGGTCGCACTCGAAGAGTTCTTCCAGTTAAGTACGATTTCAACTACGTTATTAGATGCTCGGATGCTCCAAGTCTCGGCTATCAGATTCGTATGTATTACGTCCACTTGCACTCTTTCCTACAGTGCGTTGATGCAAGCACTAGTGAAGTATAAAAGGTTGGTAGTTACCGATCGCCCAGGAATAAATCCATGCTGGTCAGTTGATATGTACCGTTTCGAGCGATTCAAGACTACTTCACTTAAAAATTATCTCGAACAACATGGACGCCGCCGAAAGACTGGTGATACCACGATAGTTTCTTACATCCCGCTTGTCTCCCGCCTTGAAGACAGGAAACATAAATGACTCCTTCATAATGTTGGGAATTTACCTTGCTCAGAAGATGCATTGAAAATGGCTGCAACAGGCTCAGCTAAAGCAGCTGAACACCGACAGAACACCACCGCCGGGATTCCATCCGGACCAGAAGTAAGCAAGTTCTTCAGTTTTCTCGTTGCTGAATGCACCATAGCTGGAGTTACTGTGAATGTGGACAGATCCAAGAAGTCAGCCGGAATATCAGATGCAGCAGATGTCGCATCAACATCACAAGTTGTTCTTTGTTCGAAGACTGACGCAAAATGTGTCGCAAACATTTCACACGCATCGTCGGGGGATGCTCAATCTTTCCCATCAAGAATCACGTTGGACGGAATGCTCGAGTTTTTCCTTTTGCTGTTGATAAATCCCCAGAAGCTTCGAGGGTGGCTCCGCAATTTTCTTATAATGTTTAGAATCAAACCAAAATTTTAGGGTAGTTTTATACATATATTTACTTCAAAAATCAAAAGAAAAGTTAATCGATGGAGCCTTGAGTGTAAAATTGAACGCATTTTCGCTTGATGCCCTCCATCAAAGTCTTTACAGTGTCATCCGGTACCAGTTTCTCAGTTTATTTTCCATTTTCTTAACATGCCCTTCCGTCTTTCACCGTCTTCTTGCTCTTCCGAAGTTCCCGCTTCATTATTGCTCAGTACTGCTCCACCGGGTGCAGCTCCGGACAGTTTGGCGGGTTCATGTCCTTTGGAACAAAATTGACAGAATTTGCCTCATACCACTCCAGGACACTTTTAGAATAGTGGCATGATGCCAAATCTGGCCAAAATAGCGGAGCTTCGTCGTGCTGCTGCAAGAACGGCAAAAGGCGCTTCTCGAGGCACTCAGTTTGTGGATCTCACCATTTACTGTGCCCTTTGTCACGAAAGGCTCACTCCTCAGTTCGCAAGAGCAGATGGCCTGCCAAACGAGATATTTGGAGGCGAACTTCGACATTTTCTTCTTCTTAAATTTGTCGTCCACATCGAACTTGCTCTTGCCGGTGAAAAACTCCAACCTCGGAATTTGCTTAAAATCGGCTTTTATATACGTTTCGTCGTCCATCACACAGCAGCCATATTTTGTCAGCATCTTCTCGTAGAGCTTCCGTGCCCGAGTTTTAGCCGTCGATTGTTGCCGCTCATCGCGGTTTGGGAAGTTCTGTACCTTGTCTGTATGTAGTCCAGCTCTCTTCATTGCATTCTGGATGTAGCTCTGCGACATGCCGATCTTTTTAGCCAAATCACGGCTTGAGACGTTGCGATTTGCTTTAATCATCCGCTTCACCTTTCCCTCCGTCTTTTTGTTCTTCGGTCCCGGTTTTCTTCCAGCTTCTTTGCCGTGGTCCAACGTCAACCACTCCTGGAACCGCTTCAACACTCTGGAGACGGTTGAATGGTGAATGTTCAACATTTTTCCCAACAGCCAGTGCGACAGGTCAGGAAATTCCAGGTGTTTGGAAAGAATTTGTTCTCTCGACTCGCGTTGGTTCACCTCCATTTTCGTTGAATCGAAAAACACGACTTCGAGTTTGACAGCATGTAGACAATACACATCACTGAGGAAGTGTTCAAAATTTGGTTGATTTTTACCCAATGGTAAAAAAGTTATGCCCTGTTGAATGTGTCGCAATAATTTCGTGTTCGCCCCTTACAATAAGTAGCACTAGCGCGCTTGAAATCACGCTTAGTGTCAGGCGTTCTATGACGACGCAATTTTTGCTGTGCTGAGTTACAACCACGTTCTAGCTGTCTGAGCTGAGGGGTACTCCAAGCTGGAGAAATAGGACGTCGCTTGGGAGGGACATGTGAATCAAGCCAAAGTCGAATTATTTTATAGAAACGGACAGCCATCAGGTCAACATCTGCACATTCGGTGACATCGGTCCAGTTCTGACTGAGTAGATATTGCAGTAGGGAGGCATAATCAATTTTCTTATAATCAAGCTACCTCACTTCATCATTCACATCTCGAGGTATGTAAGATGGACAAATATGAGGCACGGCAAGTGAAACGACCAAAGTCGGATAGGGAGGATCGATCGGCAACAATGACACGGCAGATTCATCTACTTTGAAGTCATGTTCATCGCTAAAAAACACCAAATCTAGAGTACGACCGCGTGAATTCCGGACTGAATTTCGTTGAATAAGATTGACGAACTCTATTCCATCAACGAGGGCCGAGCTTGCAGCACTCAACGACGATTCTTCGGAAAGGACAACCCTGTTATTACTGGTCTCCCATTGAAGCAAAGGCTGGTTATAGTCACCACAAATGAGAACTTTGTCCTCAATACTTGCCATGTCATACAACTCCTTGGCAGAGGCAATGTGACCGTAAATCACGTCAACATCGCGGCTTCGATCGGGTTGGATGTACAGAGCACATACGAAAAGCTTAAAGCCGGGTAATTTCACTAAAACACAGACTTGTTCTAACGTTGCACCGCGTTCAACGTTCACTCGATAGCTGGTATAGCGTTGTGATACAGCAACCAGCACACCACCGAAAGAAATCTTGTCGCTGCTATTTGCGTTACGATCACAACGAAAAACGCTATAGCCAGATCCAAATAGCTGAATCGAGTTGAGGCAGTCGTCGAGCCCAGTTTCAGTCAATATGACAACATCAAGCTCGCAATCAGAGACAGCCAGTAATAAATCGTCTATTTTCGTTCGAGTCCCACGTACATTCTTGTAGTAGACCCAGATGCAATTTTCAATCGAGTCCGCCTGTTGTTAATGTTCCTGAGGTGGGAGTGGTGCGGCGCTGGAATTGACGGATAAATCGGGAGCGAAACAGTTCTTAGTGTCATCGTACTTGCCTTGAATTGGAGTTTGGAAACCCCTCCTCCGATCCTGCACACAGGTCCGGGACGACTGCTGCTCAATGACTGGAACGGCTCGACTGTGGCAGGGAAGGGGGGGGCTTCCATAGTGTTAATTTCGATGCGTCCCAGAATGGTAAGATGACAGGTAGAAATCGATGATCGATGAAGCGTCAACAACTGATGTACAATACGTTAAATCGGAGTCTGGTAGTTGCCTCCAGATTTGTTTGTTGGCCGAAAAGAGTTTTTGGATTGGTCCACAAACTCCCTGAACACTAATACGTCCAGCCAGGTTGACTCAAGTTGCGCCTTTCTTACAACGCCGGCTCGAGTCCAATTTTGAACGAAACGAACGACATTTTTGCGACATCTTTCCCTTTCGGGACTAACCGGATTACGTCACACGGTGAAGAGAGGTCAAGACATCGTGTCACATTTTTTTGCACATCATCGGGAGTAATCATAGGCTGAAATCCCGATGAATACAACCGAAATTTCGGTGGAATCTGAGCAGGAACGATGGGGCCGATGGACAGATCGCTGAAGGCTATAGATCTAGTTCCGCGATCCGTAGCCAAAGAAGTCGAGTCGTATTTTTTCTCACGAGGGCGTTTTAGTCCTGGCTTAGGCCATGTCCGACCGGTAGGTGTAGGCAATGAATTAGACTTACTACCACCCGCATACGATTGAGCCAACGAAATACCGTCAACCTTCTTGCCCAATTTGTCGACTGCATCGGCAAGCAGTTGAACTTGGCTCGTTAAATCCTTCGAGGTAACAGAGGAATCGCCCTGGGATTTCGAAGTGTCTTCCATGTAGGGTAACACGGGGTGGTTTGGTCATATGAGGTGATTTGGACCACCCCTTTATCTCAAAAATTACGGCTCAAATTGGATTTTCTATAATGTCATTTCCTTCTATTGTTGAACCGTATGTACCTAAAGTAAAAACACTTTGGTAAAACTTCACAAGTAGAGGGAAACGGTAGCCTAAATATATCAAGTACTTCGAGCGTCAAAAAATGTGAGTTTTCCGATCATGGTTTTAAGGTTTTCCCGCTGATTAAACAAACTTTTCGTGTATTGTGCAGTAAAGTTCTGTTCTCCTACAGAAGAGGAACAATTTGATGTAGCGAAACTGTATGTTTGATAACAATAAATGAAATTAATTGCATTTTAATTTTTGCGTGTTGTGTGGGGTGACATGGACACGTTTCTGTGAGGTGAATTGGTCCTACAGGTTTGAGACTTTTCCTTGGTCTAATTAATTCCAGATGCCGCTGAATTAAAAGAAGAGGATGAACAGACAACGTTGGAAGAAGGAGGAGCTTGAAAGAGCAACGCAGGCCATTGAGAACGGATTTCTTTGGCCAAGCATCAAAAGTGTTTGAAAATGCTCGGCCAACAGTGAAAAGATTCATGCAGAATTCGAGATGGTGTCAATCCAACTTTTCTGGTCTGGAATCTGGCCAAGACACCTGGTATCGATCCCAAAACATTGTTACTGATTGTAGCATTATCCCAAAATACTTTACATAAACATAAGTATGTTTTTTTCGATGAAACACACACTGGACCAAATCACCCCACAGACGGTCCAAATCAACCCGCATCAAATTTTAATGTCCAAAAATCATTTCTTCCATTTTATGATATATTTGGTAGATTGAAGCTTTATATAATGATTAAACATTATTTATTGAGAGAAAACAAGTGTAGCTCAGTATACAATGTGACATTTTTTCTACTGCTTAAAACTCCGACCATTCAATTCAATTCGACACCCAGTGCAGATATACATTATCTTTCCCTGGGACGGATTTCACGCCAACTCGTCTTAGGAGTTGGCAGCACCATATCAGATTGCAGTGAAACGTTTTGGGTGTGAAGATATTGGTCATTTAAGCAACTTTGCATACTTGAAATACTCCAAAAATAATTGGACCACTTTTTGAAAAGGGCCAAAGTTTTTTTTTTTAATTTTTTTTCAAAAATTTCTATCTCAAAAACTATAAGACTTACAAAATTTTGGTCAAAGAAGAAATTGTAGGAAATTACAAGATATAAAACTTTGTCGATTAAACTATATTGATATCTTGACTTTAAACATAAATTGTATTTTTTTCAAAGAAAATATAAAAAAGTTGTTGTGAGAAAAACTTTTTTCCTGTAAAAGTGCCCATCTTCGAATGTATGGATGACTTGTTGATAATTGTACGGGCTATTCAAACAATTTTTTTGAGAATTTTTAAAAAAATACATTTTTGAGAAAATTGAATTTTAGTTTTTGAAAAAAAAAAAATTTTTTTTGTGTAACTTAAAAACAATAAATTTTTAAATATTTTCTTATGAAAATTTTAACAATTTCCTATAATTTCTTCTTTGACCAAAATATTGTAAGTCTTATAGTTTTTAAGATATAAATTTTTGAAAAAAAAATTTAAAAAAACTTTGGCCCTTTTAAAAAGTAGTCTAATTATTTTTGGAATATTTCAAGTATGCAAAGTTGCTTCAATGACCAATATCTTTACACCCAAAACGTTTCACTGCAATCTGAAATGGTGCTGCCTATAACCAGTTGAGTTGGCGTGAAACCTGTCCTGGGTGAGAGGGTCACGGAAGGCATGTAAAATAACAGTAAAATAACAATTACGAATATTCAATGAACTTGCACAATGAAAAACGGTTTAAAATATCGACGAATAGCGCAAACAGTGACTATCGTAAATAAAAACAAACGTGATGAGGTACCCTTGGCCTAGTGGTTAGCGTGGCGCTCGGCAAGATGGAGGCTTTGGGTTCGATTCCCGTTCCGGTCGGTTTACTGACTTGCACTGGTTCAGGAGAAAACTGTCTAGGGCAGTGGTGGCCAGGTATAGGCATGACGTGGGCCGCAATGATTTTTTTCCCACTGCTGTCCAAGATGAAATGTAAAATATAAAATATAGAAATCAACGTTTCTTTCTATTCGTCTCTCTGAACTTCCAAATGTGTGAGAAAAATCTACCTTCGTCACCTGGGGTATGTCAACGTATTTCATAGCTGACGATCTTCTTCTGTAGGAGCTTTGAACCACTGCGACCATTAATTTTATCTATTGTAGTGATGACCTAGTTGACGATAATTTGTAAATTCTAAGTGTCAGAAAATGGGAAAATTTTAAAAAAATTTACCATTCGTTCTTCGAACAACATGAATTTGCTTTCGTTTTTTATTTTCATTTTTTGGTTGAATTGTGAACCGATTTACCTTTTATGGTCTGCTTCGTTTTTTAAATTTTTGCTTTTCTTTTTTGCTAGTGCTGGCTTTCTCTCTCTTATGGCCTCACACTTCCACGCATCCTGTTCTCACTCTTATAAGAAACGTGGAAACTTTGGGATACCTATGTATTACCGTAATCACCAAGGATTTTTGTGTAAATTTTCCTTCAAATGATAACCAGTTAATCGAAAGGTCCAACTCAGTGCTCTATGAATTATTAAATTGTTGAAAGTTATTTCATATCTCAACTGATGTACTTTAAAACACTATGTATCGCTGAATCGAAGAAATAATAAAAAAAATCCTCATTAACGTCACCAGAGCACAATGTAATGGAGGCGAAGTCCCCATCTAACGTGGGTGAAGAACTGATGTGTACTGAACTGAGGCCGACTCGGATTGCGCCTTGGGGACGCCTCAGTGCCTTATCCTCGTTGGATGGGGACCTCAGAATAAATTTTATTACGAAAAAATAAATACATAATAAAAAATGCACTCCGGTGGCGTCAATACATAAGTACCAACATCGACAGCAATTACTACATTTACCCGCATGAATTAATGTGAGTGTGAGCAGAACAGCACTAAAAGCGCGAAAAAGTTCATTGAATACTAACAAGAACAATTGTCAGAAGATTGAATTAGCATAGAAAAAATGGGAATGAAAACAGAAAATGATTAGCTTGGATACACACGGTTAACAAGAATGACTCATAAAGTTATTTTTATTCAGTTTTCTAAAGAAATTTTAAACTATATTAATGCATCACTCAAATGAAAAATAAATCCATCATTTTTCAAATCAGACTGGGCCACAGATTGGTCAACACTGCGGAGTGGTGGGAAGAGCAAATGGACATTGCCAGTTTTCAAGAAAAATTACATAAACCCGCAAACAGCGAATTGACGCCGCTATAAGCGTCATTGCTCAGTCCTGGTGATACTCGGGACGTAAAGCAGCAGTATCACGATGGTGCAAGATAGTGCGGTTGGTCGCAGGTCTTGCAAGCCCCACCACAAAAACACCAAGATATTGTGAATCAGGCCATGCAGTAAAAACGTCCAGCCAAAATAAATAAATAGTCATTGCCGTGTGCCGATCTCATTAACTATCTCTTGTTTCTATTTGAAGAATTTCTCAAAACTGTCCTCATTTTTATTAAACGGTTTTATTTAGTGTTTGTATGTTTGTAACATGTTTGTCTGTAGCGCTGTACCACATTAACACTTTGCGGACCGCTCACGAGATTTCTCGTGTTTCGCGTTCCGTCTGTTATGGATGGAAGACGAAATAACGCGTGTTTTCTACACTTGATGGTTAAGTCCATGGTCTGCCAAGAATCTCACAAGGCCTACCGATGGTTCGCCTTCGTCTCATCCACACCGAAGGAAACGATCTCATTCGTAGCATCCGAACAAAAGAAGCGTACAAGTTTGCCCCAAAACGTGCGGTCCTTAATGTGTTAATAGAAATTTGAACCTCTTCTTGTTGAACGATTGATCTGAAATTTGGAACACACCTTTATATCTGCAGTCATTATAGAATGGCGTATTTCATTATTTTAAAAATCCAAGATGGCGGGCGCTACAAAATGGCGGGTACACATTTTCTCAAAACCCCATCAATATGGGTATCGAATGAAAGGGATTGACTAGTAGAACACAATTATTTATGAAAAATACAAATCCAAAATGGCCGCCACAACAAAATGACGATAATTTTTTTTTCCAAAACCCAATCAGTATGGGTATAAAATGAAAGGTTATAAAACTAGTAGAACACATTTATGAAAACTGAAAATCAAACAAATGATAACCAGTTAATCCAAAGGTCCAACTCAGTGCTCTTAGAATTATTAAATTGTTGAAAGTTATTTCATATCTAAACTGATGTACTTTAAAACACTATGTATCGCTGAATCGAAGAAATAAAAAAAATCCTCATCAACGTCACCAGAGCACAATGTAATGGAGGCGAAGTCCCCATCTAACGTGGGTGAAGGGTTTTTTTCCAAAACCCAATCAGTATGGGTATAAAATGAAAGGTATTGACTAGTAGAACACATTTATGAAAACTGAAAATCCAAAATGGCCATTACAATAAACTGGCGATGTATTTTTTTCCAAAACTCAATCAATATGGGTATCAAATGAAAGGGATTGACTAGTAGAACACACTTATTGATGAGGAATGCAAATCCAAAATGGCCGCCACAACAAATTGGCGATACATTTTTTTTTCCAAAACCCTATCAATATGTGTATCAAATGGAAGGGCTTGACTAGTAGAACATAGTTATTTATGAAAAATGCAAATCCAAGAAGGCTGTAGACTGTGCAATTCGTAGTTGCTCACCGTGATTGACCTGAACCAATCAAATTGCACAAAGAACACACAGAATGACGCTTGGGACTAGCAAATCATTCTCGTTGTGCAATTTTCGGTGATTCGAACTTTAAATGGTCAATAACGACGCCGGCCACGTCCTTACAGTCACCAGGGCAAGGGAAGGAATGTTAGTATGTTAGTTAGTATGATATTCGCCGCCGGAAGATGGGTCGCCTCTATAACGTGGTTCCCTAGCGTTAATCATGGAAGGGACAGTTGTTAGTAGGGAGAGGTAAGAATCAAGATTCACTGAGGTAAGTGATGTGATTATGTAACTTCGCACACGGAGAGCGAAGTTTTAAGCAAACTTGCACATCGCTTCAATATCTTCGCGGATATCACAATAGTCATTAATTGCAATCAAACGAGGCTCATGCCGGCGAGAGAGAAAGCACAAACAGAAGCCACAAAATGAAGGATTACATATTTTCTCAAAACAAACCGAATCAAATCATACTCATACGGAGTCGATATTGTCGTTATGTTAGGGCCAGAGCTGCAATCCATCACCGTCAATGTCACAAAAAAACTGACCATAGTCACTCAATTCCTCTCACGGCACGTGAGATCCAAATATTCAGTAGTGATACTCACTTTTTTGTTTCTGATACCTAACCAAATGACGGTTGGTTCCAATGCCTCTCACTACCGATCGCTCTGTTTTCAACTTTACGTTGCGAGAGCGGTGGTTGTGGCGTATCAAAGTACGTAGAATAGAAGGTAAGTGATATTACCTGTGTATACACACGGAGCGCGCACACAAAGAAGATAGTAATAAACAATCCTCAATTTGTTCGATGTTCGGAAGTTTTTGCAATATTTCTTGTTTTGAAAAGTTCAAAAAATCGTAAAAAGTGACCAAATCGTTGGTCGAGCCGACGATAATCACGATAGTGTACCGCATTTTCACTGCAGGTAAGGTTTGATGTGATTTTTTATCGATTACTTACTGAACAGTGTTTGTTTACTCCAGCAATATGTCGAAGTGCAACGTCCCGCGATGCCGGAGCTGAAAAATTTTGAAGAAAATCGGATAACTTTCCACCATTTTCCGACCAACAAATTGTTGAGACGGAAATGGTTAAACTTTTTCGAATACAAAAGCTCGTTCGATACGCGAAACATATTTGTTTGTTCGCTTCATTTTTCGTCGGATTCTTTTGGGGATGCTGTTTTAACCTATAATCAGCAAAGAAGACGTCTTCGTACTGGAGGTAAGTGTGTTTTTTATATAAATTGTGATGAGATAAACTAATCGGAGATGTTTTCAGCTGTTCCATGCATTTGCTTCTTGGATCTTCCAAAACGTTCCGTTTCAATGGTTTCACACGAAATTCCAAATTTATACATTCACTTCTTGCGAAAGTGCAAAATATTTATTTGCAATCACTTCGGAAGATGATCCGGGATGGAGAAAATGTTTTTCTCGTTTTCCAGAAACGCCAATTTGGTCCCTTAAGTGGCCCCACTACGGCTGAACACTCCAAACTGAGACCAATGAAAGCGTCGCGATGATTCATGATGGATGCTTCAATGAAAGACAAAAAAAATCAGCAGTGTTCATCTTTCATCATATTATCAAATTGCGGGAACGACACTGCTTCGATATAACCTCTCCATACATTTGTTCATCGTTTTTTGCGTTATTTTTATAATACAGATGCGATAATTTCACCGTTTTTAATTTTAAAATGATTAACTGTTGTTTCATCCCCTGGAAACATATTTGAGACAGTTCTTTTGTTACAATTTAAAAAAATTCAAAAATGTTCGAATTTATATGAATTCAATCGATGGTTTATTACAATTTTTTGCTTTTTTTCTTTGCCTACCACTACTTGAACAAAGCAGGGAGGAGACTACCTTCTATTCTACGTACTTTGGTGGCGTATGATGGTAGTAGAAATGTGAGTGATCAGACAGTTCCAATCATTTTTGACAATCGCGACGGTTGTTTAAATTAGTTTGTTGAAGTAGAAGTTGTTGTTGTTGTTAGAGGTGTCTAAATTTTTCGTTTATTCGATTATCGACTAATCGTGGGGCCAATATTTGATTCATTCGAACAATTGTCTTTCAGAATTCGATTTACCGTGCGAATATGTATTTCTTGTAGTCAAAATGAACGAACATTTATAATAAAAAATATTATGGTGTCCGAATTTTAAAAGTTACATTAAATATAATTTTAAAATAAACATGGTGCAGCATAATGGTTTTTGAATGAAATGGTATTTAAGTATATTGATAAATTTACTATTTCATAATTATTTGCGAACCATGAAAACGATCCGATTGAAAACCGACAAGGCGTGTTTTTTTATTTAGAGTTAATAATTACCAGAACTACTGAAGTTTAGTTAATAAACGTGAGATGAACACAACATTTTTTTTTTCCATAAAACGAAAGAAAATTGCGATCTCAAAGAATCGCTCAAAAATCATCCACTTCCATTGAGGATTTATTGAGAAACTTCTTATACAGTGCCACAAACTGCGCCACGAACACTTCCAGATGGAATATATGTTTGCTTCCTTGCTGCATCCTGTGTTCATAATGCCCGGAAAAATTCAACGTTTGCGTCTTCAGACTCATATCGCAATTTTTAATCAGATTCGGTACCAATCCACAGATTATAAAATTCGATAGAACGCCTTGTGATAGCAGCTGGTATAGCTGTTCCCTCACCACTTCCAGCTTTTGTGGACTTTGTTCGAGGGAAATCTGATTGGCGGTTTCTCTATGGAATATTGGCCAGTCGATTCCCGGCACCTCTTAGTTGACCGTGAACGGTTAGTGTTGTACCTTGCAAGCTTCCAGCATGAGGATAGCATAATTCTTTTCGCTAGCTCCGAATGAATGCGCTGAAATGCAAATAGTGTTTTTACATTTAAGAAACGAACAAATTACAATCTTACATTTAAAATTTTAAGAATATCCTCCTAAGATAGAGCCGGCACTCTTATCCCAAGCAACGACTCCTAACCGCGGGAATAACCCGTGGAGTAGAATTGGCGCACAAAATCAATCTGCACGTAGACAAATACTTTTCAATGGTTCTTCTCAGCGCATCCTGAGTATCTTTGGTCAACTAATCCACCTCGGACAAGACGAGTCTCATATTCACTGGGATCAATTTGCTTGATCAAATCCGACACGACCACCCTGTTATATATCCCGACAACCGATGAATTCAACTCCATGTGGTAATTACTGCTGATGGTTCTGATTTCCATCTTCCGGTTCGAGGGCGTTGTGAAGTTCATTATCTCATTGCGTAGCCGTTCCGCGCCCGGTTGGTAAAGTTTCCGCAGCAGACACATGATGCGAGTTTTCTTACTGGCCTGGAAGGACCGTAGAACATGCGGGAAGTCTCCCTGGTAGCAAATATTAATCAGATGCGTAACTTGCGTTTTGTGGTAGTCCAGTTTGGACAGCTGGCGCTGTCGGTAGCGGTCAACCCAGCGAGCCATTGTACACAAATTTTTTTGATGTATTATGTATACAAAAATCCTTGGTGACTTTTTGTTTTCGTGTTGGCCTTTGTCAGAATAAATGTCCTCACCTCCAGAGATGCCATTTATACACATCAACGTTTCAGATTTCGTCAAAAATCTGAAACGTTGATGTGTATAAATGGCAGATATTTTTGTAACTGCGAGAATAGCAAAGTAATGTATGAAAAAAGGGGTTGTTAGCGCAGGGAATCAAGTCATAAAGAGAAGAAATACCATATGCAGTCTGCAACTGAAAATATAAGTCTGCAACAGGATAGACAGGATTGTGTTGAATCAATTGCGAACATGTCTACAAATTTAGCATCCTTGCAATGATGAGAAACAAATTTGGTAAAAAAACGTTAAGGCCATCTGAAAAGATGAAAAGAAAATACATGTCTGAAAATACAAAATTCTTCAAATTGTAATTAAAATGAAACGGTATATTTACATCTGGCGTCCCTGGTCGTGAAGAACGAACACAAAGAGGCGAATGTTGTGAATATCGCCAAACACCAAACCATCAGCTAGACTTTTGAGTGTCGCACTATTCTGACATTTCAGCAACAGGACACTCACCAAGGAGCACGGATTTCTGCTGTCAAGTAGAAGCTCACCATGTGTTAGTGTTGTGATAATACTCTTCTCACACTATTTGACTGGCTTTGGGATTTTTTTTATCTCATTAATTTATTTATTAGGCTCATTAGCATTTTAGCTGTAACAGAGCCGGGTTTTAATCGTGTACATGTACATATGTTTATGTTTCTATAAATTGTAAATTACACAGTAGTTAGTAGTAGCCATTTAGGCGTTAAGTATTCTGTTCCATTACATTATGGTAAATTACACAGTAGTAGCCATTTAGGCATAAGGGTATTCTTTCTGTTCTTCCATTGTTCAGCAGACCGGACAGCGAAGACAGTTGATATTGATCATTGTTGAGTTATTTATAGAACAGCAGCCCGATGTGTCTTGCAGAGCAGAGCATTGTATGGATGAATCGATCTCATTTCGACCGTGGATCGATTTCCATCGCTGATGATGGTTGCGTGGACGTAGTTATTCTATAACAACACAAAGATGGTCAATTGAGGGCCCTGAGTTTGAACTCACGATCGATCGCTTGGTAAGCGAACGCGTAACCAAGTGGCTACGAAGACCCCCTGCTTTGGGATGGTCACCAAAGATAATCGTAGTACAAAATTTGTTGATTATCTTTGTGTGAGTACCATCACTTGATTCTCACGACAAATCGCAGCTCTGGTTAGGGCTAACAGGTAATTGTGCCATATAAACATTAAAATCTGGAAAAGTCAGTGGGTGTTATAATCGTGGGACACATCGGATTTCCATTTTCCATAGTTAGTTGTATCATATACCCATGATTTTATTTGAGTCTCATAATTGCCCTAGACTAATGATGGAAGGGATGTGATGACTACTAACTGCTACTTGCATAATTATTTCCTAGCTTTTAGTGCATTAAACTGTTTAAATTTAAAAATTTTTGTTTACTTTTTTTTAAACACCCACTAACTTTTCCAGTAAATGGATTTTAATGTTCACACGGCACAATTACCAGTTAGCCTTAACATAACGACAATATCGACTACGTATGATTGGCCACCACCTCGTTTTAGATTAGCCGTGGAATATTCTCACGGCTTTTCATTTGGAATCATTTCCAATTAATTCGGAACAAACAGCATCTAAACAACAGTTTAGCACGAAGACGTTCCAAACAAGCTTTCAAAGCCACGCACGACTGCAAGCTGCCGTCAGAGCATAGTGACAATCTGAAACGACAATTAGATTGTAAACTTTCCGAAGCGTGTTTGAATTACTAAACAGAACCGAAACGCGCGTTAGAAGGTGCCTAATTTGCGTTTGAATTGGGGCAATTATGATGTTAGAAAAGTTGCACGCATCCAAATTTCGAAGGATACATACGTAGATTCGCATGCGTTTCGATAATTAAATTTGAAATGACGACGCGAAGTGTCGCAATTGGAGAATCATGCGATGGGGACGCGTGGTATTTGACAGTAGTACATAATTGTTCCCATTCCACACACTTCTGGTCAAGATGAATGGTGTTGTCTGTAGAAACTAATTACCTTCCATCACTTCTGTACCATCTGCGATCAAACTTAGTTATCGTTTGACGCTATTATCATTTTTCCTCGTGCCATAGAAAACGTCAACACACATTAGTGGATAGAAAAATCCACAGTCTGTGTTTATTTCGGCGGCCTTTTTTTTGTTATTTTGATATTCTATTCTCACCAGACACAACTGATTCAGCTGTTGTCACTGTTGGTTACCCGTCGGTAATCCATCTCTTTCAGCACTTCTCGAAAGACCACAATAAAACACGACGCGACGGCGCGTTAATCTCCTTTATTTTCATTCCACTCCCTGGCGACGAGCGAATGCTTCCTCCGTCATGGTTTTGTCCACCCCAAGGGCCATATGGATTTTCGGGGCAACCACGCGTCTGACGCTCACACCATCCTCTCGCGTCGTCGTTGTTATTTTGGCCATTCGTGTGAAATTCCTGACAACCTGTCCCCTTCGGGTTCTCGGACAACACCAAGCCAAGACGATGTCGTTGCCTCCCCGTCATCAGAATTTAGTGAGGTTGTTGTTGTATTCTGGCCGCCACTACTCTGCCCGGTCCTAGGGTAATGAAAATTTACACTTCAGTCGGATTATGCTCGGGCCGGACATGGACTCACCCGAGCACAGCTCACATAGGTCATGAGATATTCAAATCGCGCCACAATCTCGCAACGCTTTCTTGGGGTTCAGCCCTGCTCCGAAACACACGAATCGCACACACGGGAAGACCTGAAGCTGACCGAGATTGAGGCGACAACGACGGCTTTTGGGGGATTTTTTTTTCGTTCCTTCTGGTGCCGCTCTGATCGGCTCAGCTCAGCGCGGGGAGAGATTGTCAGAGGCGCGATTGACTTTAGTGGAAAATTGTTTTTTCGCCCCGATGGTCAGATTTTTCGGTCCGCGCGATATGATTAGAGCGGTATTTGGTGTGTAATGCTATTCGATTTTCCTTTTCTCTGATTTGTGAGGGTCTTGTGTTCCGTGTTTTTTCTTTGTTTGTTCTTGGCTTCACGGGGAATTCGAGCAGGTGTTTGCGTTGTTTCTTCCCACCGCCTCACAGATCGAGAATGAAGAAGAAGAAAAGCTATTATATTCAGTGGTGAAAACGGCCTTTTAAGGAGTTTGTGAGTTTGCTTGTGAAAGGAAATTGTTTACCGTCTCTCCCGGCGCGGTCGAGGAAAGAATAGAAAATAAGTGAAAAGTGTGGCCGGTGGCGGAGCGAAAATGTTTCCGTTGATGCAGTAGTGCTCGGAGGAAAAAAAAAGTGGAAATGCCTTCAGGCGCTAATTAAATTCCGGTGCAAATTGGATTAGCTGCTAAGTGGTCCTGTGAAATTTATGAAATAATTTTGCATTGAAAGGGGTGTATAGAGGCGAGAGCTTTTCAGCATAACATCAAAAGTGTACCCGTAACCCATAACCCGTAAGTGAAATGGCTGAAGGAGGGTTCATCGGCTCGGGAGGTGGCGGAGCGAGTGGCTCTGGAGGATCAGCCGCAGGAAATTCTGCCGTAGCGTTTCACTTGGATATCAAAATCAAATCCATCGAGAGGATGCTGTTGCCACTGATGAAACAGGCAAGTTTCACACCCATTATCGCGTAGCCAAGCGAATGTAAATCAAGGTGTCAAAAATATTTCCGTTTCCGATGAAAATAGAAACCCAGGAGGTCGCGAAAACATTAGCTGGTACCCAGACATGTTTGTTCATGTGACAAACTACTCGTGCTCGGGGCGTCGTACCTCCAATGTGTTCGTGTGTCGATGTCACTTCGAGACGATGACGTTCAGGGTGACGTCAATTGAAAAAAAAACGCAGACTTGTAGATCAGTTTCATTTTTCATTGGCACTTGAAAATATCGATATGTTTTTTGTTTATTTGACAGCTAAGCTTCAAACCAAGCTTTATTTTTGGCATCAAGAAAACAAGAGCAACAACCACTACAGCCGGTAGTATTTTTTATTTTTTAATATTCTAAATATGTTCGGAGGGTGATTATGCAGTTTTAAAATTATCCCGGAATTCTTTGAAGTGATTCATAAAAATTTGGTTTCATTTGCTTGATTCTTAATCTCACTATCCGGCCGGATAGCAAATATTGGCCAGATAGAATGGATAGCGGTTAGTTTCCGGATATCCGTTTCATCTCTAATCGATATTCTTAGTTTGCTGTCAGATGCTGGTAATCACAAACTGCTGGTCGAAGGGATCATGATCTTGATCTGGTATTCAAGTTCTCAGCAGAATTGTACAAAACATCAATGGCTGCAATCAGCCTATCATAGTTCGCATTTAAATAATTGGTTCGTTACTCAAATCAGTCTTTTACCCATCCAACAAGAAAAAAAAAACATAAAACGTTCTTTAGCATGATCTGTTCTGGAGTGAAACTCTTCACTAAATAATACTATAAACCATTGACGGATGAAATTCATTCAAAATCTTGAAGGTTTTTCGGAAAAAAAATGAAGGACGGAGGCCGAAGAGTTGATTTGCAAAACCAACAAAAACCAATGACAGCTTTGGGGATAGCTCATGATGATTCAGTTCACTTGCCCCAAGATTGTTTCCGCTCAACATTGGTGTAAATGATTAGATTTTTCCTTGCCCGTCACGATTTGCTCCGAACTGCAAGTTTTCGTTGCGTTTATGAAGCGAATCGCAGATAGTGATGCGATCCATTGAATTTCGGTCGGATAGTATAGAATCAATACATTGTATCGTTTTACGTAATCAAGATTGAACATAGATGTTTTTGATGAACCTGCTAATTCATGGATGGCTGGTCCCGCCTCCTTTCCCTACAGCGGTTTGAGCAAAACGAGTTATCTAAAAGATAATTTATTTATTTTTTCTCAACATTGAAATCAGTTTAGCAAACATAAAAAAAACGAACTGATTTTATTTACAGATATAAGTTCAAAAAATTGCAATGTCAAAAGATAAGCCAATACTCAGTCATGTTCGCCACAGAACCGACACGGTCCCGACGAGGCCCTTGCAGCCAAGTGGTCCAGCACAAGTCCAACCGCCAGCCTTGTTTTGGATTGACTATGAATACCCTCATTCAGAGAAATCGAGAAAATTTCCTTTACGATAAATTCCTAGACCGGCACTTAAAAATCTTTCAATTTAATATCCTTTATATCTGTGTCTCGCGCGCAACTCTCAAACTTTTGTAGACTACTTTTATTTTTTTGAACTAATACAACTATAAGAACGACAAAATAAAAATAAAAATAGTCTATCATCACAAAGATCATGACAAACATAATAGAAATCAATACAAATTTAAAAAAAAAAATTAAAAAATTTAAATAATCTACATATTATAATCCGTTCAAAAAAAACTTCGTCAGATTCATTGGAAATATTGAAAACAAACTGCAAAAAAATGTCCACATTAAATTATCCGTTCGTATAAAACAGTCAGTAAAGATCTTCGTCATAAAAATAAGCAAAAACTCGTTCGGCTGTTAATAAAACACAGCTTTTACATGTGAAATACAGTGCCTCTTAAATTCTGTAAGAGTTGTTGCGCATTTAATATGTCTTGGCATCGAGTTGAACACATTTATTCCTTTGAAGTACAACGAATTTTGTGAAGCACATGACAAGAAATTAGGTGTTCTTAATTCATTCGCGTTTCTAATGTTATAACTATGAAAGTCACTTCCTCTTTCAACTCGATCACACAAATATCGAGGCAGTAAACCGTTAATTACTTTAAAAATGAACACCATAGTTAAATAAACAATTCTTTGCTTCACGGATAACCATTGCAGAGCGTCCAACATTAAAGATGAGGAAGTGAATCTGTTACATTTTAGTATCAACCGCATTATTTCGTTTTGCAAGCGCTGTAATCTCGATATTTGTGTATCATTGGCTAAAAATAAAATGGAAGAGCCAAAGTCTAAATGAGGAGAGATGATTGATTTGTATAGCTGTATTTTGCTGCAAATAGTTAAATCATTTTTCAATCGACATAAGATTCCATACTTTTTGGCAATTTTCTTGATGACATTGTCAATGTGAGTGTTGAACTTGAGTTTGTCATCAATAATCACGCCAAGATATTAAATTCGATCAATAGTCTCATTATCAATAACTATGGAGACGTTTTCATTTAAACGATTTCGCTAGATTACCATATATTTAGTTTTACTTATGTTCAATTTCAATTGCATATTCTTCAACCATCTACTTAAAGAATGTAAATCTCCATTCAAATGTAAAACGACCTGACCTAAATCATTAGCTGCAATGAATAGCACAGTATCATCTGCAAAAAATTGATATCACAAAATCGTAAAACTCTTCGCATGTCATTGATATACATAATCAATAAAAGGGGCCCTAATACACTTCCCTGAGGTACTCCAAGATTATTCCCTAGGGGATTGGAAATTGAATCATTAAAAATAGTCCGTTGAGTTCTGTCATTTAAATAGCTTTCAAACCATTTATATGCAGTACTCGTAAATCCAATGCGCTTAATCGTGTTCAACAACAAGGGCCTAGAAATTGTTTCGAAAGCGCGTTTTAGATCCAAGAAAACAGCAATGATATTCTCTTTGCACTCTAGCTTCTCTTTCCATTTTGCTAATACCAAGTTCAATGCGGTTTCACAGGAATGACCTTCCCGATATCCCGAATGTTCTGGTATTAGCAAAGCATTGCAATTTAAATATTCCAGCAGCTGACCTTTAACGACTACTTCTAATACTTTCTCTTACGTGTGCAACATATTGATGGGACGAAACTCTTCGGCTTTAATCGTTCCAGCAACCTATTGAATTGCAACTATTAAAGATTCCTTCCACACCTTAGGCCCATGCCCAGTTAGCAAAGATTTATTAATAAGGTCCAGCAAGATGTGATCAATGACATGAAAGCAATCTTGAATAACTCTAGCATTAACGTTATTCACTCCAGCCGTTTTTCCTAAAGAAAAGCAAATAGCAAAAAGTCCGTTTAATGTAATTGGGTGAAAACTTTCAAATCTACAACTACTATTAACCGGCTGTTTTATTTCATCAGGTTCATCAACCAATTCAATGGATTGATTGATCAATGAAACACTATTGACAAAATAATCATTAAACTTAGATGCTATAGCCTGTTCAGACTGTTCAAGTGTGCCATTAAAAGTTATGGACCGCGGTTTGCTTTTACTAGGTTTTAATAAAGATTTCAAAATTTTCCATAACTCCTTGCTGTTGCTTTGATGCAGATCAATCTTCCTCTGAATATATTCACAACGAGTTTTCTTAATCGATTGTGAATATATATTGCACGCGTTTGTGTACATATTCCAATGATTTCCATCATCTGTTCTACAAAATTTCTTGTACCATCTGCCTCTCTCACGTTTAAGGCGTAAAATATCCAAATTGTACCAGCTGTTCGAGTTTTTCATAGGAACAAATTTTTGCGTAACAAGCCGATTTCTACACGTTTTCAAGGTATTAGTTAGAACAGCCGCTGATTTATCTAAATTACCGACCTCGAATGGAAAATCCAGGCTTCTCACTACGAGATTCGAAACAGCATGCTTCGAATATTTCCTCCAGCACTTTAACTTCACAACATCTTCGTTTACCACGAGATTATCTACAATATTGATAATTAAAGTCTCATGATCGGTTATTTTCAAATTGGTATCCGTGACTGTGTAAATAGTATCAAAATTGGAATAAACATGATCAATTAAAGAACTATCAAACAGTTCAACCCTTTTATTGATAGATATTGATACATTTCTTGAAAAAGCAGAAAAGATTTATCGAATACAGATGTGGATGTTTGTTTTTCAAAATATTTATTTAGCGTGTCCACGTGGATGTTATCGATACCGCTTCCCCCTGATCGTGGACAAGCGTGGATATTTCCATAACTCCTACCCCCTTAAGGCGTCAAATTACGTAACACTAAAAATGAGGTTTTTGGACTCCCTCCAACCATTCCTATGCAACAAAAAGTAACGCAAGACGAACCCCCCTCCCCCCTATGTAACGTAACGCTAATCTGTACACAAAGTCAAATTCGTTTGAAATTTTTTTAGCTTTATTTTAAGTAATAAAAATACGTAACCAAATCAGATATCTGCCCAGATCGGAATCAAATGTTCAGACTAGAGATGGACGAGCGCTCACGAGCCACACGAGCCACACGGTTCTTAAATGAACGGCTCTTGAGTGAACCACGGTTCAAAAAAAAGACGGGTGGGTAATGTCGGGGACATAACCGGAGTGACGTAGGACTATACAAAGGGGACAGCTTTTGTTAAATATATATTTTAAATATATTGTTTTATTTTCTTCTTCTACGTGAATACCTACCTATCCACCTGAAAAATGGATTAGTTTACTGTTTACTCTTTATGAATATGTTGATGGTTCTGAAAAGAACCTTTTGTGTTGTGTTTTTGTTATCACTCGATGTTCCCATCTTGTTCGGTTAAACCTTCCTGTTTAGCTATTGCGTTTGCCACTCGCCACAGCTTTCACAGTTGGAAAATTTCTTCCCATCCAGCTTGTGACATGTTGTTCAGTAAATTACATTTAATGCGACGTGCCGGAGAAACACTTTGCCACTCACTGAAACTAATTGTTGCCTTGATGAGCGCCGAACCGAAGCTGCTCTGTTCTTGATGCGGGTTTTCTGATTGTCGTGAGCAGCTTTGCAAGCCAACTCGAGCACTCCGACGACCGAAACTCTATAATCGCTGTTAGGTATACTGGTGCTCCGGCACCAATCCGTTCGGCCTAGTTACCCTTGCGGAGCAATCAGTGAATGCGACCAACAGGGAACTGGAGACCTGCACGGTTCGGGTGAGACTTTGCCTTTCCTTAACTTGTCCTCCTTTGTTACGTCCACGATGCCGATGCCGTACAACCACACGGGTTTACGGTTTGAAAGAAAATAAGATATTTTTTGGGGTCCGCGTGTTTTATACTCTAGCGGTACACACTCACAGGATAGAGACAAATCGGCAGACTCAGCCAGAGGGGCGAGTTCAACGAGACGAACGAATGAGCGTTAAAAGGGAGCGATGGCAAAAAAATACATTCATTACGATTTGTTCGCTCGTTGGATTTACATGAAGGCTAAAAAGGGTCCTTTTCAGGATCACAAAATTATCTTCAATCTAGAGAGTTTATTGTTTTGTCACTCGATATTCCCATCTTGTTCGGCTAAACCTTCCTGTTTAGCGATTTGTTGCCACTCGCCACAGCTTTCACAGTTGGAAAATTTCTTCCTATCCAGCTTTGTGACATGTTGTACAGTAAATTACATTCAATGCGACGTGCCGAAGCGCCACTCAGTGTCGCATTGGAGGCGATTTTAACCTGTAATTTAACATTTGCGATGACAGTGGTACAGTGTCGACTTTCAATGTGGGGTCATAATTTGGATCTCTATGTGTACAAAAATGTCCAACTAAATAAGTCGCATTACATGTCCGTCCAATTAGCTAAATGTCGAACTAATTGTAAATTACTGTACTTTCAATCTGGAAACAATTTAAGAATTGGTGAAAATTGAATAATCAGGAAAGTCCCCAACTATTAATAAGCTCAGAACAACTGCCAAATTCACATACTCATCAGATCCTGGCAAACAAATGATGAAAAAATCAATTTGTGTTTTATTATTATTTTGGATAATGTTTTATAAAGCATTGAACTGTAATTCCTAAACTCTTTTTTGGAAGGTTTAATGGCCCTGAAAAGCGCCTTGTTTTATGGAATGGTTCCAATTTAGAAAACTTAGTACTCGTGGTTTTGAAAAAAAACCATTTCGAACGCCCTCGATGCCGCCTTGTTCTGGATTTGCCACCAAAGCAGATTGTGTAAAGAACAAACTTTTTTATTCTGCTACCTGCTGCCGTTTTGCGATTGCGTTTGCCACTCGCCACTCGCTGCAACTGCCTGTTGTCTTGATGTCCGCCGAACCGAATGTGTTCTGTTCCGAATGCGGGTTTTATTATCGTCGCAAGCAGCTTTGCCAGCTAACTCGATAACATCGGCGGCCGAAACTATATGTCGCCGGCTAGGCGAACCGATGTGGTGTACGGTTTGAATGAGAATGATCGTTACGGAAGGAAGGAAGGAAGGTCTTGTATTATAGAGACTTTAAACTTTTGCAGTTCATTCGTCTCTAGCCTTGAGAAAGGCCCTTTGAAAACTCTACTCTACTCTACTCCAGCGCTACCACCTCCGCCCTCTTGCCTTGAGAAAGGCACTCGATCCCTCGCCGTCCAGCCCGTCCAGCAACGATGTTTTCCAGTCGGTGTCCACACAAAGAATGGATCGTTACGGCAGCGGAGCGGGGATTTTTAAGCTGACTGGCTGGCTGGAGAATTACGCATGTGTGAGACTGCGACCAATGTTTCGTTCATTTTTTTCTTTTTCCTTTCCAATCGTGCTTCATTCTATTTCGCTGCTGCTCTGGTTGCCCGTTTTGGTCGGTACGATTTGAGGAGCACAAAATGGACCAATCAAAAATGGGCACATAGTGCATTTTGACAATGCTTGATATTTCACAATTATTCAATTATTTATCTCAAGAAAAATGAAATGTTATTCGTTATGATAGATGCGTAGATATATTTCCTATCAATTGATGCAAAAACCTTTGCGATCTATTGAGAAATGCTCGAGTTATAAGCGTTCCAAATCTTGCATTTTTTCCTACTTGTTCAGTGCCTAGATTTCCATTTCACCCCCTATATCTTCCGGTTAGACGTAGTCCTACGTCAAAAGACCCACGGTTCTTTTATGAGTCGTGGCTCTTTTATGAACCGCGGTTCATGTAAGAGCCGTTTATTTGAGGACCACGGTTCAAAAAAGAACTGCGGTTCGTAAAAGAACCGTGTTTTTTAAGAGCCGACTTATTGGTAAAGAACTGTGGATTGTACGCTTGTTCTGACGAACCGTGGCCTGCGGCAGTGCGAAACAAATATATGTTTCCCATGCTGCATGTTGGGGCTGCAGTGGCCTGTAATTGCGCCGGTCGATATAGGGAACCGAGCCGGGTGGGAGCAGGAACCGCTTTGTTCCTTCCCAGGAGGGCAACTGGGCCGGACTCCTTGGGTTGGCTTCGCCTCATGAAGCCAACGTCGCAATTGGACTGGACTAGCCGACTTAGCTAGCAGCAATCGCTTTCACTCGATGAGCATTGAGAAAGGCTTTCTCAATTTACCCTTTCGGAAAACTTTAAACTCTTTTAATTGCGGCAGAGGTGGAGGACTCGGACGTTCCGGCGGTCGGACGCAAACACTGGAGACTTATGGCTATTTACACTTTCATTTTATTCACACTTTTCTCTTCTTTATTTCTTATGAATTTCGATCTTTACACTTTGATTGTTGGGTAGCGACTGATTCGCTCCGCAGTGGGCGCGTCACATTCATGATGTGGCACCGAAACGGTATTCTTCTTGCTGGTGGTGCAGCTTCTTACTGCTGACGGTGCAGTTTCATTGCTGCTGCTGCTGCTGCTGATGTTTATCTTCTTCTCTGCTGATGGTCTCCAATGTTCACTGCACCACGGCTCACGCAAAACTGAATGCCGTGCCTGTTCTGTTCTTGTTTTTGAAGGGACTTTAACCCAAATGTCATTCTTCCCTGTAAGAAAATTTTAATCTTGGTGAACAGGCCGGTTTCTTTCATGAATCGGATCATTTTATTCTCGAAAGGTGGGGAAAGTACTAACTCCAGGTTGTGGTTTAAATCGTTGGCCGAACGTTCATGATCGTAGGCTTTGCACTCTATTAGTATGTGGGGAATGGATAGGGCTACACCGCAGGTGATGCAGTTGGAGGGATCTTGTTGGTGATTAGGAAACTATGGGTTAGGTTAGTGTGTCCAATGCGGAGGCGGGAAAGGATTCGACGATGTTGTGGAACGGGATTATCAGGCAAACTAGATGTAACTGGTTTGATTCGCCGCAAGGCAGTGTTATGCCTGCTGAACCATTCCGAGTCCCATGATTCTCTTATGGCATTTTTGGTCCAACGTATAGCATCCATAGAAGCCACAGCAACCCCCTCAATCTCACAGTTCTGACCTAAACCCGCCAATTTGTCGGCTTCCTCATTACCGAGAATTCCAGAGTGACCTGGAATCCAGCAAAAGGAGATATTTCTCTCTAATGCGAATATCTCAGTAGAAAGAAGCCAAGGGTGTTTGGTAGAAGCGGATTTCAGCTCTTGTAGACAACTTGCTGAATCGCTGAAAATAATCACTGGTTTTCCAGACTGGGGAGGGTTAAGGGCGGAGGCTTTCAAAAGAGCGTAGGCTTCCGCACTGAATATCGAACAGGATGATGGTAAGGAGGAACAAATATTTGTACCTTCGCTAGTAATTCCATAGCCAACCTTGTCGTTGGCAACGGAACCATCAGTGAAGATACAGTGAAAACCTTCATACCTCTCGCTACACAATTTGAGGAAATGTTGTTGGATTTCATATGGAGGATCTCCGACTCTAACTTGGTTCAGTAGGGAAAGATCTATTTTAGGAGGGGATTGGTTCCAGGGTCTAATTTTGGTTCTAGGTAAGGTAGCTATGGAAGGAAGGTTGAAGTTGGTCAAGGAGTGTAGTGTAGTTTGTTAGCTCTCAGTACCAGGGGAGCATCAACGCGACCTTTGAGACTAAGCCAACGCACAGCCTTAGTTACCACGCAGACCGTCAAATAATGCTTGAACGTTAGCTGACCACATTCGGCCATCACTGCAGAGGTAGGACTTGTTATGAACATACCGGAAGCAGTTCTGAAAACTTTGTTGTACAACGGACATAGCTTCTTATCAACATTATCACCTCTACTGAAAAAGCCAGCGCAATAAAACATTTTGGATAGAAGCCAGCAGTTGACGATTTGCATGATAGATGTTCTATGAGCACATGGAACTCTAGATGCAATCGTTCTGATTATTTGGAGGCGTTTAATCGAAGTACTCCTCACATAGTTTATGTGGTGAATAAAGCTGAGCGTTCGGTCAAGATGAATCCCAAGGATCTTGAGAGATGTACCTTCTACTATAGTGGTTTGATTAAGTATAGGTTTTGGTAATTTACTGATCTTTTTTCTATTGTTGCTCATGTGTAGGAGTTGGGATTTTTCTGGGGAAATTGTGAAGCCTGTTTTATCTGCCCATTCTGCAACGGAGTTGATGGCGGATTGAAGTTTTCTTCTGGCCATCGGTTTGAAGTGATTGAAGGAGATTAGAGTAATATCATCTGCATACACCAAAACATGAACATCAAGTAGAATATTAACGAAGAGGGATTGCATACAGATCAAAAATAAAGTAGGAGAAATAACTGACCCTTGTGGAATACCGTTTTCCTGGATCCTAATCCCGGAACGGTAGTTGCCGATTATGACTCTTCTATCTTCTATCATCAAGGAAACGTAACGTAACGACCCATGCGACCTTTGATTCCCCATTCCTCGAGAGATTTGAGGATTGGGAAACGCCAG
Source organism: Toxorhynchites rutilus septentrionalis (assembly GCF_029784135.1). Classification (NCBI taxonomy): domain Eukaryota; kingdom Metazoa; phylum Arthropoda; class Insecta; order Diptera; family Culicidae; genus Toxorhynchites; species Toxorhynchites rutilus. The sequence continues at coordinate 76,215,513 of NC_073745.1, forward strand.
GCACGGTCGTATGCTTTTGACAGGTCAAGAGATACAATGTCACCATGCATGCATCTTTCCAGGTAGGAATCGAGGAGATACTCAAGTTCGGTTAGATAATCGTCTGTACTGTACTGTAGACTCCATTATAGTGATGAGTCTCCTATTGACCATCTTCTCAAGAACCTAACCTTTACAGTTCAGTAGAGTAATTGGACGGTAACTGTCGGCATAGATTTTATTTTTACCGGGCTTCGGGAGAGGAACCATTAGTCCTTCCTTCCAGTCCACAGGAATTTCTCCTTGGTCCCAAACTTGGTTGAAGACCGATAGTAGGATGGTTTTACCGATTAGGGGAAGATTCTTGAGAAGAGGGTAGCCAACATCGTCAGGACCGGCGGATGAACCATGTACTCCGCGAAGAGCCCATTCAAGCTCCTCAAATGCAAACTCCTTATTATACTCCGCGTCAAGATCAAAGGTAGGAGGGGAGGATTCTGAATTTATTGTGTGGGATAAAAACTGTTGGGAGTAATTGGAGGAAGATGAAGCTTGTGAAAAATAATCTGCAAGATGTTTAGTAATGGTGGATGGATTATCTGTGAGAACATTATTGATGGATAGTTTGATACAGTGACGACTTTTGCTGCCACTCAAACGATTGATTTTGTCCCAGATATCCTTTGAGGTACTTTCAGGACCGATGGCGGAGATGAAATTCTCCCAGCTGTCCTGTTTGGCTTGACGAATTATACTTCTGGCTGCATTTCTAGCAGCTTTAAACTCTGAATGAGCTGTTGAGTTTACTTGTGCCAATCTCTGAAGAGCTCGAAGCTTTTTGCGACGCAGTTTTATAGCTGCCCGCACTTCGGGTCTCCACCAGGGAACTGTTTTTTTATCAGGTGAACCGCTAGTTCGAGGAATGTGATTTTTCCCGATATCAAAAAGTGATTTAACGAAAGCCTCAGGAGTAGATGGTGGTGTACAGGTAAAATAGTCAAAGACTTCATTCTGGTAATCATGCCAATCGGTGAATGCCGTGCCGTGACAAACGTGCATTTTTATGCCGTTGAGCACAGCTTGCTTTAGCGACGGCTGGCTCATAGTTGCAATGTGGGAGGGGTAATTCGTGGTGTGCAAATTCTGCATGCTGTTAGATGCTGTCGCTTCAGTTTGGTTGGCGTAGAACTGAACACTGCTTTTTAAGCGATATTTTTTAGCTGTTTGTATGTTTGTAAATTTTGGCGGATTGCATATTTTCTCGAAACCCCATCAATATGGGTATCAAATGAAAAGGCTTGACTAGTAGAGCACAGTTATTTATGATAAATCCAACTCCAAAATGAAATGATTTGACTAATATAATACACTTAATCATGAAAACATTCCATTCGAAACATTTTAATAATGTTTTGCTTCCATTTTTTACATATCCGAATAAAACAGTTCGTGAAAAGAGCCGTCGAGCCGCTCAACTGAACCGAATCTTTTTAGTGAGCGCATGGCTCTGAGCCTGAAATGAACCGTTTCGCCCATCTCTAGGTCAGACGGAAGTTGATTATATGCAAGTAGTGATTTCGGAAGATCTTTCGACAAGTTCATAGAATTTCGAAGAAACCGAGACGGAAAATTAATTCTCCCGACCGTTGGGATTGGTGCTTTCAAACCATCAAACCATCTTTAGATGAGAAGACATGGACTGGTATAAACTGATGTTGATTTACACAAAAATAACTACTCCTTCGTTCAATGCAGCAGTTTAGGTTGTTACAATTCACTACTTGCAAAAGGCCTTGGGATGTCTTTACGTGGCGAGCAAACCACTCCACTTGATATCGTACTTATTCCGTTTCGTCGATTCGGGAGCTTGCGGACTTAATAGGGGAAAGTCGCGAAAGACCCCTGTATTATTAATAAATTACATGTATATTTTAAATTTTAATGATGTACAAACTTGCAATACAGTGTATCAAGCGGTGCCTTCGATTCGAGATGCATCAAGCGGTGCCTGCTTACACCCCCTCCCCCCTACTTGCGTTACGTTATTTATGCACGACGCCTATGTTGTCCACGTGATATGTGGACGGTCCCTTTAGCTTCTTCTACAAAACCACGTCAATAATTAGTCCTTTTCAGAGCCCTTTCTACTCCAAGTTTAAAACTATCCAACAATTCGACACAAAAATAGAAAAGCCGAAAAAGCTAATCCTTTGTCAGGCTTCGGAAGCAAAGTGTTTCCCCCATATTTGCTACCTCATCTCGCCAGCTCTAAATCAGCAAAAAAGCGAAAACAACAATTAGTGACTCTGAGCAATTGAAGTTGCCGTTCGTCCTTCTGGACTTTGCGTTCAATTAAACAATTACGTTGAATGGTAGCTACCTACTGGTGCAATTTTCCATTTCATGGCGTCAAAATCTTTTGCTTTTTGAAGCGAAATGGTCAATTGGTTTTTCCTGGGTTGATATTTCGCTGTCACGTTGTCTCAATTAGAGTGAAGTATATTCGCTTGGTTAGTGAAAATATTCCTTTCCATTCTTTTTTTTTGTCTGAATGAAGCTTGGATTTGTGCGGAATACTATAGAACGCGAAACTGCATCTGTTGAATGAAAACATTGGCGAATCTAGGACGGATAACTACAAATCATTCTACGGAACGTTATTTCAGCCGTTTGCTTCGTAGCATTTTATCGTATTTTTCTCCCTAAAATTCTATACAGCTCATCAAACCATGGTTCAAATACAAGCTGACAAAATATTTCATTTGCATATATAAACAAAAATGTTTCGCTTTACCATCACCATACGACCGAATCGGTGATGGAAAATCCGTGGAAATCTCCATTAAATTATTGAAGCCGAACAGAGTCGCGAGTAAGCTTGACGTCTGGTTTTCACAACCTCATCGGACATATTCCAGCCTTGGTTCTCAGACTCAGAAAACCTATCTTCAACTAACCAGACCACGCTGAAAATTAAACGTAAACACTTTAAAAAAAAAAAAAAAAGGCGGCCACAAATAAACGCTGGATTCCATTAATACTAACTAATGGTGTTGATGAGGAACCAGAAAGTGAAAAATCTTGTCATTGGCAGCGCCAATGACGGGTTTTTTTTTTGCAACCGAACCGTAGCCGTAGAATCGGACCGCGTATTGGATAATATCTGTTTTATTGGTGCAGTGCTGGCATATAACTTGGAATGTTCCACTCGAACGCTGCGAATATTTTTTGCAAAGCAGACCTCACCGAAACGACGAAAGCGAAAAATGTTGGACCCCGAACAAGATTGTAATGCAAATCAACACATGTTTCCCTGTTGCGGCGCAATGGTGATTTCTCATCCATCTGGCCGAATCTGGCCCATCCATCCGTGTTCCCGGCGCTCGTAATAAACTATTGCTATAAATAGACTATTTCCACTAACAATTGTCAGCGGTATTCGTTTGGTATTCCTTGCATGCCCCGTCTATCGGCCGGATGCCTAGACCATTCCCCCCATCATCACTATGCGCGGGGATAAATACGCAGACTAATGAATAAGCGATGAAACTGTACGGGTAAACATGCGGCCGGTGGGTGGCAGGAGAGGAAGCGGGTGGTTCACATCTGAAAATCCGTCTAGCGAAATGTTGGCTAAAATCAGAAAAACTGAATATCGATGGCGAACGAAAATAAATATTAACCACAGAAAGAAGGGGATTCCGCCACGAATACAAGGTTATTGTCATGAGCATGTAAACTTTTTTTCGCGTGTTTAAAAAAAAAACTAGAAAAAAAAATACTACTATTCAGCAGTAATTTATTCCGACCGTTGTCACTATCCTTGGGTTCATCGCAATAAGTTGTATCGATAAGCACAATGTTGTCAGTTTTATGAACTCGCTGGCCTCTTAGTACGGTATATGATATGTTTCAAACATGAAAATTGTGGATTTATGGAGCTTTTTGGGGTTAGAAAACCTACAAAAATCATTTGCATTTATAGAGATTTTTTGGACTTTTCAAAAGCAACATTCTACTGTTACAGATTACAAATTATTTGGTTTTAATACAGGATTTACAAATCACAGTATTCCATTCAGTTATGGCGTGTGAAGACATTTAACAACGTGAACATATATTGTAGACATTGAAAATAATGTGAATGCAGGTAAACCTTTTTTGTGCGGGGGATAGGGACCGCAGGAAAAAAATCGTGCGAAACTTCACCAGTAGCTTTAAAAATCGTGTTCGGTGCTCAATTTGAAAAATCCTTTTTTGTGCAGCACATAGGGACCGCATAAAAAGGTTTCCCCTAAGAAAATAACACAAATCCACGCCGTTCACCGTTAGATTTCCTTTTGTTTCCCTGCATTGCGATGGGACAGTTCGCCTTTTCGGTTGCGCGTGGCTGTGTTGTGCTTTTAATTGCATGTCGAAACTTGTTGCTATTAGAGCTCATGTCATGCGCCACTTAGAGCATTTGATGGAAGGATGGGAATGATTTGAGAAGTGGATAATTTAGACGCAAATATATAACTTCGTCAAATATGCTTCTTTTCATATACCGCACAGAAAAATCACCCAAGAACAGAAAACCGCACAAAAACAGGTTTTCCTGTATTGTCTAATACAATACTCATTATATTGGGCGACAGTAGAAACAAATGGCCATTGCGATTTATATTCTAGTCTTGGGTTGAATTTCGTATGGAAGAATCGAATCAAAAATTCGATTTTTCTCCGTCAATTTCTCAAAAGTGTAAAAATACGATTTTTGGAAACCTGCTTTAATTTTGAAAATGTCGCGTCAAGTACTTATGTCAGTGGATAAAAAAAATGGTACGCTGAATCCTCGAAACATTATGCAGGATTTTATGCAAACTCGTCTTTGGAGTTGACAATACCATATCAGATAGCAGTGAAACGATGTGGGTATACAGACATTGGTCATTTGAGCCTCTTTGCATACTTGAAATATTCAAAAAAAGAATTAGACTACTAATCCTAATTTATTTTAAATTAAAAAAGATACAAAATTTTGAAAAACCGAAAAAAAATCGATGGACTTTTTATGATTTGTCGCGTTTTTTTTTCAAATTTTCATTTCCAAGCCGTGGAAAAAAATTTAAGGAAATTACGGTTTTTCACCATAGCTTTTATAGTGGAACCATTTTTTTTTTTCAAAATATATATTTTATAAGGGCACATGTGACGTTAGCCTGACAGGGCCGGGAGTCCAATATTTTGACAATTTTTGTCTTACAACTATGTTAGTAATATGTAACCGATTACTCGCGGTTGGCTCGAGGTTAGTATTATAAAGATCTCATAATTGGGATGTTGCAGTCTCCAGTACTATGTATGTGTGGCCGACACGGGATACTTCCTATTGGGATGTACTGACCATTGATCAGCGACGCCCCCCTAGTCTGTACCTCATATCAATCGTGGTGCATCTCTCTTGACTCGAGGAATCCAGGGTAGAATGGTCACTGGGCGGTACAATCTTCAGCTCGTGTAGAGTTGCCATGAGCGGTACAACCTTTGGCTCTTGTTGAATGATCAGTGGCCTGCACAACCTTCGACCTGTGTATCTGTAAAGAGTATGTGTATGCATTGCCGCGACTAAGTAAAAGTTTATCGATTGGATAGGAGGGATATGATACAGGGATACAACGGAGGAAACATCATCAAACGTTGACATCGGCGTTTCTGAGGAACAGGTATAGATGAAGCAGAAGATCAGGATCACGGCTACCTAAGATATCCCGGACGGGGATATCCGATTGTCTGCCTAGTGCCCTCAATGCAATGGAAAGCTGAGAGCGGGATAGTGGAACCATATAGGGATTCAGAAAAAATATCTCATTTTCTGATTTGGTACCCTATACAATATTTTCCATAGCGCTGGTCATAAGATTTGGAGGCACTTTCTACGAATACACGAATACTATAAAATCATAGATTTTGGGAAAATAGAAAAATATTGCAAACGGTGAAAAACTGGAAAAATATCTTCGTACCGCGCAATGCTCGAAATTTTCTTAAAAAATGTTTAAGGGGTTTTACTAGGACACAAACGCATTTTCGTCGTAGCACTACGGGATTATATTGTTCAATCCGCTTGTTTATCACTTCAAATATCGTTTAAGAATGCATCTAAATTTTGAAGTAAAAATTTTTATTTAAAATTTGAAAATTTAAAACTGCCTTCTCGCTCCAAAAACAAATAACCCGCTATGTCTGATAATACAAATATATCATGTATTTGTCGGTTCGTGTTGATACGTATCAGATAACTTACGTGCCGGAATAGTATAAATCCGTGTTTTTTTCTCTGTGTGCCACATACTTCTCTCTTTTTTTTTTATCAATTCGTTTATTTTTACAGGCTCAGTTACTTAAGTTTAAAGGAGCCGAATTCTTAAATATAATTTTGAAACTATATATATAAACAATTTTCTTACATCTATGGTTAGTAAGGTGGAAAACCGATTACTCGCGGTGTACTCGAGTTTAGGAGGGTGACATATTTTTAGGAGAAGGATGGGATATAAGGAAATTGTAACAATGTTGATGAACACTCATTTCATAAATCTTTTCGTATATCTATAGTGTATTTACATTTCAACTTATTCTACTATTTATAGCAAGGGGAATTACCCGCAAAGGAAGGAAAGGAGGGTATAAGGATGTAGGGACAATCACACACGAAGATCTATAGCTTTAAGGAAAACATATATATGGGACATGTAATCAAGGTCTAACCGAGCCAACACATCTCTCACCGGCACATTGGGCTGTCTTCCTCGGGCCCGAAGGGAGTTTTCTAAATTCGATCTGGCGACCAGATACACCTCGCACGACCAAACAATGTGCTCGATGTCGTGATAACCTTGGCAACAAACGCAGAGATTGCTGCTGGCAAGATTGAAACGGAAAAGTAGTGCATCTAACGAACAGTGATTGGACATGAGTCGGGAGAAGGTGCGAATAAAGTCTCAACTCAAGTCTAGACTTTTGAACCACGGTTTGAGGCTAACCTTAGGGATAATCGAGTGAAACCACCGGCCCAATTCATCTTCATTCCACTTGCGTTGCCAGTTAGCGATGGTATTTTTGCGGACTAAAGAATAAAATTCATTGAAGGCGATTTGACGCTGATAAATATCGCACCTACCTTTGCTAATGAGTCAGCCCTCTCATTACCCGGAATTGAGCAATGAGAAGGGACCCACACAAAGGTAATGACATAACAGCGTCTGGGTAAAGCACTCAAAATTTTTCGTATTCTCTCAAGGAAGTACGGCGAGTGCTTTTCCGGCCTCACTGAACGGATAGCTTCGACAGAGCTAAGACTATCCGTTACAATGTAATAGTGTTCAACAGGTCGTGAGGCGACGCTGTCCAGCGCCCAATGAATTGCTGCCAATTCAGCAATATACACTGAGCAAGGATTCTGAAGACTGTGTGAGGTGCTAAAAAATTCGTTGAACACTCCAAATCCTGTGGACTCGTTTATAGTGGACCCATCAGTAAAGTACATATTATCACAATTGATACCCCCATACTTTTCATCGAAGATCGTTGGAGCGATCCTCGATCGTTGGTAATCTGAATATCCATGGATATCTTGCTTCATGGACAGATCAAAATGCACAGAGGAATTGATGTAGTCAGGGAAACAAACACGGTTGGGAATATACGAAGAAGGATCAACCTGCATGGAGATGAATTCATGATATGAACTCATGAATCCGGAGTGAAAATTTAGCTCGATCAGCTGCTCAAAATTTCCGATCACCAATGGGTTCATAACCTTACACCGGATGAAGAACCGAAGAGATAATAAATTGAAGCGATCTATTAGTGGGAGTAGGTCTGCCAAAACCTCGAGACTCATGGTATGCGTTGAGGGCATACATCCCAACGCGATACGGAGACAAAGATACTGAATTCGCTCGAGTTTAATGAGGTGTGTTTTGGCAGCTGATTGAAAACAGAAACTGCCATACTCCATCACTGAGAGAATAGTTGTTCGATACAACATTATAAGATCTTCGGGATGGGCTCCCCACCAGGTGCCGGTAATTGTACGGTGAAAGTTTATTCTTTGTTGACATTTTTTACTCAGATACCTAATATGGGCCCCCCAAGTACATTTGGAGTCGAACCAGACACCAAGATACTTGAATGACATAGCATGAGTGATCGGTTTACCCAAAAGTTGAAGCTTTGGTTTTGCTGGTCTATGCTTCCTAGAAAAAACCACCATCTCTGTTTTCTCCGTGGAGAATTCGATCCCTAGCCCAATGGCCCAGGTTGAAAAATTGTTCAAAGTATCTTGTAAGGGTCCTTGCAGGTCGGATTCGTTTGTTCCTACGACAGACACCACTCCATCATCTGCAAGTTGTCTTAGGCTGCAATTTTGTGTAAGGCAATTGTCGATGTCGCTTACATAGAAGTTGTACAAAAGGGGGCTTAAACATGAGCCCTGGGGGAGGCCCATGTAAGAGACCCGACTTACTGCCGAATCTCCGTGAGAAAAGTTCAAATGTTTCTCACAAAGCAAGTTATATAACATATTATTCAATAGAGGCGGCAGACCCCGAGAATGGAGTTTGTCTGACAGGACCTCTATTGAAACAGAATCAAAGGCCCCCTTTATGTCCAAGAATACTGAAGCCATTTGTTTTTTTTCGGCGTAAGCCATTTGAATTTCTGAAGAAAGCAACGCAAGACAATCATTCGTCCCCTTGCCCCTGCGGAACCCATATTGTGTATCTCAGAGTAGGCCATTCGTTTCAACCCATCGATCAAGGCGAAACAAGATCATTTTCTCCAACAATTTCCGTATACAAGACAGCATTGCTATTGGGCGGTACGAATTGAAGTCGGACGCGGGTTTCCGGTTTTTTGAATAGCTATAACTCGTACTTGTCTCCAATCATCTGGAACAATATTATTCTCCAGAAACCGATTGAATAAATTCAACAAGCGATGTTTCGCCACATCAGGGAGGTTTTTCAGCAAGTTGAACTTAATTCTATCCGATCCCGGAGCAGAATTGTTACATGAGAGCAGAGCAAGAGAGAATTCTACCATCGAAAACTCGGAATCAAGATCGCACCTATCTTGTGGTATATCTCGAACAATTTTTTGCACAGGAGCGGAATCAGGACAAACCTTCCGTGCAAAATTAAAAATCCATCGATGTGAATATTCCTCGCTTTCATTGGATGAAGAGCGATTTCTCATGTTTCGAGCCACTTTCCATAATTTTTTCATTGACGTTTCTCGTGACAAACCTCCCACGAAATTTCGCCAATAAGCACGTTTTTTCCCTTTGATTAAGTTTTTAAATTGATCTTCAAGGGCTAAATACGTTTGAAAATTTTCAGGGGTTCCACGTTTCCGAAAAGCTTTAAATGCATTCGATTTTTCTACATAAAGCTTGGAGCACTGGCTATCCCACCATAGATTGGGAGGCCTTCGACGAATAGTGGAACCTGGGATGGGTTTCGTTTGAGCGCGAACCGCGCTGTCATAGATCAAACGAGAAAGGAAGTTATACTCCTCCAATGGAGGTAAACCATCTCTGGAATTGATGGCTAGAGCAATCGCGTCCGTATATTTTTTCCAGTCAATGTGTCTTGTGAGGTCATATGCCATGTTTATAGATTCAGAAGAATTCGACCCAATGGTGATGGAAATTTTGATTGGCAAGTGATCACTACCGTTGGGGTTCTGGATTACATTCCACTTGCAATCTAACGATAGTGAATTCGAGCAAAGCGAGAGGTCAAGAGCACTTGGGTTAGCAGGAGGTTTAGGTACACGTGTTGTTTCCCCAGTGTTCAAAACGGTCATATTGAAGCTGTTACAAAGGTCATATATCAACAATGAACGATTGTCGTCGTACTGTTCCCCCCAGGCAGTTCCGTGAGAGTTGAAGTCTCCCAAGATCAATCGTGGCTCAGGAAGGAGTGAGCACATGTCAACAAGTTGCTTGCGGCTAACCGCAGCTCTCGGAGGCCAATACAAGCTGACAATACAGAGGTCTTTGCCTCTGATGTTTGCATGACAAGCAACAGCTTCGATCCCTCCAACAGGTGGAAGGTCAATTCGAAAAAATGAGTGGCACTTATTGATCCCCAATAGCACCCCTCCGTATCTATCATCACGGTCCAAGCGTATAATATTAAAATCGTGGAAAGAGATATCATCTCGCGAAGAAAGCCAAGTTTCGGACAGAGCAAAAACATCACAATTGAAGTTATGAATTAAAAATTTGAATGTATCCAATTTAGGGATCAGACTACGACAATTCCACTGTAAAACAGTGATATCTCCGACCTCTCTATTTGAATTAGACATCAAGAGAGATAATCATTGCAAGGAGGGGCCATGTTTGCATCAATTGTTGCAAAATTGTCTTTAATACTGGAAGCATTGAGATGACAATGGTTCTGATGGAGTCGGAAACATTAAAACACTTGAAGATTTGATCCAAAAGGTCAGACAACTTTATAAATCCCGATTGGGAAGTTGAACTGGACGGAAAAATAGGGACAGTTGGGGTTTTTGATGTCCCCTCGAGTGATGGGTCGTTCGAAGATGAAATATTCCCACGGAAGCCAGGAGGAACCTGATTTTGCTTGTCCGCTGCACTCGATTTTTTAGGCAAGCTAACAGAGGATATAACCGTGGGGACTTGTTCTTGAACTTTGGGAGTGGTCACATTTTTGCGCCGGGGATTCCCTTTGAAAATAAACGGTGTGCCTCCGCTAGCTGTGTCCGCTTCCATTTCATCAACTGGCAACGTGGAAAAGGTATTGTGTGTTGAGATTGGTTGTTCTTGTTGTTGGGTCAGTGGCGAAGCGCCCTTTAAAATTTCCGCAAATGTGCGCTTCGAGCGTTCCTTTAAAGAGCGCTTCTGTTTCTCCCAGCGATGCTTGTAAGTTTCACAAACTGAGAGCTCGTGTGGGGATCCCCCGCAATATGGACATTTATGCTCAGTCGCACTGCAGGATTTCCCCTCATGTTGCTCTCCGCAAGTGGCACAGCGCTCCTTGTTGGCACAATAATCCGAAGTGTGACCAACTGACTTGCATTTGTTGCAAGTCATGGGCTTTGGCACGAAGAGTCGCACAGGTAGTCTCAATTTGTCCACCATAACGTAGTCAGGGAGGGCGGCACCAGCAAAGGTGACTCGAAACGAGTCGGACGGCGTAAATTTAGTTTGGTCCCCATCATGGGAAAGTTTCCCGAGTTGACGACAGTCCAAGATTTTCACTTCCATTGAGGGGAGCTTCTTGAACTTGCCTTTTCCTTCTGCTTTTATTTGTTCTCTCGTCAGACCCGTTTCAGTTATCACCCCCTCAATTTCTACGTTATGGGAGGGTATAAATGTTCGATATTCGAGAGTGAAATGTTGATCAGCAACAATCTCGTTTGCGTGTTTCCGGTCATTCACGACAACTCGCAATTTGTTCGGTCTAACCCTGCGAATTTCAGATACAGAAGTGTATCTGGCCAGATCTTTCATGATCTGAATCACGTTAAGGTTTTTTCCTTCCGGTTTTGGCCGGAGGAAAACAACCCACGGGCCAGTTCCAGGTGCATCTTCTGGATAAACTCTGACACGTGGAGCGGAGACAACAGAGGGGGAAGACGAGGACGAGGACGAGGACGAGGACGAGGACGAGGACGAGGATTGGGTTGGATCGGAAGCATCAGAAGGGGGAAGCGAAATCGATGATGGGAGAGGGGGAGTGGAAGTAACAGTGGGTTGAGAAGGGAGGCTTGCAATTTTCTTAGAGGGGGGCTTGGTAGGATGAGCGGATTCGTCCCCAGAAGAATTATCTTCCTTATGAGGGACTCGTTTATGTTTTTTCCCAGATCTTGTATAAGATTCATTATCGGAGATCTCCATCTCTGGAGATCCTCCACTATTCTCCATTTTACAAAAATTTTTGTCTTATTTCTAATTTATTATTGATTTTAACAATAATCTCAAAAAAAAAATAGCAAAAAAATATTATGATAATATAATTAAACAATGAACAAATAATTGAATAGTAATATTAATAATAAATATGTGTACCTTAATATAAAAGTTGTTCCAATAGTGCACTCTACTGCCCTAATCAGGGAGAGACAGAGGCTACGCGCTACGGAGACAACACAATAGCGCAAGAATAGCTTACGGAGCCACGTGATGATGAATCCCGTTTGCGACAGTCACGCGATGGCGATCCCGTTATGTCGAATCAGTTCAACAGCCGCAATCCGGCTCGCTGCAAGAGCGCTGCTTCCTTTGTTCCTTCGTTCCACTTCACAAAAGGTCAGGTCGCGGACAGCAATGACCTTCACTCGTACACGATACACTCGTACCAATAGCACAATAGCAAAAGTGGCAACAGACAATACCGACACTGAACTTTACTCGTCAAGAGTTGGATAGCGAATGATGTACTTCTCTCTTATCAACTATCAAATTTTGCACAGAATGTTTGCACTGAGCTGCGCGAGTAGAAATATTTCCTATCGATTGATGAGTTATGTTTGTTCTTTGAACAAACGAGTTTTTAAAAAACACTTTATTATTCACTTTTCTTAAAGTCAAATACTTAAACCTCACTGCACCGATCTACACGCGAAAAAGAGGTTGAGCCACATGGCGCTAACTCTTTTATAGCCTAAAAATGCTGATTATTAGTTTTAGCTATCAACTCGTTCATTGGCGCGAAACGTGGCGTGATGCGCCTGTTGCTTTTCCTGACGGCTTCCCCCTGGGATGAAAGTCGTCCTCGGCTTTCTGTTTTCTGGATTTATGCTTGCGGTACCATAGTGATCTTCGGGCGAGTTTGTCTGTTAGGTTCCGATGGTTCTTCCGGGTTCTGATGACTTTGAAGTTCCTCTAGATGCGACATTGATGATCTCGATGGGAGTCTATTCCAGATCCAAAATGATAGAGCTACGATGAAAATAATTGTTATTGTTGAACCGAATCCAAACGATGTCCACCCAAAGAGTTCGAGTTTCCATTGGATGTTATCTGTCCTTAGATTGATGTGTTTGATATGACCACGTTGTTCCAGATGTAACTTCTGTAAGTATTCTATAGGGAATTTGTTTGTAATCGTAGTAAAATTTACCGTCAATCCCGTTGTTGGAACGAATGATGCCAGTTGAACTTCTTTATTAATGTTGGAGTACATTTCGTCGTTGATAAAAAGTGTGCAGTTTGAAAACTGTACGAGGAAAGATCCCTTAAGTTTTCTATGATTCGATGAGCAGTTCGATGTTATTGATATTTCCGCGTCATTGATAATCACGTTTGAGTCATCGACTCGTTTGATAATACCATTGGTGTAGGTTCTTTCCATTGGGCATGTAGCTGATTCACCTCTCATCAATTGTTGAATGCATTCGGTTATTGGTTCAAGCTGCGTACTTGAGCATACATAGACGTTTCTACTCATTTCGCAGAGGGATTTTAGCGCAAAAGATGACGGACCTTGTAGATAATAGTTGGTTGAGATGGATATACGGGAGTTATTGAAGATAACTGGTTCGATGAAGTTGAGATCATATTCAGCATCCTTGATTCGTGGTACCTTCAGTATGTAGGCAATGGATTCCTTGGATGAAACCACGTATGCACTAGCGAAGTCCAAGGCTCCTGCTATAAAATTGTTTCCTTCCAGAAGATGATGAATTCTCGTGATTTCCTCTGCATTGATAATTCTGCTGCTTGGGATGTTGTGTTGAGCAAAAACTATTGCCTCCTCTAAATCTTCTAATTGTTGTGTGAGTTCATCTAAGCAAAAGAGCAAACCTACTGATCTGAAATCCTTATCGTTTTTCAATGCTGTATTATTCAGTATTATTGTTACGTTATTCACTTTTTCTGTTAATTTATTAATTCTGTCTTCGAATATGTGATTAATTTTGATTTGCTTTTCATTCGCATTTATCAGACTATTTGAAGTTGAGTTTATAATCCTTAAATCTTCTGCATCGGGGCTACCTGAAATGTACTTCCAAAGTGAACCTAGTTTTTCCCATCTTCTAACTCTAGTAGAGGGTTTTAATTTCAAAAATGTCTGTTCTAGTTTCGTTACTTTAGTTTGAATTAATACGCTTAGGAAATCAGCTGAATCTATATTTGTTTTTGCATGATATAAAAGTGTTTCAACAGAGTTTTGTAATTTAATGAGATCTACTCGGTGCAGTATCCTAAAATAATTGTTGCTTACATAAGCTTTTCCTAAATGTATGATTGCTACCGGGCTCTTGTCTAAATCGTGTACTAAAATTTTGCCATTCGTCGTTGTCCAAAGCCAGAGCCATAGTCTGTAATAGAAAAGTCTGTGTCTTAGTTATCTGTAAAGTTTTTCTTAATGTGTTTTTTATGTGTTTTAATTCCGGCCTGGTCGGTTACTGTTTTTTCTGTCTCATTTGTAATGTCTATTAGTCTGTATCTATGTCCTCTAGGTGTGGGCTTAGCTTTGCCTTTCACCAATAATCTTTGTTTGTTTAGTTGTTTGAATTCTTCTTTAGTTACTAAAGGTATTTTCGAATTTTGTTTGTGTGCCTGATTCGTTAATGAGTCCTTTGCGTTTTGTAATGTTTTTTGTTTTGATAGGTTGATTTCTATTGGATTGAGAGAACTACAAGTGCCGAAAATAACTTCTCTCGGTTTTAAATTTATTGACGAATGTTTGGTTTCGTTATAAATCGCTGTGATCATGGCAAGACCTTCGTATAAATTTAGATTCTCTACTTTTTTCTGATTGGCCATGTACATTTCTAGCAAAGTACTGTGGAATCGTTCCACGATACCATTACTGTCACTGCAGCTGGCAAAATGCAAGGAGATGCCATAATTTTCCAAAAATTCTTTGAATTTTGAATTTCGAAAGCTTGTGGCTTGATCACAAGTAATTAATTTGGGAATGCCAAACGTTTTGAAGTATTTTATTAGTGTTTCTTGAATTTCATCTGTTGTCTCATGCATGATCTTGTAAATCTGTGCAAATTTTGAGAATGAATCTACAACAGTAAGAAATTTTTCAGTCTCCTTTATAAAGACATCTATGAAAACATTTTCGAATGGTCCATTGTAGATTCGTCTAGAATGAGGTATAACGAATGGTCTTCGTTCATACTTAGCAAATTTACAAGATTCGCAGTTTTTGACGAACTCTTTCACTTTAGCCAACATGCGGGGAAAGAAGACTGACTTCTGTACTTCCTCGTATGTTAGTTTGTATCCACGATGATTGAAGCTGTGACATTTTCTTATAAATTCGTTCTGATCGGTACCTGAAATTAAATCTGCGTCAGGAAAAGCAACAGGCGCATCACGCCACGTTTCGCGCCAATGAACGAGTTGATAGCTAAAACTAATAATCAGCATTTTTAGGCTATAAAAGAGTTAGCGCCATGTGGCTCAATCTCTTTTTCGCGTGTAGATCGGTGCAGTGAGGTTTAAGTATTTGACTTTAAGAAAAGTGAATAATAAAGTGTTTTTTAAAAACTCGTTTGTTCAAAGAACAAACATAACTGGCGCAGCGCGGTGCGGATAAGTATCGAAGTGAACTAAAAGAGACCCAGCGACAGGAACCGAGAAAAGCCACGTCATCCAACAGGGGATTAATCACCAGGAACGACGCTTCATCGAGGAACGACAGCTAAGGCCCGCTTCGATCTTGTGAACACATGTGGAAAATAATAACGTAAGTCATTTTTATCCTTTTACTGTGGAAAAATTGCAAAAGCAAGAAAATGCCTAGCAACCGATCAAGTGAAATTGAGCAGCTCCAAGCTACTGTGGCTGAGCTCCAAGAAATGCTGCTTAGCAGTGGAAGACAGTTTGACAATTATAGACTGCCTGACCCGATTCGAAACATGTCTGAATTCACAGGCATCAAAAAGGAATTACCTGCCTGGCTTGAAGAGCTAGAAGAAATATACCAAATGTACTTAGTGAAGGGAGACAACAACGCTCCCGACACGATACCCAGCCACTATATGAGGGCTATTAAAAATAAAATAAAAGGTGATGCGCGCACCGTTCTATGCGCAAACGGAAATCCTAATACCATACCTGGCATAAAACGGGTTCTGTCGGAAATTTATGGCGATCAGAAAGATCTAGCCACAAACTTGTCTCACCTATTTCACATGAAACGAGGTGATAGAAATAACCATAAATTTTATACGGATGTAAAAGAATTATCCACAAAAATCAAGATGAACCTATCGCTTAATCCACTGCAAACAAATGATCTGATTGAAATACTAATAGTTACCAAATATTTAGACAACATAGGCGAGCCACTCGCATCCATAATAAGACAATCCAAACCTACCACATTAGAAGATGCATACCAATCGGTATGCATCAACCAAAACGCTGAGGTGCGAAATCGCCCATCATACAGTAAATTCCCACGACAAAAAGACAACTACAAAGACAAACCGAACAGCAACGGCGAAGCGAAATCCAATCCCCCTCGCTTCAAACCCGCGGCAAAACCATTTCATAAGAACAAAGCCGAAGTTCACAATAACGAAGTGAACGACGACACCGACAACGACAAAGACAATGACGATGACGATGACACTGCAAGCGAAACAGGAGACGAAATAAATTTTCAAACCGTTCGTGTAGCAAACATGCCAACATGAACTTTATTCCATACCTGCGCCTGTCCACCACGAAGGGATATTTAAATTTCCTAGTGGATACTGGCGCTAATAAATCATACATCAACCCTGAGCACGTTAATATATCGACAAAAATTAAACGACCAGCCGTTATAAATAACAAGAACGGAAAGTTTCTTATAGATCGCGTGGTAAACACAAATTTGCTCCCGGAAGTATCCGATGAAAAACTTCCGTACTATGTCTTCAGATTTCATGATTTCTTTGACGGCCTTATAGGCTATGAAAATTTAGCTGCCATGGGTGCGGTAATCGACACCTCCAGAGCATTTGTTACATTTAGTAATCGTAGATACACGGTGTCAAAATATTTCCCCACTTCTATCAATTTCCACGGCACCGATGAAAACCTATTCGAAATCTGCACCACAACGAACGGCTCATTTTTAATTGATAAGGAAATCAGTTTGAATCCTAACGTAATTTTAAAACCAGGCGTTTATGAAGCAAATAATTATAAAGCTTTCGTGCATCTAACCAAGAAAGGTGAACAAGGCCACACGGCACTTCAGCCATTCCCTAGTGACGCTTTCGAACTAGAAATCAATCATCAGAAGGTAAATCCTCGTTTGAATTTCCCATCAGAACACCTGAATAACGAAGAGAAAAATGCTTTGATCAAAACACTCAGATCATTCAAAGACGTATTCTTTGCGGATGATGAAAAGCTAACCTTTACACACGAGGTAAAGCATTCTATTAATACAACGGATGAAAAACCCATCCATCAAAAAACATATAAATATCCTTACCACCTCCGTAAGGAAGTTTCAACCCAAATTACAAAAATGTTGGAAAACGGTATAATTAGAGAATCCTCTTCACAATGGACCTCCCCCATCTGGGTCGTACCGAAAAAACTCGACAACTCTGGGAAACGAAAATATCGCATTGTTGTCGATTATAGAAAATTGAATGAAAAAACCCCGGCGGATCGATATCCGATTCCTGAGGTGAGCGAAATCTTAGACCGACTAGGAAAAGCTCAGTATTTTACAGTGCTCGACTTAGCTAGTGGTTTCCACCAGATTGAAGTCGACCCTAAAGACATCCCGAAAACCGCTTTCAATATTGATAATGGCAAGTACGAGTTTCTTCGTATGCCATTTGGACTGAAAAACGCGCCTGCGACTTTTCAGCGTCTTATGGATACAGTGTTGAGAAAACATTTAGGGATCCGATGTTTCGTCTATATGGACGACATCATCATTTACAGTACTAATCTTCAAAGTCATTTAGAGGACATCAAAAAAGTTCTCCAAACCCTTAGGGATGCGAACTTGAAAATTCAATGTGACAAATCCGACTTCCTTCGAAAGGAAGTAGCTTTCCTAGGACATGTCGTCACAATAGACGGGGTAAAACCCAATCCTAATAAGATAGAGGCTATAAAGTCTTGGCCTCTACCAAAAACCTCCAAAGAATTAAAATCGTTCCTCGGAACTATAAGTTATTATAGACGATTCATTCCTAAATTCGCCCATATTGCAAAACCCATGACTTCAAAACTCAGAGGTAAAAATAAAATCATCGATATTGATCATGATTACGAGAGAGCATTTGAAGAGCTAAAAACAATCATGACAACAGAAACACTTTTGGCTTACCCTAACTTCGATAATCCGTTTATTCTTACAACGGACGCATCAAATGTTGCCATTGGGGCAGTTCTAGCTCAATTACATGACGGAAAGGAACGGCCTATTGCATACCTATCCAGGACATTGAGCAGAGCTGAAGAAAAGTATTCAGCCACGGCGAAAGAGCTTTTGGCCATTTATTTTGCTGCCAAAACCTTTAGACCGTACCTTTATGGTAGAGAGTTCACGATTTATACGGATCACGAACCTCTTACAAAGGAATTAAAGTTAACAGATTCCACGGGAAGAGTTACAAGACAAAGGCTCTACTTGGAACAATTTGATTTTAAAATAATTTATAAGAAGGGCAAGCAAAACGTTGTTGCCGATGGCCTTTCAAGGATTCCACGCACCGAATTGAACCTAAACGAAGAACTATCTAATCAATTTTTCGATAATGACCCGATCTATGGACCAGAGATCATTAATAAATATGCGAACCAACTACTTATTTACAGAGCAGATGATGCTGCAAAGAGTCCATACCTTGCGTGTATGGTTTTTCCAAACCATTTTCGTCATGTATTTCACAAACCTGACTATACGGAAGACGACATAAAAGACATTCTGACAAGACACTTAGATCCGACGAAACTAAATGGTATTTTTGCCGACCTGAATATTGCCCGAATGTGCCAACACATTATCGATACAAATTTTAAAAATATTAAAGTTCATTTAACTAATATCAAACTTCCAGATTTAATTTCAGGTACCGATCAGAACGAATTTATAAGAAAATGTCACAGCTTCAATCATCGTGGATACAAACTAACATACGAGGAAGTACAGAAGTCAGTCTTCTTTCCCCGCATGTTGGCTAAAGTGAAAGAGTTCGTCAAAAACTGCGAATCTTGTAAATTTGCTAAGTATGAACGAAGACCATTCGTTATACCTCATTCTAGACGAATCTACAATGGACCATTCGAAAATGTTTTCATAGATGTCTTTATAAAGGAGACTGAAAAATTTCTTACTGTTGTAGATTCATTCTCAAAATTTGCACAGATTTACAAGATCATGCATGAGACAACAGATGAAATTCAAGAAACACTAATAAAATACTTCAAAACGTTTGGCATTCCCAAATTAATTACTTGTGATCAAGCCACAAGCTTTCGAAATTCAAAATTCAAAGAATTTTTGGAAAATTATGGCATCTCCTTGCATTTTGCCAGCTGCAGTGACAGTAATGGTATCGTGGAACGATTCCACAGTACTTTGCTAGAAATGTACATGGCCAATCAGAAAAAAGTAGAGAATCTAAATTTATACGAAGGTCTTGCCATGATCACAGCGATTTATAACGAAACCAAACATTCGTCAATAAATTTAAAACCGAGAGAAGTTATTTTCGGCACTTGTAGTTCTCTCAATCCAATAGAAATCAACCTATCAAAACAAAAAACATTACAAAACGCAAAGGACTCATTAACGAATCAGGCACACAAACAAAATTCGAAAATACCTTTAGTAACTAAAGAAGAATTCAAACAACTAAACAAACAAAGATTATTGGTGAAAGGCAAAGCTAAGCCCACACCTAGAGGACATAGATACAGACTAATAGACATTACAAATGAGACAGAAAAAACAGTAACCGACCAGGCCGGAATTAAAACACATAAAAAACACATTAAGAAAAACTTTACAGATAACTAAGACACAGACTTTTCTATTACAGACTATGGCTCTGGCTTTGGACAACGACGAATGGCAAAATTTTAGTACACGATTTAGACAAGAGCCCGGTAGCAATCATACATTTAGGAAAAGCTTATGTAAGCAACAATTATTTTAGGATACTGCACCGAGTAGATCTCATTAAATTACAAAACTCTGTTGAAACACTTTTATATCATGCAAAAACAAATATAGATTCAGCTGATTTCCTAAGCGTATTAATTCAAACTAAAGTAACGAAACTAGAACAGACATTTTTGAAATTAAAACCCTCTACTAGAGTTAGAAGATGGGAAAAACTAGGTTCACTTTGGAAGTACATTTCAGGTAGCCCCGATGCAGAAGATTTAAGGATTATAAACTCAACTTCAAATAGTCTGATAAATGCGAATGAAAAGCAAATCAAAATTAATCACATATTCGAAGACAGAATTAATAAATTAACAGAAAAAGTGAATAACGTAACAATAATACTGAATAATACAGCATTGAAAAACGATAAGGATTTCAGATCAGTAGGTTTGCTCTTTTGCTTAGATGAACTCACACAACAATTAGAAGATTTAGAGGAGGCAATAGTTTTGGCTCAACACAACATCCCAAGCAGCAGAATTATCAATGCAGAGGAAATCACGAGAATTCATCATCTTCTGGAAGGAAACAATTTTATAGCAGGAGCCTTGGACTTCGCTAGTGCATACGTGGTTTCATCCAAGGAATCCATTGCCTACATACTGAAGGTACCACGAATCAAGGATGCTGAATATGATCTCAACTTCATCGAACCAGTTATCTTCAATAACTCCCGTATATCCATCTCAACCAACTATTATCTACAAGGTCCGTCATCTTTTGCGCTAAAATCCCTCTGCGAAATGAGTAGAAACGTCTATGTATGCTCAAGTACGCAGCTTGAACCAATAACCGAATGCATTCAACAATTGATGAGAGGTGAATCAGCTACATGCCCAATGGAAAGAACCTACACCAATGGTATTATCAAACGAGTCGATGACTCAAACGTGATTATCAATGACGCGGAAATATCAATAACATCGAACTGCTCATCGAATCATAGAAAACTTAAGGGATCTTTCCTCGTACAGTTTTCAAACTGCACACTTTTTATCAACGACGAAATGTACTCCAACATTAATAAAGAAGTTCAACTGGCATCATTCGTTCCAACAACGGGATTGACGGTAAATTTTACTACGATTACAAACAAATTCCCTATAGAATACTTACAGAAGTTACATCTGGAACAACGTGGTCATATCAAACACATCAATCTAAGGACAGATAACATCCAATGGAAACTCGAACTCTTTGGGTGGACATCGTTTGGATTCGGTTCAACAATAACAATTATTTTCATCGTAGCTCTATCATTTTGGATCCGGAATAGACTCCCATCGAGATCATCAATGTCGCATCTAGAGGAACTTCAAAGTCATCAGAACCCGGAAGAACCATCGGAACCTAACAGACAAACTCGCCCGAAGATCACTATGGTAC
Source organism: Toxorhynchites rutilus septentrionalis (assembly GCF_029784135.1). Classification (NCBI taxonomy): domain Eukaryota; kingdom Metazoa; phylum Arthropoda; class Insecta; order Diptera; family Culicidae; genus Toxorhynchites; species Toxorhynchites rutilus. The sequence goes on from NC_073745.1 coordinate 76,237,055, forward strand.
CGCAAGCATAAATCCAGAAAACAGAAAGCCGAGGACGACTTTCATCCCAGGGGGAAGCCGTCAGGAAAAGCAACAGGCGCATCACGCCACGTTTCGCGCCAATGAACGAGTTGATAGCTAAAACTAATAATCAGCATTTTTAGGCTATAAAAGAGTTAGCGCCATGTGGCTCAATCTCTTTTTCGCGTGTAGATCGGTGCAGTGAGGTTTAAGTATTTGACTTTAAGAAAAGTGAATAATAAAGTGTTTTTTAAAAACTCGTTTGTTCAAAGAACAAACATAACTCTGGAAGTTTGATATTAGTTAAATGAACTTTAATATTTTTAAAATTTGTATCGATAATGTGTTGGCACATTCGGGCAATATTCAGGTCGGCAAAAATACCATTTAGTTTCGTCGGATCTAAGTGTCTTGTCAGAATGTCTTTTATGTCGTCTTCCGTATAGTCAGGTTTGTGAAATATATGACGAAAATGGTTTGGAAAAACCATACACGCAAGGTATGGACTCTTTGCAGCATCATCTGCTCTGTAAATAAGTAGTTGGTTCGCATATTTATTAATGATCTCTGGTCCGTAGATCGGGTCATTATCGAAAAATTGATTAGATAGTTCTTCGTTTAGGTTCAATTCTGTGCGTGGAATCCTTGAAAGGCCATCAGCAACAACGTTTTGCTTGCCCTTCTTATAAATTATTTTAAAATCAAATTGTTCCAAGTAGAGCCTTTGTCTTGTAACTCTTCCCGTGGAATCTGTTAACTTTAATTCCTTTGTAAGAGGTTCGTGATCCGTATAAATCGTGAACTCTCTACCATAAAGGTACGGTCTAAAGGTTTTGGCAGCAAAATAAATGGCCAAAAGCTCTTTCGCCGTGGCTGAATACTTTTCTTCAGCTCTGCTCAATGTCCTGGATAGGTATGCAATAGGCCGTTCCTTTCCGTCATGTAATTGAGCTAGAACTGCCCCAATGGCAACATTTGATGCGTCCGTTGTAAGAATAAACGGATTATCGAAGTTAGGGTAAGCCAAAAGTGTTTCTGTTGTCATGATTGTTTTTAGCTCTTCAAATGCTCTCTCGTAATCATGATCAATATCGATGATTTTATTTTTACCTCTGAGTTTTGAAGTCATGGGTTTTGCAATATGGGCGAATTTAGGAATGAATCGTCTATAATAACTTATAGTTCCGAGGAACGATTTTAATTCTTTGGAGGTTTTTGGTAGAGGCCAAGACTTTATAGCCTCTATCTTATTAGGATTGGGTTTTACCCCGTCTATTGTGACGACATGTCCTAGGAAAGCTACTTCCTTTCGAAGGAAGTCGGATTTGTCACATTGAATTTTCAAGTTCGCATCCCTAAGGGTTTGGAGAACTTTTTTGATGTCCTCTAAATGACTTTGAAGATTAGTACTGTAAATGATGATGTCGTCCATATAGACGAAACATCGGATCCCTAAATGTTTTCTCAACACTGTATCCATAAGACGCTGAAAAGTCGCAGGCGCGTTTTTCAGTCCAAATGGCATACGAAGAAACTCGTACTTGCCATTATCAATATTGAAAGCGGTTTTCGGGATGTCTTTAGGGTCGACTTCAATCTGGTGGAAACCACTAGCTAAGTCGAGCACTGTAAAATACTGAGCTTTTCCTAGTCGGTCTAAGATTTCGCTCACCTCAGGAATCGGATATCGATCCGCCGGGGTTTTTTCATTCAATTTTCTATAATCGACAACAATGCGATATTTTCGTTTCCCAGAGTTGTCGAGTTTTTTCGGTACGACCCAGATGGGGGAGGTCCATTGTGAAGAGGATTCTCTAATTATACCGTTTTCCAACATTTTTGTAATTTGGGTTGAAACTTCCTTACGGAGGTGGTAAGGATATTTATATGTTTTTTGATGGATGGGTTTTTCATCCGTTGTATTAATAGAATGCTTTACCTCGTGTGTAAAGGTTAGCTTTTCATCATCCGCAAAGAATACGTCTTTGAATGATCTGAGTGTTTTGATCAAAGCATTTTTCTCTTCGTTATTCAGGTGTTCTGATGGGAAATTCAAACGAGGATTTACCTTCTGATGATTGATTTCTAGTTCGAAAGCGTCACTAGGGAATGGCTGAAGTGCCGTGTGGCCTTGTTCACCTTTCTTGGTTAGATGCACGAAAGCTTTATAATTATTTGCTTCATAAACGCCTGGTTTTAAAATTACGTTAGGATTCAAACTGATTTCCTTATCAATTAAAAATGAGCCGTTCGTTGTGGTGCAGATTTCGAATAGGTTTTCATCGGTGCCGTGGAAATTGATAGAAGTGGGGAAATATTTTGACACCGTGTATCTACGATTACTAAATGTAACAAATGCTCTGGAGGTGTCGATTACCGCACCCATGGCAGCTAAATTTTCATAGCCTATAAGGCCGTCAAAGAAATCATGAAATCTGAAGACATAGTACGGAAGTTTTTCATCGGATACTTCCGGGAGCAAATTTGTGTTTACCACGCGATCTATAAGAAACTTTCCGTTCTTGTTATTTATAACGGCTGGTCGTTTAATTTTTGTCGATATATTAACGTGCTCAGGGTTGATGTATGATTTATTAGCGCCAGTATCCACTAGGAAATTTAAATATCCCTTCGTGGTGGACAGGCGCAGGTATGGAATAAAGTTCATGTTGGCATGTTTGCTACACGAACGGTTTGAAAATTTATTTCGTCTCCTGTTTCGCTTGCAGTGTCATCGTCATCGTCATTGTCTTTGTCGTTGTCGGTGTCGTCGTTCACTTCGTTATTGTGAACTTCGGCTTTGTTCTTATGAAATGGTTTTGCCGCGGGTTTGAAGCGAGGGGGATTGGATTTCGCTTCGCCGTTGCTGTTCGGTTTGTCTTTGTAGTTGTCTTTTTGTCGTGGGAATTTACTGTATGATGGGCGATTTCGCACCTCAGCGTTTTGGTTGATGCATACCGATTGGTATGCATCTTCTAATGTGGTAGGTTTGGATTGTCTTATTATGGATGCGAGTGGCTCGCCTATGTTGTCTAAATATTTGGTAACTATTAGTATTTCAATCAGATCATTTGTTTGCAGTGGATTAAGCGATAGGTTCATCTTGATTTTTGTGGATAATTCTTTTACATCCGTATAAAATTTATGGTTATTTCTATCACCTCGTTTCATGTGAAATAGGTGAGACAAGTTTGTGGCTAGATCTTTCTGATCGCCATAAATTTCCGACAGAACCCGTTTTATGCCAGGTATGGTATTAGGATTTCCGTTTGCGCATAGAACGGTGCGCGCATCACCTTTTATTTTATTTTTAATAGCCCTCATATAGTGGCTGGGTATCGTGTCGGGAGCGTTGTTGTCTCCCTTCACTAAGTACATTTGGTATATTTCTTCTAGCTCTTCAAGCCAGGCAGGTAATTCCTTTTTGATGCCTGTGAATTCAGACATGTTTCGAATCGGGTCAGGCAGTCTATAATTGTCAAACTGTCTTCCACTGCTAAGCAGCATTTCTTGGAGCTCAGCCACAGTAGCTTGGAGCTGCTCAATTTCACTTGATCGGTTGCTAGGCATTTTCTTGCTTTTGCAATTTTTCCACAGTAAAAGGATAAAAATGACTTACGTTATTATTTTCCACATGTGTTCACAAGATCGAAGCGGGCCTTAGCTGTCGTTCCTCGATGAAGCGTCGTTCCTGGTGATTAATCCCCTGTTGGATGACGTGGCTTTTCTCGGTTCCTGTCGCTGGGTCTCTTTTAGTTCACTTCGATACTTATCCTACCGCGCTGCGCCAGTTATGTTTGTTCTTTGAACAAACGAGTTTTTAAAAAACACTTTATTATTCACTTTTCTTAAAGTCAAATACTTAAACCTCACTGCACCGATCTACACGCGAAAAAGAGGTTGAGCCACATGGCGCTAACTCTTTTATAGCCTAAAAATGCTGATTATTAGTTTTAGCTATCAACTCGTTCATTGGCGCGAAACGTGGCGTGATGCGCCTGTTGCTTTTCCTGACGATGCAAATATCTCTGCGAGCTATCGAGAAATGGCGGAGCTTAAATTTCAGTATTACTTCAAGAAATTTTCTTCCCAATTGCAGTGTTATCACGTGTAATTTAGAGCTTGCCACTCTAGAATACATTCAAGGCGTGTTATCCGGCATAGATATGTTGGTTAATGTGTCCCCAAAACGCCTGCAAATGTCCGTATTGAAACAAAATTTTGAGTAAATTAGCGAAATACTGTAATTAAGTATTTCTCTAATTTACTCAGAATTTTGTTATCGTAGTTCCGTTTCTATCTGAGACGAGACATGACAATGGATTCTCACTCTACTTCTTGATTTCTCTTCGACCAATTATGGTCGGTGTGAAGTCAGAGGGGATCAAGTCGCAAAATTGAAGATTTCGAGTTATTGATTACATTTGGTTAAGCGTTATGTATGCTACATACAACATTTATCAGATTTGGAAAATATCGCATACAGCAGGAATAATTGATCGAAATTGTTATGATTGATCAACAAAAACCCCGCTTAGTATGCAGACAGAGTGGACCATGTATCAATCATTTGTATATTTAACTTAAACCATTTTCAAGTGCCGAATTCAAACCAACAAAACTTTTTCTGGAAGCTAATAGGTACCTTGTTGAAATGTGCTTGAACTGATCTGGTTCTGAGTATATTAACAAATAAACTTGGTCCACTCTGACTGAACGAATCAGTAAAAAATGTTGGTCTTCAGTGTGAATGATCGCAAAATGTATTATTTCAGAGTGCGATTTAGACTGAGCGATGACAATTAAATCCAATGGTATAACTGTCAATTTTCAAAAAACTCAAACTTTGACCGCTCGCGTCACTCTCCCTTACGTCCGATTGACCTGATAATTCGCATAGGATTTTTTTTCGAGGTGGTGAACATTTTGTATGGGGTAATTTTTTGGAATTTTAGGGTCGATTTTTTCCCATACATTTATTGGCACCCTAGTGTACACGTGTTCTGTTGAAGTTTTTTTTTCATTTCTTTGAGAATTAGTTCGTTCTTCCGAACCAAAAATTACTACATTAGCCCTGCTGAAAGCGTGACATGAAATTCTTGTACTAGAACCCATGGAGGGACAGTTAAGCATAGAATAACAACATGAGACAAATGAGCTTCATGTTGTTTTTTGAAAAGCTGGGAACAAACAATATTTTTTTGTAGTTTTCTGGAAGACTAGACTTAAAAACATCGTTTTATGATGAAAAGTGAAAATTGTCAAAAAGTAACATAAGACAACTATGCGTAGAACGGCAGGTAGGTAAATGATAAATTATGTCCTATTCTGCGGTGCGGTTTTGAACGAAAATTCTTATCGTCTGATGGAGAGAGTTTGTGTATGGTTTACATAACCCGCGCACATTTTTTGTTTCCATGCGTTGTCGAAAGTCTTCATATTTTTTTGTTCAACTAAAGTATGCTGGAACTTTTGAATCTAACCCAAAATTATTCTCACTGATAAAAAATGTGTTTCGATACTATAACAAATGTGCGAATTTTGCTAATTTTAACCGGTTTTCCAATGTTTTTTTTCTCACAAAATTGAGCTCGCAGATATAAATAAAATTCATACTTACCTGGCAAACCCTGTGCCAAACGCGAAGTAAATAAACTGGAAAGCTATAACTAGTATCGGTATTCAATTCAGAAAGTATAAGGATAATCTCGCACACTAGGGTGTCAATGAAAATGGTCATTGATGATGATGACCCACCTCATACCCCTACAAAGGTTTGAACTGGCCGATTTATCTAATAGATAATATTAATGTTTAACCAAAATAAGAAAACAGTATTATAAAACCAAAATCAAAGCGAACTGACTCTGTTGCAGGCATGAATTTCTGTTAATCGAACATTATAAATAGGCAAAAACTGTAAAACAAAAACAATGGTCCTATCCGTATCGACATTAACATAATAATAATCTCAACTTCAGGCCCAAAGTTTTTTCAAAGGTATGTCAAGAAAATTTCTAACCCGGGAAGATCCTTGACAGATTGGGAATTGAACCCAATATCTAAAAGTGTCTACTTAGAACATGATAGAGATCTGCCACAATTCAGAAATAATCGATATAACCATCCGATAATAAGATAGTTTACGACAATTCTGAATGAGCTAACCCCATTCCAGTTTCCACTTCATACCCACATAAAAATTTCATTAAGTATCAGTGTTCTGCCAGTATTCACTTAACATAATCCAGGCCCACCAAACGCGCGCGAGGCTCAAACTTCCGTAGACAACTCTCATTTTTTTTACAATAACATCTCTAATTTCAAAAAAATTACTTCATAAAAAATGTTCACCACCTCGAAAAAACACCCTATGCCGAATTTCAGCTCAATCGAACTTAGGGGGAGAGTGGCGCAAAGCGGTCAAAGTTTGAGTTTTTTGAAAATCGAAAAATCACCCAAGGGGAGAGTAAAAGAAATCGGGGTTTTCGAAAAAAAATTTCGCCAAATGTCTTAAAATTGCATGAAACATCATCTCTAAAAACGGCAAGAACTTTCCGGAAAACCCAATATGAGCTATCCTGATTTCCTCTTGATTTTTATTTTCGTTCTTCCTGATTTTGGATAATCATAGTTGGCAATCCTGATCATATGAGAAATTTTAATTACGACTGTTTTTTATAAGAGCGTATGCAAAAATAATGATTTTTTTTCGAAAAATCGTAACTCGTAATTAAGATGCCTGATTAAAATATGATGTACACAAAGTTGTTGGGTCAACTGTTTAAGAAAAATAAAACGTTTCAAATACAACGTTAAAAAATCTTACTCCAAAATTTAATTTAATGTTAAAAACTTTCATATCTTGAAAGATTAACATTGACATTAAATTTAATTTTGATTAGATTTTTTTGACGGTGTATTTAAAATGTTATTTTTACTAAATACTTCCTCAACAACTTTGCCATACGTCATATTTTAATCGGACGCCAGGATTTTATGTTTTCAGTCAGTCTCCGTTCAATATTCTCACGCGACTAGACTAGATCTATGCAACCAATTTTTTCACATGTATGATATTTTTTTAAAGAATACTCATGGCCTTTAGTTTGATATGTAGATCATCTGAATCCGTTGAGTGGTTCAAAAGTTATGATTTTTTTAAAGTCATTTTCAGAAGAAAGAGAAAAAATGATTTTTCAAGCCAACGGAAAAATTTGGAAAATCGTAACTTAAAAACGAAAAAACATCTCCCTTTTTTTGGATCTGTTATGTAAAAATTAAAACAATATGAAAAAAACGAGTCCAAAATTTTGCGAAAAGAAACAAAACTGCAACTTTTTACGAAAATCTGAGAACCACTATATCGGTTTGGCATGGAATGGCTGTATATATAGTGTCCCATTAAACTTTTTCTATAAAAATGGTTTACATTTGGAACAAATTTTGTTGGTTTTACCTTCGTTGCTATATCCTATTGACCACGGTATACATTGGAAATGTTCGCTAGTTGATTTAACCCACAAACGGTTTTTTTTGTCATTTTTTTTTTGTTCACAGGCTCCTTCAAAATCGATGGTTTGCTAATTGTAGTAATGAAAGTTCTCATCCCGCGATATTTTCTCTTGTCGTTTGCTTGTACAAAATCCATGCATTTATGTCAACCAAATCAAAGAAATTTAAAAAAATACCTTGAAAGCCATCCGTCAGCTTTAGATTTAGATTTAGTGGTATTTTTCCTTATTATCGATAATGTCTACATCAAATTTTGTTGAATAATCTCAGGTAAATTGTTTTCAACTGATACAGGGTTTTATTTATTTATTTATTCATTTCTTTGAATCATCTGACTCACATTTGGTCTAAATGATTATTTAAAACTAAACGTCACAACTACATCAATGCTTTGGTCATACGAAATAAAAACGATACAAAATAAGTAATAATATTCATTCATAGAATAAGTCATCTATGAATGAGTCGTCTATAAAAGGTGTTTTCTTCTTGAATGGCGTTACGTTCCCTTGTGGAACTTTTGCCGTCTCAACGTATGCATTAACTAGCCTCATTTATTAATACTTGGTCGAGATTTCTTAAGCCAAATAACACGCCTTGAATGTATTCCGAGGGGCAAGCTCTTGAATACGCATGACCACAGTGCAAGTCGAAGGAAATTTCTTTGACGAAAAATCCCCCGGCCAGAACGGGAATCGAACCCGAACACCCGGCATGATAATGTGAGACGCTAACCACTCGGCCACGGGTGCACTATAAAAGGTGTCCGATGAGATATTGAAGTCAAATAAGTCGAAACGGACTGACATGAAACGGACAGGATTATGCAACGCATAGTTCACACTGCGTCCTTCGAGATACAGGAAGTTTCTGACACGAAGAGTACGTTCAGGCGCATAAATATTGATTTGTGTCAACAGTGCAGGGCAGTCGATTCCTCCGGTCAAAAGTTTAGCGACAAACATAGCTTGAGCGTTGAAACGCCTTCTTTCCAGCGTCTCCAGTCCAAAAAGTTGACAACGCGCCTTGTATGGTGGCAAGTTTAGAGGATCCCGCCACGGAAGGTTCCAGAGAGCATGTCGTACGAATTTCCGTTGAACAGACTCAATCCTTGAAATCCAATTTGCTTGAAATGGGCACCATACAACTGCGCTAAACTCCAGTATGGATCGAACTAGGAAGCAGTAGAGAGATCGGTGACAGTGTGAATCACGGAATTCCCTTGTAATTTTAAGGATGAATCCTAACTGCCGGTTGGCTTTAGCGATTATTTCACTGAAGTGTAGTCGAAGGCTGAGTGCATTATCGAGTTTCACTCCAAGGTCTCGGATATGGCTTACTCGCGACAGAACTTGGCCACAGATGGAGTAGCCAAACACAATTGGCTTTAGCTTACGATGGAACGAAATGGTACTGCATTTCGTGATGCTGAGCGATTTCTTGAGCACCATTCTTCAAAACAGTCGACCATGTTCTGAAGTCTAAAGCAATCAAGAGCGTTCCTGATAACCATATATATTTTCACATCATCGGCGTAAAATAAGCGGCAGCCAGATGGAAGTAGTAAGTTCAGTTCAGTCTTGCTATCAGGATTTTGTGATCGACACGGTCGACAGCAGCCTTAAGGTCTGTGTACACTGTGTCCACCTGAGTGCCTTGCTCCATGCTGCGCAGACAGAAAGAAACAAAGTCGACCAAATTGGTAGCGACTGACCTTTTTGGGAAGAATCCATGCTGATCTTGTGATAGATAGTTCTTGCAACAGGAAAACACAGCATCATTGACGATTATTTCGAAAACTTTCGAGCAGGCGCAAAGTGATGTGATTCCTCGGTAGTTTTCTATGTTCCGTTTATCTCCTTTCTTGTGCACTGGGAACATTATTGACTGCTTCCATACCGAGGGAAACGTGAAACGTTTTGAACTTATTTAGAGCTAAGTAAAGGTATTTTATTATTTTATAGATGGTAAGAGTGCAATTATCTTTTGTAGAAATTTTAGACAAAAAAACTTCCATATTATCTTTCTTTTGCTCCGCAATTTTTGATAATTCTCCTTTTTTTTGGGTGGATTGTTGCATCCAAATCCGACAGATCTTACTGTTGCGCAATATGATTGCACTTTTGTGAATAACCTTCATTAATATTGTACGTACATTTGCACAGCAATATTGAGCATATATGTATCGCTCTAAATTACGCGAACTATCGGTCCTTTTCGAAATTTCCGCAAAACAGTTATTTCAAAAATTTCGATGCGTTCTTAAGTTAAGGCAGGTAGGAAGCATAGACCAGCAAAATCAAAGCTTCAACTTTTGGGTAAACCGATCACTCATGCTATGTCATTCAAGTATCTTGGGGTCTGGTTCGACTCCAAATGTACTTGGGGGGCCCATATTAGGTATCTGAGTAAAAAATGCCAACAAAGAATAAATTTTCTCCGTACAATTACCGGCACCTGGTGGGAAGCCCATCCCGAAGATCTTATAATGTTGTATAGAACAACTATTCTCTCAGTGATGGAGTATGGCAGTTTCTGTTTTCAATCAGCTGCCAAAACACACTTAATTAAACTCGAGCGAATTCAGTATCTTTGTCTCCGTATTGCGTTGGGATATATGCCCTCAACGCATACCATGAGTCTCGAGGTTTTGGCAGGCCTACTCCCACTAAAAGATCGCTTCAATTTATTATCTCTTCGGTTCTTCATCCGGTGTAAGGTCATGAACCTATTGGTGATCGGAAATTTTGAGCGGCTGATCGAGCTAAATTTTCACTCCGGATTCATGAGTTCATATCATGAATTCATCTCCATGCAGGTTGATCCTTCTTCGTATATTCCCAACCGTGTTTGTTTCCCTGACTACATCAATTCCTCTGTGCATTTTGATCTGTCCATGAAGCAAGATATCCATGGATATTCAGATTACCAACGATCGAGGATCGCTCCAACGATCTTCGATGAAAAATATAGGGGTATTAATTGTGATAATATGTACTTTACTGATGGGTCCACTATAAATGAGTCCACAGGATTTGGAGTGTTCAACGAATTTTTTAGCACCTCACACAGTCTTCAGAATCCTTGCTCAGTGTATATTGCTGAATTGGCAGCAATTCATTTGGCGCTGGACAGCGTCGCCTCACGACCTGTTGAACACTATTACATTGTAACGGATAGTCTTAGCTCTGTCGAAGCTATCCGTTCAGTGAGGCCGGAAAAGCACTCGCCGTACTTCCTTGAGAGAATACGAAAAATTTTGAGTGCTTTATCCAGACGCTGTTATGTCATTACCTTTGTGTGGGTCCCTTCTCATTGCTCAATTCCGGGTAATGAGAGGGCTGACTCATTAGCAACGGAAGGTGCGATTGAAGACGATATTTATCAGCGTCAAATCGCCTTCAATGAATTTTACTCTTTAGTCCGTAAAAATACCTTCGCTAACTGGCAACGCAAATGGAACGAAGATGAATTGGGCCGGTGGCTTCACTCGATTATCCCTAAGGTTAGCCTCAAACCATGGTTCAAAAGTCTGGACTTGAGTCGGGACTTTATTCGCACCTTCTCCCGACTCATGTCCAATCACTGTTCGTTAGACGCGCTACTCTTTCGTTTCAATTTGGCCGGCAGCAATATCTGCGTTTGTGGCCGAGGTTACCACGACATCGAACACGTTGTTTGGTCGTGTGAGGTGTATCTTGTTGCCAGATCGAATTTAGAGAACTCCCTTCGGGCTAGAGGAAGGCAGCCCAATGTGCCGGTGAGAGATGTGTTGGCTCGGTTAGACCTTGATTACATGTCCCAAATATATGTTTTCCTTAAATCTATCGATGTTCGTGTGTGATTATCCTTATATCCTTATACCCTCCATTTCTTCCTTTGTGAGTAGTTGGTCCGCTTGCTATAAACAGGAGAATGAAATGTAAATTCACAACAGATGTACGAATAGATTTAAGAATTGAGTGTGTGTGATTATCAACATTGTAATAATTTCCTTATACCCCATCCTTTTCCTGAGAAGAAAAATATGTCACCCTTTTAATCTCGAGTCCACCGCGAGTAATCGGTTTCCCACATTACTAACTATAGATTTAAGAAAATTGTTCATATATATAGTTTTAAAAATATATTTAAGATTTCGGCTCCTTTAAACTTATGTAACTGAGCCTGTAAAAATAAACGAATTTATAAAAAAAAAAAAAAAAAAATTAAGTTAAGGCAAAGTGAATTTAAAAAAATTAATTTACTGCCGGGAGATTTTTTTTATAATTTAGTGTTTTTGTTATTATTGTTGACTTTAAACGATCGATCATTAAATTTTTGCGAATTAGTACAATGTTTCTTGGATTATAATTATTTGTGCATCATTGTGCACCAAAGTACAGCATGTGAGCCGGATGCGATCACTGTCACCTCTTCCGAACAATTTTCTAATGAAAACGCGAAAACAAATTATATTTATATCCATTTTATACATACCGAGTTTGCACATAACCTATATGATATCAAATTATGGTGTAATATAATAAATCCATATAATCTATTCAAAGACATACGAAAGATTTCTAAACATTATGCACCTGTTATACACAAAAACATTGAATGAATGCGAGCTGGTGACGTTTTCCTGTATCCTCGTCTAGTTCATCCAAATAAATCTCCATCATGCAAAGGGTGCAAGCGCTGTACTTTGCAAGAGATTTATACAAAGCAAACTAGATATTGCTTTTATCCAGGAGCCATGGACAAATAACGGAAAAATATTGGGTATTGAAACTAAATCGTGTAAGTTGATATATGATGAAACACAGCAGTCCCCAAGATCTGCTATCCTTGTGAACGGGTAAGTTAAAATGTTACCTATTACAGAATTTATACAACGAGATATTGTAGCGGTTGTTTGTGAAATTCCTACTACTCGTGGAAGAACAGAAATCTGCGTGGCGTCTGCATATTTTCCTGGAGACGTAGACGAAGTGCCTCCCCCTGGAGTCCAAGCATTTGTATCTTTTTGTAGATCTCAAAATAAAGCATTCATCATCGGGTGCGATTCAAACGCACATCATACGATATGGAACAGTACAGACATTAACACAAGAGGTGAGTGTTTATTACAATATTTGACAACCAATAATATAAATATTTGTAATGAAGGTACCAACTGTACTTTTATGAACTCCATAAGGCAGGAAGTTTTGGATTTGACTTTTTGCAGTAATACTCTCTCTGAAAACATATTTAATTGGCATGTTTCTGAAGAAATATCGCTGTCCGATAACAAACACATAATGTTTGACTATAAAGTGAATAACATTATTAGAGAAACTTTCAGGGATCCCAGAAAATCAAACTGGGAACTTTACTATTCCTATCTATCGGTGGGGGGTAGCTTCCCAGAAAAAAGTATTAAAACTAGTGAGGAACTCGAAAAAACCTCTATTTATGTTAAAAAAAAATAATTCAAGCTTACAATAAGAGCTGCCCAGTCAAGGTACGATCAACAGACAGAGATGTACCATGGTGGAATACTAGGCTGGAAAATTTAAGAAAAAACGCTCGAAAAATGTTTAACCGAGCAAAGCGTACTTCGCAATGGGATGAATATAGGAAAGCACTCACTGCCTATAATAAAGAAATCAGAAGATCTAAACGTAAAAATTGGAGGCACACCTGTGAAAACATTGAAAGTACTCCAGTCGTTGCAAGATTACAAAAAGTTTTGGCAAAAGATCATTCTAATGGTTTAGGAACTCTCAAAAAAGAGGACGGAAAGTTCACTTCTAATGCATCGGAGACCTTGAGTTTAATGATGCAAGTTCATTTTCCAGGATCGCTACCGGTCTTGAGTGATAGGACGACTTCCATAGATCCACATACTGATTTGCAACAGAATCACACTTTACCGTCTGAAGATTTCAATGATAATACCAGTAAACCTGGGCATAAAATGATCAGTGCAGAAAAGCAAGATCTAGCGAGTTGTATTTTCACTCATGCAAGAGTCGAATGGGCAATAAATTCATTTGATCCTTTTAAATCACCGGGAAGCGACGAGATCCGTCCTGTGATGATCCAGAAAAGTGGAGGAACTGTAGTGCCCTGCTTAACAGAAATGTTCAAAGCTAGCTTACGATTGAACTATATACCAAAGAATTGGCGACAAATTCGGGTTGTTTTTATTCCCAAAGCTAATAAAAAAGATAAAAAAAAGTCCAAAATCGTTTAGGCCTATTAGTCTTTCGTCATTTATGCTGAAATTAATGGAGAAACTAATTGATGACTATATCAAATCGCAATACTTGAAATCGACACCACTCAGTAAACTTCAATTTGCATACCAGCCAGGAAAATCAACAGTAACAGCACTTCATACACTAGTAACGAAAATTGAAAAAACACTTGAAGTCAAAGAGTTGCTACTAGCCGCGTTCTTAGATATTGAAGGAGCGTTTGACAATGCATCCCACATTTCAATGAGAAATGCTATGATACAGCGTAATTTCGATGAAACTGTTGTAGAATGGATATTTCAAATGCTACAAAAAAGAGAAATAACGTGTAATCAGGGAGGGACCACAGTTACAATAAGAACTGTGAAAGGATGCCCACAAGGAGGGGTCCTTTCACCTCTGTTATGGTCATTGGTAGTAGGCATTCCTTGAAAGGATAGGATTTGAAATCATAGGCTTTGCAGATGATATTGTAATTGTAGTTCGTGGGAAATATGAGCATGTAATCAGAGACAGATTGCAATATGCTCTAAACTTAACTATAGCATGGTGTAATGATGAGGGTTTATCTATAAATCCTCATAAAACTACTGTTGTTCCTTTTACACGTAGAAGGAAAATGAAAATACCAGATTTGCATTTGCTGGGAACTAAAATAGTGTTTTCTCCAAAAGTGAAATATTTAGGAGTAACACTTGATAGCAAGCTCAATTGGAACTCGCATTTAGATGAAATAATACATAAGGCTACAAATGCATCATGGATTAGTAAAAGAACATTCGGTAACAAATGGGGACTTAGACCTAAAATGATCTACTGGATCTACACTGCTATAGTGAGACCTAGATTAACATATGCGTCATTAGTTTGGTGGCCAAAAACAAAATCCAAGCATGCTCAGGAAAAGCTAGGAAAATTACAAAGGTTAGCTACAATTTCCATCACAGGAGCAATTCGTAGTACGCCATCTAAAGCACTAGATGCAATGTTAAATCTACTTCCCTTATATCAATTGGAGGCGGAAAAAAACGCACTAAGGTTGAAAAGAATAAAACAGTTCTTTGATGGAGACCTTAGGGGTCATTTAAGTATTCTAAAGGAATTCAAACTTAATCCGATACTAACTCAGGAGGACTGGATGAACAGGCAATACAACTTTGAACGACTATTCAATGTGACTGAGCCAAGCCGCACTGAATGGGAGTCAGGGGGACCTGATATTCACCCAGGATCTATAATTTTCTACACTGATGGTTCCAGATTAAACGAAAGAGCCGGAGCTGGAATAACCGGCCCTGGAGTGAACATATCAATTTCAATGGGCAAGTGGCCAACTGTATTTCAGGCAGAAGTGCAGGCAATTATTGAATGTGCAACAATTTGTCTAAGGCGCAATTATAGACATGCAAACATATGCATTTTTTCTGACAGTCAAGCTGCATTGAAAGCATTGAAGTCAGTTACCTGTACTTCTAAATTAGTTTGGGAGTGTATTCAACTTCTTCAAGAGGTAGCTAAAAAAAGTGCAGTGAACCTATTCTGGGTTCCAGGGCACTGTGGAGTTGAAGGTAATGAAAAAGCAGATTTGTTAGCTAGATGTGGATCATCGAAACCATTCCTAGGACCAGAACCATTTTGTGGGGCCCCTGAATGTACCCTCAAAATGGAATTAAAGAACTGGGAAAAATCAAAGATTGATGGCATCTGGGCACATAGTACAGTAGCTCGACAGGCTAAATCATTTATATCACCAAGTAAAAAAGTAACTGAAAGACTTCTCAGCCTAACAAAAAAAGACCTATGCACTTTCACTGGCCTAGTGACAGGACATTGTCCAAGCAAATACCACCTAAAGAAACTAGGTAAATTAGAAGATGATACCTGTCGTTTCAGTAACCTAGAAAGTGAAAGCTCGGAACATTTATTATGCAATTGCGAAGCACTTTTTCATAGAAGGCGCAATTTCTTTGATAAAGGTTTAATGCAACCTGCAGATGTTTGGATAGCTTCCCCCAATAAGGCAATAATGTTCATTCGTGCTATAATACCTTATTGGGATCATGCCTACAGTCAGCAAGTGGAAATCACTCCAACTAATAGCGATACGACACCCTGATAAGGCTTACAACAAATAGGGGCCCGCCACAATAGATGAAATAACTGGTCGTAGTGGAAAATGTACCCAACAGGAAAAAAAAAATCCTCGTCTACTCGATTACAACACAGAACCGCGCAATCTACACGCTCTAGTTGATTCGTTAATCCGTGCATTCATCCAAACCCGATGATGTGGCCCGTCATAAAACAGCCGCCTGCCTGAAAGAACAGAGAAGAAGAAAAAATAATGATCCTAAAAATAGCTCGGCCCGCTCTCAACCGACCTACACCGTTTTGCGTAAAAATAGAACATTAACAACGGCAGAAGCGATACGAAAGTGGAGAATCAAATAAAGCACATACTCCCCATCCCACCCATCGTGTCACCCCCCGTACGGTTTCCGATGCACTCAGGAAGGAATTCGAGCGGTGGGGTGAGAGTGAAAATTCCTTTCCGTTGAATAGGTCACTACGAGCCAATCGTTACGGTTGACCCGTGACTTCAGAATGTCACAATATAACCTTTACGATGGGTCTTCATTTGTTGCCGGTTATCAGTCTCACGTTGAAGAGCTATTTTCGTTCGGTGATAAATACTACGGAAGGATCAACAAAAAGATTTAACACTACCAACACACGGCACGAAGCCATATACCAGGGATTACGCGCGGATGCGTTTTGACAGGTATCTCTTGTTGGTCCACGTGCTCACGTGAGTTGGGCAATAGACGAACACTAGCGGATCCGAAGTCTGTAAAACCATAATACCAGTATGTTGGTTTAAAACCTGTAGAACGCATGCGCCCACTTTGGATAACCGACTGTTGCACCGACTCTCAACATCGATAAACACGGTTTCCATAAGAATCATACCAACCAAATCTCTCGCACTCTCGCTCGCCATTTACTAACACTCATGATTGAGTTTGTCCGTGGTATTGGTTCGAAGTGAAACAAGCTTTTTCCGAACGAATTTCGGCTGTAGTATTTTTCAGCAGTACAATTCGCCGGGAAAACTTTGGACAACAAGCTGAGTGCTTTTGCTTGATGCAGTTTGGTATACTGTGTATTATAACCCAGTCGTTATATAGGTACAAAAATGAATTGATTCAACATTTTTAAAGTTTTGACACATTCGAAATTCGTATTTTTGAATCAAATTTGTATACATTCAGTTTACGCGACATTTTAAAATACGCTATTTTGTGTAAAATCGCTTCAACTCTGAGCGGAGATCATAGCAGAATTGAAATATGTTCGAGTGCAAGTAAAATTTACGTTCGCCAGGAACTTACGTTGGGCTTTGATACTGGTGTTGGGAGTCTGTTCCAAATGTAGCATTCAAATTCAGCGTGCTGAAATATTCCCAAGTTGACTGGATGTCGTACGTATCTAGAATCTCCCAACATTGCTTCTTTCGATGTCGGATTGAATGCTAGATTTTCATTCTGTACTAGCTAACCAGGCAAACTTTGTCTCGCTCAAAATTTATTTTTCGTTATCACATCCACGTTTTCTTACTAAGCGCACGTTCATGGGTCCAATCGCAGAACTATTCATTGATGGATTTTCTAATCTACCCTTTAAATTTACCTTTTACTGTAAAATTCCTAGTACTTCTACCAAAACTCATCATTTTAACATCAGATTATTTTCAGCCACAATTCACAATTCAACATGTTTCTACCACTTGCAAATAACATATTTCTCCGTTACATGGAATAAATGTTTGATACAGAAAATATGATAGAATGAAGACAGCCCTAAATCGGACAATTCTTTTCTCGAGTTTTGCTCTTATCAACACATTCGCTTTTCCACTTTTATTTATATAGATAGAAGAAGATATACGAGTGCGTTTTATCACATTAAAATCCATTTCCACTTTCGAACAAAAATCAATTTCGTTAGCGCAAACATCAAATGAACTAACAACGCTAGTTACTATTTGATTGTAGAACATATGCGAATAAAATTTTCCGAATTTTTCCATTTTTAGAAAATAGGAAATTTTCTTTCGATTCCAAATGACTTAAAAATGCATAAAACGTCGAGATCTGGTGTTATCTCGAAAAAAAATTTATATTTAAAAATATTTTATCCGAAAATCGACTTTTTGAGACTTGGTCTGAGTGGCCAAAAAATCAAAACTTTGAGTGCTTTGAGGCACCCCTAAATCACGTCCGATTGAGCTGAAATTTTGCACAGATCATTTTTTTGGGCCAATAAACAAAATGTAAATGGTCGGTTCTTTAAATTCGATTATATTTTTCCATACCTTCATTGCTCCCAGGCTAAGTCCTAAAGGATCGATTTTCGGGCAAAATTTTTTTTCGAGATGACACCAGATCTCGACGTTTTATGCATTTTTAATTCATTTGGCATCGAAAAAATTTTCGATTTTCCAAATTTTCTTTACTCCCCCTGTTTCATCAGGTTACAATTTATTACGGGCTTAAGAATTCCCATAATCACGACAGTTTGTAATTCAATAAATTAATTCACTAGTATATTTCCTTCAACAATTCCAAATTTATTTAAATAGGCGACCTTTCATTTAAATAAGCGAATTCCTTTCACGAAGTAAAAAGAACTACGTGTACTTCCTTCGATTGTTCAAAGCCAAGAGAGCCCTTTTTTATATTCAATGCTATAACAACTCTTTCTAAACTCAACTATAATCATACTCTTTTTCGATCATCAAACGGTTTAACGGAACACAGGCATAATATTGAGCGTTGCCAGACTTCTACCTTCCTACTTCTAACTATAACACCCCCCCATGGAAGATTATCGAGGATCGAAAAACCAAAACTTTGAGCGCTTTGAGGCACCCCTAAACCATGTCCGATTGAGCTGAAACTTTGCACAGATCATGTTTTTGGCCATTAAACAAAATGTACATGGTCGGTTTTTGAAATTCAATTTTGTTGATGGATCATAATCAGGGCCTACTAATTCCGCTTCAATTGATACATCGTCGCTATCGCCTTTCAATTTGTTGCAAACTCATGCAGGCTGAAAATGATGCTACTCTCTATCTCTCTCTCTCTCTTCACGCCCAATAAAAAGAATAACACTTCACCTCTGACCAGTCTTGTTTCGTTTCACGTCCATTTGATTCATTCTTCACTCTGACACTAAGTTATCAAATCATCAAATGAAAATAAAAGTGTCTTATATCTGAATGAAAATTTCGTTTGAGTCCGAACCGTATCACTGAAAGTAATGAAAATGACGATGTGGAACGATGTGCAGTATGGAGACAGGAATAAAGAGTTGCTGGTGCTGGTTTACGCCCTCATATGCCTCAGATTAATACGCCCTCATATGCCTCATATTAATTCCTTTTTTTTTTTTTTTGGAAAGACAGTCCGGGAAAATCCAGTTTGGAGAAATGAAACCGAATGAACATTCGGTTTGGAAGCAACGATCGTCCTTTTAGATTTGAAACTGGAACTGAGATTTAGTTTCATATATACCATTCAAATGATAATTAATTTTCAATCTTCAAGAGAAAGCTTTAGCTTTCAAATTCAAGAAAATGACAGCAGAAAAGAACGAAATTTATGAATCGATGTTTCAGTTTGAGTAGAGAATACTAACAATCGAAAAAGAATCTGGCTAATGAGAAAAGAAGAAGTAAAAAAATCATTTTCATCTTCTTGTTTCGAAATTGTCAAGCTCTGATCATAATTAATTTTTATTTTTTATTGAATTTTGTTTTTAAGTAAGTTTGACATTGGACATTGGATTGTCTATCGGGAAGTTCAAGTGCTCATTGCTCAATCATTTACTGATGGATTCTCGAGATATTTGCATCAATTGATTTAGGAGTTTCCTAGTAATTTAATACAAAGAAGAAAATTATATATTTAATGAAACTAACCATCGAACAATTGAAAAATATCAAGCATTATCTACACAAAAGCCTCGCGTTCTGATTGGTCAACTGGCACAAGCAATCTGTGCTCTTCCAGTTGCTTGTTTAATACGAATACGGAACTGTGCAATGAATTACGCGATTGGTTTGATTTTCTGCTGCGGTAAATCTCACGTTTTGATTGGACCTATTTGCTCTCTCCCAGTTCTCATCTCATTCCCATTCGGCATCTTTTATCGTGCACCATCCAACGACCAATCATCATTTTTCTGCCAGCATCGCTCGATTGGATCACTAGTGGAGTGAACAAAGAATACTCAACAATCAAGCTAAACGCTCCTTTTCAGAGCCAACAAATTATTAATCAAGAGTTAACTAATGGAACCACAATCTAGAAGTAATTTGCAATAATAGCTTAACGTAATCCTACGTCATATGCAGTCGTGTTTCGGCCACAACCCTCCTGTAACTTTTTATTGGTGACAAAAAATTTAAAATGTCTAAACGGGCGTATCATTTCACTGACGAATTGTTTCCGGCACCATTGCGCATGTTGTTTGATGACTTGAAAACCGCCCATAAATCTCCTGTTTTCGTGCACAAGAGAAGCTATCATCTTCGGATTAATTTCACCGCACGGATCGTCCGAGAAATACGTTAAATGAATAAACTTAAGAGTGGAGGCGACCTGTCGTAGTTGTAACATCCATACTTCTACCACTAAAGGTCACGAGTTCAATTCTCGCTCCAATAATTCTTCCAAAAACGGAAGTAAAGTGACGAACCAGCCAAAAGTGTTAAAAGTCACTATACTACAGCCCCCCCTTACAGAGGGGGGTGGAGTGTCTATTCATCATACAAACGTTTCGTATCCCCTAGAACTCTCAGATTCCAAATTTTGTTTCATTTGCTTGATTAATTCTCGAATAATGTAGAAATTTGTGTTTCATTTGTATGGCAGACAACACACCACCACCTCCCCCCCCCTTAGAGAGGAGGGAGGGGTCTCGAACTATCATAAGAACCTTTCCCGACCTCAAAACCCCTACATACCAATTTCCATGTCGATCGGTTCAGTAGTTTCCGAGTCCATAAGAATCAGACAAACAGACAGAAATCCATTTTTATATATATATAGATATCTCAAAACAATGATAATGATTCGATCATAATCGTATCTGTGACAGGTGTTCTGATTTTCTACTCCGACCAGATGGTATCCCTAACCAAAGCCGTCTCGTTGCGTTGCGTTTAACATTTTTATCAATCAAGTCTGAAATTTGGCGAAAGATCTGTAAAATACAGAATATTATGTATACGTGGCAACCCTGGTTGTGCGTGATGATCTTTAGCTTTTTTCGCAACCGCAGCTTCTGTGCAGCGATTTCTCAGAATTTAGTTGACTTTTGTTTCCGGGCAGCTGCTGGTCGGCTTCATAACAGCAGCAAGTTTGTATATTATTTTTTGGGGCAGCGGTTGTTGTTTTGACGTAGGACTACGTCTAACCTTTCAATATAGGGGCCCATTTCAATATTTCGGTGTGAAAAAGTGTTCAGTTTTTGAACGCTAATACCTCCTCAATTAATGAATGAATTTTGGTTCCAAATATACACATTGCTAGGAAATATCCTCAGCAATTGTTTATATGCTACACATTACGGGTTTTCAGCTTATATAAAGTTCAAATTGATGAAAAATTGGAAGAAAGAATTCCCTACTTTCCCATACATTTTGTCTGCGCTCCCGCAGCAAACAGCTATTCATTACAAACAACCACGGGTACGGGTGAAACGTATGGACAAGGTGAAGGAGGGAGACAAAAAAGAGATTATAAATAAATATAGGCGGTCGCTACAACGTTAACTATATGGCTATATAGAGTGAGCGATGGTGGGGCTTGGCCACAATCTATCATCGGACGCCATGCAGGAAAGACGCTATCTTGAAATTGATTTTTAGCATAAGAGATATCGCTGCATTTGCCGGGGATGTATGCGGTGCGATACCGCAAGAGTGAGAGACAGGAGTTTCAATGGGATGTGGAGCAGGAGAGCCTATCGAAGTGTGTTAAAAGCGGTGGAAGCGTCGCGCCGGGTCCATGGAATCCATGGAATTCCAGATTATCATCGATCGGGGATCGTTCCTACGATTTTCGAAGCAAAGTATGGGCGTGTCATTTGTGATAATATGTACTTTACTGATGGGTCCTCTATGAATGAGTCCACAGGATTTGGAGTGTTCAACAAATTTTTTAGCACCTCACACAGTCTTCAGTATCCTTGCTCAGTGTATATTGCTGAATTGGCAGCAATACACTGGGCGCTGGACAGCGTCGCCTCACGACCTGTTGAACACTATTACATTGTAACGGATAGTCTGAGCTCTGTCGAAGCTATCCGTTCAGTGAGGCCGGAAAAGCACTCGCCGTACTTCCTTGAGAGAATACGAGAAATTTTGAGTGCTTTATCCAGACGCTGTTATGTCATTACCTTTGTCTGGGTCCCTTCACATTGCTCAATTCCGGGTAATGAGAGGGCTGACTCATTAGCAAAGGTAGGTGCAATTGAAGGCGAAAATTATCAGCGTCAAATCGCCTTCAATGAATTTTATTCTTTAGTTCGTAAAAATACCATCGTTAACTGGCAACGCAAATGGAACGAAGATGAATTGGGCTGGTGGCTCCACTCAATTATCCCTAAGGTTAGCCTCAATCCGTGGTTCAAAAGTCTAGACTTGAGTCGGGACTTTATTCGCACCTTCTCCCGACTCATGTCCAATCACTGTTCGTTAGACGCGCTGCTTTTTCGTTTTAATCTTGCCGGCAGCAATCTCTGCGGTTGTGGCCATGGTTACCACGACATCGAACACGTTGTTTGGTCGTGCGAACTATATCTTGTCGCCAGATCGAATTTAGAAAACTCCCTTCGGGCTGGAGGAAAGCAGTCCAATGTGCCAGTGAGAGATGTGTTGGCTCGGTTAGACCTTGATTACATGTCCCAAATATATGTTTTCCTCAAAGCTATCGATCTTCGAGTGTGATTGTTCATACATCCTTTTCCCCTCCTTTTCGTCCTTCGCGAGCTATCGGTTCCCTTCCTACTAACATTAGAATAAGTTAAATTGTAAATACATATTAGATGTAAGGATAGTTTTAAGAATTGAGTGTGAAGTGTGAATGAGAATGTGAATGTGAATGTGAGTGCGAGTGTAAACACACATCTCCTTACATCTCATCCTTTTCCTAATGAAAATATGTCACCCTTCTAAACTCGAGTCGACCGCGAGTAATCGGTTTCCTATTTCATTAACCATAGAAATAAGGAAACAACATGTTGATATATGCTACTTGAAATATAGTTAAGAGTTTGGCTCCATTAAACTTATGTAACTGAGCCTGTAAAAATAAACGGATTAATAAAAAAAAAGTGTGTTCGTTGCCGGCTTAACAATAACCTCTACAACGGCTTAACAATAACCTCTACAAACGTTTGAGTTGGTCATTCTGGGATCTGTGCTCCATGATATCCGAATAATGAACACCCCTTGGTGTAGTCCTACGTCTCTCCGGTTATGTTCCCAACATTACCCACCCGTCTTTTTTCTTCTCCCCGGTAGAAGCTGGGAGGTAGCGGTAGATGCTTGAACGAACACGTCGTACCAATGCCCTTCGTTTGCACAAATAGTTTCTTGATGGTGACACCCTTCATGAACCGTTGATGAACAAAGTTAGCTTCGCCTTATCAATCTTGTAGCGGCGATAACATGCTCCAACCGGTGTACAATTATAACTGAGTGAATTTCCGATCGGGCGTCAGCTTATATACAGATTTGTGTGATTTCAAAAGCCTGTTTTCAAAGCTATTTTCATGCTGTTGAAACAAGTTTTGGATCTATAATTAATAAGCATATAACACGAAGACATTTTATCTTTCAAATGAAGTGGTTTTCATACCATTTTGTTCAGTTGGTTAGGAGGTATTAACGCTCAAAATCATGATGCTCCGAGGTGATGATGATGATGGTCCCGCCTCCTTCCCCTACAGAAGTTTGAGCAAGACGAGTTATCCAAAAGATAATTTATTTTTATCAGCATTGAAACCAGTTTAGCAAAAGAAAACGGACTGATTTTATTTACAGATATAAATCCGTATATAGTATTGCAATGTCAAAAACAACCCAAGCCGATACCCAGTCGTGTCCGCCACAGCACAAGTCCAACCGCCAGCCTTGTTTGGATTGACAATGAATGTCCTCATCCAGAGAAATTTTCATTCACGAAAAATTCCTAGACCGGCTCTTTAAAAAAACTTTTACTTTATATCCCATATATCTGTAAAACGCACGGCGCTCAATCTTTTGTAGACTACTTTTATTTTTTTTAAATGATACAAAACAGAAACAACAAAAAATTCAAATAGTCCATCATCACCAAGATCATAGTAGACATAATAGAGACGAATACAAATTCAAAACAAAAAATATAACATAAATCAAAAATTGTTCAAAATTGTATAAACAATATAATCCGTTTAAAAAAAACTTCGTCAGATTAAAAATATTAGAAACAAAAAAAAAATCAAGAAAACTGTTCACATTAAGATATCCGTTCGTATAAAACGTTGTCAGTCAAAAATATTTGTCATAAAAAAAATTGAGGAAAAAAACTTTCGGCGGTTAGGAAAACACAGCCTTAACGTGTGGAAAAACAGTTTCTCTTAAATTCCGCTAGTGTTGTTGCACGTTTAATATGTGTTGGCATCGAGTTGAAAACATTTACTCCTTTAAAATATAGAGAATTTTGTGAAGCACATGTTAAGAAAAGTGGTGTTCTTATTTCATCCGCGTTTCTAGTATTATATCTATGAAAGTCACTTCCTCTTTCAACTCGATCACACAAATATCGAGGCAGCAGACCGTTAACTACTTTAAAAATGAACACCATAGTTAAATAAACAATTCTTTGCTTCACAGATAACCATTGCAAAGCGTCCAGCATCAAATATGAGGAAGTGAACCTGTTGCATTGTAAAATCAAACGCATTATATTATTCTTCAAGCGCTGTAATCTCGATATTTGTGTTTCATCGGCCAAAAACAAAATGGAAGAGCAAAAGTCCTGATGAGGAGAGATGATTGATTTGTATAGCTGTATTTTACTGCAAATAGTTAAATTATTTCTTAGTCGACACAAAATTCCATACTTCTTGGCAATTTTGATGATATTGTCAATGTGACGTAGACGTAGTCTTACGTCATAAAGTGACAGGAATCATTCCAGTCTATCAAATAAACCAATTCAATGACACTTGTGTATTACAATAGGATAGTTTGCTCGACTCGACAGTGACTTTGGCCGAGGCGAAGTCTTCGTCTTGTCATATCTTGGTTAAAACGCGGTAGGCTTGCGCAAACGCGGGTCAAGTGGGTTAGCAAGTTATCGTATCGTGCATGTTTGATCTAAATTCTATCATTCAAACCATGCTAAAAAAATCTTAGTTTATGTGAAAATAATTTATCCTCAAGCCCAAAATAGATACCGCCGATAGGGGTGAAAATGGGTCAAAAAGTTTTTTTCGAACTTTTTGTTGAATAACTATCGTACATTAGAGTAAAATTAGAGTAGAGTATTTTTTATCATTAAGGTGATCATTTTCATTTAAGGGTTGCCCAAAAAATCATTTTTTCCCATTTTTTCCAAAAATGATTTTTTTTAAATTGATAACTTTTGAACTACTTTACCGATTCGGATGATCTACATATCAAATTAAATAGGTGACCATTTCCATTTTAGGTGGGTTTTTCCCTTTTTATCCAAAAATGACTTTTAAATTACCGGGCCAATTCAGATGATCGATATACTAATTTGAATCCACATGAAATACCACATCTGCATAAAAATTAGATTCTGGTCGCATAGATGTAGTCCAGTCGCATAGAAATATTGAACGAAAACTGAAAACATGTTAACTTTGAAAAATCACTCGAAAAGGAAAACAACACCTCTCTGATATTCGAATATGTTATGTAAAAAATCTCAGCTTTCAGAAAAAATATAAGAATACTAGCTGACCAGGCAATACTGTGCTCCCGTGGCCGAGTGGTTAGCGTCAAACCTAACATGCCGGGGGTTCGGGTTCGATTCCCGTTCTGGTCGGGGAAATTTTTCTTCAAAGAAATTTCCTCAGACTTGCACTGTGTTCACGCGTATTCTAGAGCTTGCCACTCAGAATACATTCAAGGCGTGTTATTTGGCATAGAAATCTCAACTAAGTATCAATGAAAATGACGCAAGTAATACTACGTTGAGACGGCGGAGTTCCTCTAGGAACGTTAGTGCCATACAAGAAGAAGAAGAAGCTGACCAGGCAAACGTTGTTCTGCCAAATAAATTATTTCTAGTGAATATTTTGGTTGTTGAATAAAACACACTAATGTATTGTAAGTGTGTTTGAATATTTTAACGATCTTTAAAATAAATCGAATGTGACCGATAAAAAACGAATTAAATGATTTGAACGAAAGGTTATATGATGTTTCTTGGTGAATTTCATTAACGTAACTGACATGTTTGATCTCTTAAAAGTTAAACGTCAACTGAAAAAAGTAATGTAAGTTTGTCGTAAAGTAGAAAAAATGAAATATAGAAAATCAATATTTATTGCTGTCTCCTTGTTAGAAAATACGTGCATGTGATTTTCAACATGGCTTAGTTTATAACAGCTTGGTCTCGTCCATAAATTGGAAAACAGCGATACGCCAGCTAACTTCAATGGAGCTGATTAATCGGCCTGTTTGGAATCGCGTTATTTTATCGTTGTCATTCAATCGAGGAGTATTCACATCGGTAATCTAAGTTTGAAACACAGCCATATTGCTTTCTTTATTCATGGATGTTTTTATTACTCTTCACCGATTTGTAGAACTCAATATTTATATATGCATATGAGTGATCGGATTTTACAATTCAATCGAAATCGACTTTTACACTCTTAAATTCATTCGCCTTGTCGCGAAACAATGGTCAAAATAAGTCATCCTTATTTGTGGTTCAATTTACTCTCTATCTGATCGGCATAATTCCGGAAATAATTCTAAATTGTTGAAATTTGAATGAAAATTATTATTCGATTTCGTTTGGATGCTAAATTTGTTTTGAATGTGTTTGAATGCTAAATTTTGCGTGTTTATTCCACCCGAAGTTTTACTATTTTTGCTTCATAGAAACGGAACATGGAGACCAATGTTATTTACGTCGAATTGCGTGGCAAGGTTGTTACATTTGCTCAACTCGATTGGACTTGAGCTTGAACAGAATGCAAAATTGCGCTTTTTCCATTCAACAGAATACAACCAACAATATGTGGGGACGAATACGATCGAATTTCATTTTGTGTTTGAACACACGCGCAATGTCATGACAATGCATTGCGCTTTGGCCTGGCTATAACAAAAGCTGTGTCGGCGTCGCTCATGATAGTGTCTCGAAAGTGAATGTATTATTCCTCGCACCGCTTTTGTTGATTGTGTAGTAAGAATTGCAGTCGTTCAATCTCTACCTTCGCATATATGTATGTCCTAGAAATCTCAACTATTTACTAATAAAAATGACGCAAGTAGTACCACGTTGAGTAGGCAAACCTTGGGAACGTTAGTGCCATTGAAGAAGAACATAGCGAGGGTCGTATGAACGCAATTCCAGATTATTGTTTTTTCTTCGCATTAAATTTCTCGTGTCACCGTGCTATGATGATTCCAGCAGCGCTTGTGCTTTGGATCTACACACGTGCTCTCCAGCTGATGTTTTATCAGGGTTGATGGCAATAGCGTGATTGTCATTTTGTAATCCGAGCAAATGCGATTTGAAGAATTTCGATAACGGTCTATTGTATATAACAACTTTGTCGAAGACAGTTTTTGTCTAGAGAATAACTGTCGATCTCTAAATGCTAATTTACACTTAAATACATCTCCTGGACCATTGTGCATTGTCACCCCCATCGACGGTACATAATGTTTCAACTACCAATGAAGTAATTTATTTAGTTTTCGTGAATAAGATTCAATAGAAGCCCTAATAAACTTATATTGTTTAGAAGAACAACTTTAAAAAAAAACATCTAAGCATCTAACAGTAGACCTAGGTATATTATCTTAAAAATCCGCTATGAAACATAATTACTCAATGAAACCATTGAATCAGCTAAACAGAGCACCTTTAACAGATGACTTTGTAATCAATCGACTGACCTCTAACCTACACTCAATTGTGTTTAACCTTTAACGGCAGACTTATCATCACGGAAATCATATCACGAAACGTGACATGTCTGTAGCAAACCATCGACGTAGAAAAAAAACGTAACGATTCCCGCCATATTCTTTTGTCTTGCTTCGGCGATAAGCCTTCACAGTGTTTCCCCCTGCTTTTTAAAGTTCGCATGAATTTTTTGAGCAGAAGGGAAACGAAAAACTCGGCGGAGAAAACTTCTCAAAAGCCCCCCCCCCCCAATTCACCCATCCAACCCCGTCTGCTCACGGTTCATATCACGGAACGACGAACAAATGAACAGCGACTGTGAATAGCCCCAAGTTTTCGTTGCTTATTCCACTATTTTCACTTTAAACAAGCTTCCCTACACCCTCCAGAATGGTAAATAGTTGGCTAGGTGGCGTGATGGAAAGTTTCAGTCGCTAAAGCTGATACCTTCATCGCCCCGAGCAGATCCAAAAATCTGTACGAAAGAGAAAGAACATCCGTCCTGTCGGAAACTTTTTCTTCACAACATACCCCCCCCCCCCTCCCCCAGCGAAACAACAACGCGAGGAAATGGAAACTCGCTGTAAGAGGCTTTTCCTTGCCTCGGGACATTTTTTTTCGGGTTGCTAGTCTTGCTTTTTGGGGACGAGAGGGGACATCAGTTGAAGTTCAGTGTCAAGCATCACATTGTGTCGTGAATATGTCTAGCCAGGCTGCTGCTGGACTGCATGCAACAGAGCGAGAGCTTAGGGCTGGAATAATCCCTCTTCGTAACTTGAAATTCGTTCAATGTCTTAATGGAAGTATTAAAAAGTTAACTGCTACATTTTTAACGTGAAATTTACACAAATTATCACACGTTATTTTGACCAGACGGCAGAACCATTATATCCTCTGCTATTGCATAGCTCTCAAAAGCTCATCCGAAGTCACATGGTTCCTTAGTCCTGTTAAAGGTGCTTCAGATGTGTTAGTTTACACTAACCCCAATGCCCCAACAGCAATGTGTAAGTGGCATCCCTCGTCAACGATTCCTCGGGTTCGGGGAGCTTTTATGTAGGATTTGGGGGTGTTGTGAGTCTGTTCTCGAATTAGAAATCTGTACATGTGTTCGTGTGTTGCCAGAGCCATTCGGGAATCATGGGCTATTTTTAGAGTTCCATGAAGAAGGGAAACCGCTAATGCAAAATACAGCCGAGGAGCACGATGGGGACCGGAAAGAACAAGCCAAAGAAGCAACTGAAAACAGGAAACGTGTCAAGGATAAAACGGCGCTGGATAGCCAACAACAGTCTAAGAAGCTTGCAAACCGACAGTTGGGAAGGGAAGGGATTCGGTAGCGATTTTACGCTAGGTAATGAATTTGGTTTACCCACTGGTCGCTTAAATTCAAGGTCTGGTCCAAGATTTAGAGCACGATTGCTGCATGTGGGAAGCTGTAATGGCAAACTGAAGGGGCTCTCGGTTGAGGTAGTCCGCTCGGAAGCTCTGGCGAAGTGGCGGGGTTTGTCATTAATTATCTCAGACAGAGTGTGGATTCGCCATAAAATCAATAAACAAACGAGCAGCGGCTTCCATAATTTAGATGTCAGACTGGAAGAATGAGGCATCATGATATGGGTTTGTCATACATGCTTTAATAAGCGAAAATATTGATTGCTGACCGAGTTCGATGAATAATGTTTGGAACTATTAGGGCTATTTTTCTTATCATTGTTGAACGCACCTTATATTTAAGAACGAAGTGCATGTGTATTCATGTAATTTCAGGTTTATTCTATTCATTCGATAACGGGTGCATCAATAGTTCACAGGTAGCATATATTTCCTCAAATAGTATGAGGCTGAATTCAATAATTCAAATGACACAAAAATATGCTTTACACAGCGCAAATGTCGTTTACAGCAACAATATACAAGAGTTGGGCCGAAGGTTGTGCAGTCCACTGATCATTCAACAAGAGCCAAAGGTTTTACCGCTCATGACAACTCTACACGAGCTGATGATTGCGCCGGCTAGTGTCCATTCTATCCTGGATTCCTCGAGTCAAGAAAGACGCACCACGCTAGATATAGGGGGGCGTTGCTGATTAATGGTCAGCTGCATCCCAATAGGAAGTATCCCGTGTCGGGCACACGTACAGAGCATCGAAGACTGCAACATACCAATTATGAGAACACTTGTAATACTAACCTCGAGCCAACCGCGAGTAATCGGTTACATATTACTAACATAGTTGTAAGACAAAAATTGTCAAAATATTGGACTCCCGGCCCCGTCAGGCTAACGCCACATGTGCCTTAATAAAAAATATATTTTGAAAAAAAAATATATATACATACAAGAGTTTGGTAGTTGCGTTGCTGTGCAGATTATTAAGTCCCAAATAAGAACAGTGGATGGTTAACTAAAAAAAATCGTTAAATTATAGATCAATTCGAAATTCCTCAATCTTTGTAACATCCGTTCATATTGGCCTAAAGCGATGACTCTGCCATCACTAAAATAAAGCTGAGCCGCAGACAACAAAATCTGCCAAATGTCAATTGACAGGGTCATTGTAAGCTCTGCGCCAGCTCATCTGGGGAACCCCGCGTCCTTAACAATGGACTGGTTTGAGCAAAGGAGAGGTCGCGTCCATGAATGGGGCAACTACCGTCGCTCAAAAGGATAGGTCTTTCTTTCTGTTCGTGACCGTCTCCGGAAGTAGAAGTGCGCGTCGTGTAAAGTAAATGTTTTAATTTAAATATGTAGATAAGTGTAGTTTTCAGTAATGTTAAGTGTTGTTTGTTTATTAGGTTTCGTATTACGTCCACGTCGTTGATAATTGTGGACGTCGTTAGAGTTTAAAAAGTATACAAAGAAAAGGTAATGAGAAAAATGATTCGAATGGGGACGCCACGGTGGTTAACTTCTGCTGGTCAGGTCCGACCAGTGGGCCTTTTCTTTATTATCTACAGTCGAGGACGCAGAAGATCGAAGAGGACACGACAGGAAGAGGCCCTACGGAAGGGACTATCAGTACCGTTCCAGTTAAGAACCGAAGGCCATCTGATTAGGGAACGGAATTTTCCTCCCACGCACGCCGAAAACCATCAGACCGCAAGTACCGTGTGCTTTAAACCCCCCCGAAATATATAGAAATCACTACCATTACCTTCAGTGTCATTCCCTTTTAACAAACAGCCCTGAACATACATTCTTTGACGTTATTCCGGGCTCATAAAGGTAGCCGTCACCCCTCGTTCGTAGTCGGTTGTAGAGAAGGTTTCACCACAGGAGCCTTGGGAACGGTAGCAAGAGAGGCTCCCCACGAGTGACGCGAGTGGCTTTATTTAGGGTAGATAAACGGGAAAGGGTAAACTCCTGGGAAATTGTGGGTTGTGTGGTTCTTCTTGAGTCTGAATCAGCAGTTTGCAACGACCCTGAGTAATCGCGAGCAGAAGGCATTACATCTTTTAATTACGAATCCAGACGAACTTATGTTTTGTTGTTAGGAATTTAGTTGATATATATTTTAACTCTTGTTAATAACAACTGTTACAATTTCCTTTCAAATTATGTACAACAATATGCACCGCAGGTAATGTGAATGGTAGAGCGACCAAAATGTGGTCAACTTAAATTTGACTTTTGGCTTTCAAATCTTCAAGTTTTGCTCCAAGATTTACCAACATGTCTCTACGGAATCGTGGGGTACTTCCATCGTGTTCTTTCTCGGCCATTTGATAGCCTTTTTCCATAATGGCAGGATGGCAAATCTGAACAAAACAGAACAGAGCTCCAAGTTTCTCCAGCCATTCCTCGACGTGTATGACTCGGTTGATGGTCCCGGATGCGATGAAAGTATCCAGCACCAGGTGCAGATGACTTTCCAACCAGGAGGCTGGGACAGTTTCATGGTGTGTGAACCATCTGTCTCGAGCGCTGCTTGTTGCTCGATTTTGTCAACATCGCGTGCGATAATCTTGGATTTTCACGTTGCGCGAGTAAAATTTGCATGCGTTGCTCCTTTTGCTTGGATGCCATTCTAAAAACGGAAGCGTAAATCTCAGAACCAAAATATAGTGATGATCCTACACGCAAAAACCTAGAAAATTAGGGATGTTCAGGTTTTTCAAAATTCAAGATAAATTATGATCGTTCCCTCCTTTACGTGTATACTGTTATGCTTTCATTAACCCTTCTATACTCGCGCATATTGTCTGTTAGACCGAGAATCAATGAGATGGCTGAATAGATTTTTTTTTGAGGTTTTTCATTCAATTCTATCTTTTTCTTTAAATAAATACCAATGACACCTAAAACTATACAATAGCAATAGACGAATTTCATGCCAACTCGTCTTAGGAGTTGGCAGCACTATCTCAGATAATAGTGAAACGTTGTGGGTGTAACGACATGGGTCATTTAAGCATCTTTGCATACTTGGAATATTCGAAAAAAAATTAGACTACTTTTTGGAAAAGGACAATTTTTTTTCTTAATTTTTTAGAAAAATTGATAACTTTAAAACTATGATACCTACAAAATTATTGTCAAAGGATGAAATGTGGGAAATTGTTTGAATTTTTACAAAAAAATACCAAAAGTTTGTTTGAGAAAAAATTCAATTTTTTTTAAATTAAAATTCATTTTTCTCAAAAACTATTTTTTTTTTAATTTCCGAAAATATATATTTGAATAGTCTTTGAAATTTCCAACAAGTCGTTTATACATCCGAAGAAGGGCACTTTTGCAGGGAAAAAGTTTTTCGAACAACAACTTTGTTATATTTTTTTTGGAAAAAATACAACTTATCCTAATTTTGTTTCAAGTTAAGATAGCGATATAGTGTATTCAACAAAGTTTTAGATCTTGTTAAAATATGAACTTTTGTCGAAGACATTAACCTTCTATCTTTTATAGTTTTTGGAATGTAAGTCATTTTTGTATAAGACTCCTGAAAAAAAAATGTTTTGCTCGTAACATTTTTGTGTGTAGATTCTCACGATTGACATGTTTCTAAATAGAGAAAAGTTAGCAGAGCATGTAAAAGCAGAGCATGTAAATGCGGCTCTAACTAGATAAATAGTAGGATTTTTGATAAGTTTTTTTTCTATGGTATATTCTTTAATGCCTAAACATCAGAAATATGAAGAACATTTTTTTTCAAATTTCTAGACTAGAATATGGCCTCAATAAGTAAACGTTTAACGTTCTAATTGACTCTTTACAATTTCCTTTTAATCTAAATTTCCTAGTATTTCTATCAAAACTCGTTATTATAATATTCTCGTATAATATTCACAATTCTCGTTCAAGATTCTTCAATTACTTGCGAATAACATGTTTCTCCGTTACATGAAATACATGTTTGATATAAAAATATAATAAAATAGAAACAACTCAAATCTTACGATTCCTTTTTTGAGTCTTGCGCTTACCAACATATTTATCAATCCATTTTTATTCATATAGACATCAAACATCAGTTAGACTAACAACGCTTATCACGATATAATTGTAGAACATATGGGAATTAAATTTTTCGAGTTTTCCTATTTCCATTCAGTAATTTCCGAAAATTTTCAATTGTCATCTTTGATATTAGAATGGTTGGTTGAAATATTTATGATATTTTTATGGGACCCCCTCCTTCCTCCTTCCAGAGAAGGGTGGGGTGTCATACCAGTATAGGAACATTTATTGTACTGTAAAATCCTCACATTCCAATTTTGGTTCCATTTGCTCTATTATCGAGTTATGCAGAAAATTGTATTTTGTTTGTATGGAAGCCTCCCCCTCCCCTTTCAGAGGAGGAAGATATTTCAATCCATCATAGAAATGTTTTTCTCACTAAAAACCTTCAAATGCCAAAAGTTGGCTGTTTTAATAGTTCTTGAGTTATGCAGGAGTTTGTGTTTCATTTGCATGGCAGCTTCCTTCCCTTAGAGAGGGGGAGCAGTGTCGAACCACCAGAGAAACATTTATTGCACCCTAAAACCTCCACATGCCAAATTTGGCTTCATTTGCTTGATAAGTTATTTTCTACTTTTCTCAAAAATAAAAATACATAAATTCATAAAGCTTCAAAAGGTTCTTAATTCACACTTACTTAATACGTTGAGCTTCGCATCGGTTCTTCGGGACTGACATTGAGCTTTTAGTTAGAAGTGAGTTGATCACTGGGACTGATAGTAACAGAATAAGAAAATAAAAGAATAATGATTTGTTTTCGAATGTGCTACAAACTGTAACTGTTTTCTAGTCGAATTGCTCACTATTTTGTTTGTATACGTTATATTTCTTTGAAAGCTGGAACTGACAATGATGGTGTTCATACGCTCTTGATGCAGACTGTGTTCGAAGCGCAGCAAACACAATCCGGAGCTCGACATGTTAAATTATCCAGTCCATGTTGAGCATTCGCAGCTGCTCTGATCACAATGAATGCTATTTGTAGAGATCAGTCCCCACGCGCTTCTTCCTTTAGAAATTCACAATTCTTCTTTCCCCGTTTCCATTACAAGCTATTATAGGTAAGTGTTATTGTGACCATTTGTCTACTTAAGTACTGCCTGTAAAAAAGTTTATCCTCCTCTGCTCTTAATTTGCACATGTTTCGTTTATCATTTGAAATCTGAAATATTTGTATTTGTTTTATAGGATTTTAAGTACTTATCGTTTCTAATCAAATAAGTTAAATAACGCCTAAATGGCTACTACTACTACTGTGTAATTTACAATTTATAGAAACATAAACAAACATATGTACATGTTCACGATAAAAACCCGGCTCTGTTACAGATAAAATGCTAATGAGCCTGATAAATGAATAAATGGGTTAGAATTTTCTGTTACAATTGTTACATTTTTTTTTTGAATATTTTGAAATAATTTTAATACTAGTCGAGTAAGAGTAAGAACTACTAATTCGAATAGGCAAATAACATCAATCAATTATTTCACAAATTTTAAAAAACTTGGAACTGGAACTTGGAACCTTCTTCTTCTTCTTCTTCAATGGCACTAACGTTCCTAGAGGAACTTCACCGTCTCAACGTAGTATTACTTGCGTCATTTTTATTAGTACTTAGTTGAGATTTCTATGCCAAATAACACGCCTTGAATGCATTCTGAGTGGCAAGCTCTAGAATACGCGTGATCACAGTGCAAGTCGGAGGAAATTACTTTGACGAAAAATTCCCCCGACCAGAACGGGAATCGAACCCGAACACCCGGCATGTTAGTTATGACGCTAACCACTCGGCCAAGGGAGCACGGAACTTGGAACCTCTGTCTTTTGAAAAAAATTCCATCACTAACGAAATCGGCTGTTATGCGAAAACATTTCGAATCGATCGCAATCACGTTCCTTACGTTTACCCCAATACCCCCAATTGGCAAGGTTTGCTAGAGTTTAACTTTCAACTCCTTGCAGTAGTGTTTACAGTGAAAGACTGTGCTCTGAAACTGGCCTGGTGTAGGAAGCAAAGCGTAATCGGTCGGTTAAAAAATCATAATAAAAGTAATCGTGTTATTGTTGTTTTGTGAATTAATGTTACTAGTTAATATTAATTTAATTTTGAAAAAAGGTATAATTTATCTTGGGTTAATGAGAAATTATTGATTTTTTCCCAATATCCGGTATCCGGCCAGATAGTTACCGGATATCCGTTTCATCTCTAGTTCGTATACCTTTAGGTAATTGAGGAATATAATAATAATAATTGGCGTATTTTTATGGAAAATAAATGCGAATCCTAAGTCATTTTGAAATCGAATCCTAAGTCATTTTGGATGTTCGTAAGCGAGCGAAGAAATGAGTCTGGTTTACCTACTCCGATGGAGTACAATGGGCGCTGGAGTTCTGACACACAAACGATATGTAACCTTTCAGCTGATAAATTTGGAATCGTGTTCTTGGAGGAGGTAGTAACACCGGAACAAATTGTTTCTGTTGCTAAAAACGTACCTTTTCTCGGCCAGTCTTGTGCTCATGTCGAGGTAGATGAGCCAATGATACAATTTGCTATGAACAAACACAAGCCGATCTTCAGTTTCTGCCAGCAATACATTAGGCCGTATGAATAAAAACAAAATTCACCTTTACTTTACTTCATTCGAGCAGTCGAGCAGTGAGGTTAAGTTTTTTCTACGTTTGGTATGAATAAAAGAAACAACATAGTATTTACTTTTCGAAAATGGATGTTTAGCTGATTTCGTATGAATAAAACAGCATTCATCAAGTATTCACTTCGTTATTATCAAGTATGCTCATGAGCATACTTTGGATCTGAAAACACTATCATTCGTTTTGATGTCATATCCGATTTATGTTTAATGCTGCTATCTTGCGTTTGAATTTAAACAAGTTAACGATCCGCATTGATGGCATTGAGCTTCGTTTACTAGTTTAGGGGAGCGTAAAAAAATTGATTGATTTTCAGGCGGAAAGAACACGTTTTTGAAATTTAAATTATGAATGAAAAATAACCTTCCCGTACCAATTTGGCATTCTGTTTAAATGAAAAACACTTTTGTTTGCAGGTGGTGAAAAAATCTTGTACGATATTGTTTTTGAAGACAACTTTATATTATAATGAACAGTTTCAGTAATGATGTTGGAAATGTATAGACTAAGGGTTAAATAAAAGTCGGAAGAAAGTGTTTTAAGTGATTAAATAACATGATGTGAACATTTTCATTCAAATTTTAATATTTGAAAACTTGCTTCGTGTCTTCTAATATGATAGGTATTACACTAACGGGATAGGGACCCAAACTATGGTCCCTAATTGAAAGTCGCCACCAGACGTCGACACTATTCCTTTTTCATCGCGAATTCACGCTTTGTCAAAAAAAAAAAACGTTTGGAAACGAAACCTAAACAATCAGTTGATAGATGTTTGACAAAGTAAAAATTATGTTCGAATTCGAAAATGAAATTAGTAAAATAAACTTTTATTCATACGGATTCAAGTAAATACTAGCAAAGTTTACTTTACTTGTAAACGGGCAGAATAAGTAAATACTTTTTTTTTATTCATACGACCTATTGTATTGTACATTAATTTATGCCTAAAGGATCAACTGTAACCTGTTGTCTTTCGCGGCCTATATATATTGACCTTACAGCAGCGTTTGACAGCATCATACACGATTTTTAAAATAGAGAATTTGAGGTTTGGCGGCAAGATAATCTGTTGGCTGCGATCATATCTCATCGGTCGTTAGCTAGCAGTAAAAATTAGTGATCATTCCTCACGCGAATGCGATGCTCCAATTGGGAATTCTCAAGGTACCTGGGGGTGTTGCTTTTCCTCTTGTACTTCAATGGCGTTTTTTCCCCCTGTTGGGTGTGAACCACTGCGTCCATTATTTTGAACTCTTGTGGTATGTCACTTTTTTATACTATACTTCAAGCTTATATATTACTTATTGATGAAGGAGTAGACTGAAAGTTATAGCGTGATAGGTGCCAATCAGAAATAATCTGTTTGATAAAATTTATAATCCTGATCGGCGACGCAGACCAAATTTCCTTGGGCTCCAGAATACCTTTATCGAGGTGTGAAGTCTGCGTCTAGTTAGAGCTCCGCAGAGCAAATGTTCCGAGGTTTCGCTTTCGGTATTACAAAAGCGACAAATATCATCTTGTGCTAAACCTATGTTCTTATAATGGTATTTACTCGGGCAGTGTCCTGTTACAAGACCAATGAATGTGCTTAAGTCTTTCTTATTAAGGCTTAGCAGCTGTTGAGTAGTTTTAATACTCGGCGTAATAAACATTTTTGCCTGTTCAAGTTTTGCAGCCATCCAATTGGCTGTCACTTCCCGGTCTTCCCATTTTTTTCAGCTGGGTAAAAGATTCAAGGTGCTCAAGTGACCACCTTTGTCCCCGTCTAGTATTTTTTTTCCATCTTTTAAGCTTTAGAGCGCTTTTTTCATCCTCTGGCTGAACATATAAACAAAGGTACCAGGTGAAGGACAGCCTCCAATGCCTTTGAGGGTGTACTCGCATTGCGCCAGTAATTGCAACGCATGCTAGTCGTTGGAGTTTGTTTAGCTTTTTTGTAGCTACAGTCTCCTTAGTTTTTGGCCACCATACAAGTGAGGCATAGGTTATCCTAGGCCGCACAGTTGCAGTGTAAACCCACATAACCATTTTTGGTTTAAGGCCCCATGTTCTTCCTATCATTTTAGAGCATGCCCATAGAGCTGAGTTGGCCTTGCTGAATGTGCGTTCTAGTTTTATTTAGCATCTAAGATTACACCTAGATATTTCACTGAAGCGCTGCTTTTTATTTCCTCTCCCCCAAGATGTAAAGACTGCAGATGCAGTTTTTTTCTTTTTGGTGAAAGGAATAATTGTTGTTTTTGAGAGATTTATGCTCAGACCTTCTATGATACACCAAAATTGTGTAAAGTTTAAGGCCATCTGCATTCTGCTCGATAACTTGCCTCGTACCATTATGACTAGATCATCGGCAAAGTCCTCAACTTCGAATCCTTTTACCTCAAAACTTATCAGAAGGTCAAGGTCAAGGTCAACTACAAGTGACCAAAGGTTATGACGTTAATTTTAAGCTGAACCTTTCGCGCTTGTCATTCGCCGACGATGTGAAAATTTTCTTTCAAATAAACTCGATTGCCGATGTCAGCTTACTTCAGCAACAGTTGGACAGCTTTGCCGTGCTAATCGCATGAAAGTGAACCCAAATAAATGTGCCATTATTACTTATTCAAGAAAATAGGTTCTTCAATAAGTAATAATGGCACATTATAAACTCTTTGGTACTTCCAGAATAATATCAAAGATCTAGGCGTGCTTCTCG
The DNA here is from genome assembly GCF_029784135.1 of Toxorhynchites rutilus septentrionalis. Taxonomy (NCBI): domain Eukaryota; kingdom Metazoa; phylum Arthropoda; class Insecta; order Diptera; family Culicidae; genus Toxorhynchites; species Toxorhynchites rutilus. Next base: position 76,275,858 of record NC_073745.1, read on the forward strand.
AAAGTGAACTATTATTCCAGCAGCACATTTCGTTTATTGTAAGCAAAACTTCTAGAAATCTGCGCGTTTTGTTTCGAATTGGTAAAGATTTCAATGATATTTATTGCTTGACATTCTTGTACTGTGCGCTGGTACGTTCGACTCTTGAGTACGGCTGTCAAGTTTGGAATAGACATTCGTTTAGCCACACCCTATTGTTCCTCAATATTTTCAAAAATAAGTCAATTCTTTGTACAGTTTTGTTCATAAAAGACTATTATTGTTTATTTTCATCGAGTTCATTGTAAAAAAAAAGTATAAATTCACTTTTTGTTTTCTAAGTAATTCAAATATGTGAAATCAGGGTGGACATTCGTTTAGCCGCATCCTAAAATTTCAATAAAAGAAAATTTGTGCGGCAAATTTCGAGTCCAATCGGTAGCTAATATTTAGTATGTCCAAAACTCGATTTGGCATCGAGTCAGACAGCTTTCAAAGTGTTGCCATATTGATTATAGCCCAACATTCCCGTATTACTGCCTTGAGACTGGAAATGTTGCCAAATTGTCATCCGTTTGCATAGACCATCTCGGCCAAGATTCTCCATAGGTTCTCTATGGGATTGCAATCGACTGCCAGCAGGTCATTCAAGATAGATTAATTTTTGTTACGATCGTGCGATTAGAAAACTTTTGTTCACTGAATATCTTTATTATTTTCCGCCCCTCTTCCGTCAATAGAATACCTTTCGCCATTCCTTTAAATTCTACGTAAATCACTAATCTGACCAACGTCTTACGTTGCACATCTAATATTTATCTTGTAAATTGAACATTCCCAAGTATTTTTTTCAAAAAACACAGATAAAGGCTTTGTGATTATGCTAAAACTCGACTTTTATGCCCTGCGGCTAAACGTGTGTCTCGGGAACAAATGAATGTTTATATCCATCGATGCCGCCTTGTGTGTGTGATTGTGACACACGTCCTTTCATTAAAATTGACTTAAATATACTACCACTACAGCAAATAAGTATCCCGATAAAAAAAACATTCCTAGTTGTTTTGTAAGTGTTTCAAGTATTTTTTTTTCAAGTGCGGCTAAACGAATGTCTATCACTGTACTACCAAAATTGTGTCGACAGAATTGAAGCTGTACACCGCAGGTTTGTGCGCTTTTCTCTTTGACATTTACCGTGGAGGAATCCGTTCCAAAGTAGATGCCAGCGAGAACAGAGTGCCTGGCATTACTCATTTCATTCCGGCTACAGGTGCCTCCGAGAAGTCAGCGAAACCGAAATTTTCTTGGTACCAATTACGCGACCTACGCGTATATTCGTTCGGCTTAGAATTGCTGAGGGCTTTGATTTTAATTTGTGTAAGGTATGTATTTTTAAGAGAATTTTAACCAATTTAAATACTATTAGTGCATAGATTCAGCCATTTGACTATAAATAAATGAATTAATAAACATCTGAAGTAGGTACAAGATGACATTAATTCGACAATTGATGACTAGATGAAGGTAATTTGGTCAGATGAGTGACTCAACTATTTTTTTTTACTTATTCCTTTGCAGGTAGAGTCTTGGTTTGGGTTCAATGGTATCGTGTGACGAACTCGAATTCATTGACCGAATAATGACAAAAAAAGTTCATCTGGATTTATGGAAGTGAAAGTTTCAGCATGTTTGCAAAAACTGAAACTTGTACGTCGATACACATTCTAGAAAGACGAAGATTTATAGCATACCTCGCACAATCTCCTGACATTAGCCAAAAAGGTAAGGTGATAAAGTTGAGTTTCATGATAATAATCCAACAACCTTTAACAACTACGGCAAGTAATCGCAACGGAGTTGAACAAACTCGCACCAAAGATTACAGCTAAACTTGTAGAAGTAGTGCCACGGCGATGTCGAGCTGTCATTCATAACTTTTGCATATCGTAAAGCATTTATGATCACAAACCTCACAATTTGAACACCGATGGTCAGTCCCCAACACAGTCGACATCATCCAAGCCCTCCCACCGTTCATCCGTTCCCGACACATTCCCATCCTTACCTTACCCAACAGTCGTTATTCCATGGCGCACCACGAGGAGCAAACTTTGTTCCCGTCATCCGAAAGTCACCCACCCACCACCGCATCGAGTGAGCGCATTCGGCTGTGTACGTGAGTGGGCGTGTGGACGAGTGTTGGTGCCACCCGACACGAGAGTTACCGTCGCGTGCGCGTGCTTTTTCATGTTGCTGATGGTCGGGATCGGGCCCTGCGAAGGCTCCAGCTTCGGGCGGATTTCCATGACTTTTCCAGTTGCATATCGTCTTCCGTTCGCGTCGCTCGCAAAAATCTGCCAACTCCCGGAGATAGAGCGCAGGCTAGTAGGGGACTTCCAGAACCAAAATCCAGGGAGCGGTCGAGATACGGTGGGGGTGGAAAAAGCTTAGGCAAAAAATACAAATTGCAAAAAAAGTACACGCTCTAGTGTTCCGGTTTTCGTGGAGTTGTCTTCTTGTAGCTCTCAGCGCCTAGGTGAAACCCAAGGTGGCATCGGCATCGGATGGACGGATGAATCGAGGCTAGGTTCTGCTTCGAAGCGCTTTCCCGACGTGATACACTTTGAAGGATACAGTTTTGGAGGCTGCTCGAGAGTGTACCGTTGGTGGGTAGTTTTACGCCCGTCGTCGCATTGCCGTGGATATCGGGCCCGGAGAAATCGGTTTGCGTGAGATCCGCCTTGTGAAGCTGCTGCAGCCGGCCCGGCAGAAGAATCGAAGAGACCGAAGGAAAGAGAAAGTGAAGATTCTCGAAGGCACAGTGAAGTGAGGGGGGTGCTAAATTATCCCGGGATTCTCCGAGTGTGTGGGGTAAACCATCCCGTGGATTTCGTGCTCCAGAGTGTGTAAGTGAGTGTGTATTGTAGTGGTCCGGAAAAAAGGACTTGCTGAGTTCATTGTGAAGAGGAAGCAGAAGTATGCACGTAAATGTGCCAACATGAAACGTGATTCTTGTGAATGAGAAATAGTTTGCGTGGAAAGTGTAAACAAGGTGAATTTCCAATCAATGCCGTCGAGTGATTTGGTTTGATTTAATGCGTCCCCTTCGCTATGCTTCCCAATCGTTGGAAGCGTTTTCTTGTTACTACTGAAAATGTGATCACACGAATTCATAATTTTTCACATTATGCGAGATGCTAGCGGGTTTTGGGAGGCTTGTTGCTCACGATTGTGATTTTCAGTTAAGGATTTTAGCCACCGAGCGAGCGATAACAATGTGTTTGCTTCATGGAAACTCCGATGGGAATATGTTGCTATAGCCCGCTGCTGCTGTCTGCCGAAAGCTGCTGCGCGAACTGGTATTGGTGCCAACGGTGGGAAACACGAACCAGGCAATCAGGAAACCAAACAGCTGAACGTCAAGGGCTAAGGGCTTCCTTGCCCAGCTAGTGGGTGACAGTGGTGAATGAAAGACCTGTTGTTGTTGGCGGGAGAACTAATCAAAAAATGCGAATGTAATGGGAGAGCTCAATATCGCTATGATCAGCACTCGCCACAGGAGTGTTAGAGAGGGAGATGGCCCCATGGTTGATTTGATATGATTCACAGCGGGAACATTGAATGCTTTTAGAAATTATTACGAGCGGTGGGGCTTCGCTTCTATTGATTTTTATTCAATCCGCTTATGGGCTTCCGGTTTGAAAAAATCAATTATTTAGAAATCACTTAATTAAATTGCTTCGTGGATTCCAATTGTTGGGAGGATCATAAAACATAGCGTTCTTTCTTTTCGGATGATCAATATCAAACAAGAGCGGCGAGGCCCCATTGAAATTTCTGCTTTGTAGGGTGAAGTATAGCGAGTAAAGATCATATAAGCAACACGGATTTCATACAAAAACTTCTTCTAACTTACTGACTTGCGTCACATCAGTTTATTACTTATACGAAGGGCCTGGCAAGGGAATAAGAAGTGCCCCAAACCAAATCACTAGCTATAGGGCAAATATTGTACAGAACATTAAATAAGAAATTTTGGCGGTTTTTTGAACCCCTATGTACCTTAACATAGGATCTATAGTGAAAAATTTACTTTTTCGTTTATTTTACGCCATCCTCAAAAGCTTCGCGATAAAAATTTGAACAAAATACTGAATGTGCATCTCACTAACGTGTATCAAGAAAATTATCAAAAAAAAAATTTCATCAAAAATTGAAGTACTAAAAAAAAATTTTGAAAAAAATAATTTTGGGATTTAGAGATTCAGTAGTTCTAATTCATATTTAAATATCTTCCTACGGCTTTTCTAGGTATTTTTGTTTTTTTTCAGATTTTTGTTGGGGGCACTTTTTACCCCCTTACCCGGACAGGTCCTTTATACTTTCACTTTCTGAACTTTTAATTTCCAAAAGTAATCGAAAAAATCTATTTGAAATATATTTTTTGTTTGAAATTCATCCTCACAGCAAAAGCTAGCTAAAGAAAAAATTGATTTTAAATGTAATTCGTATCATGAATAATTTATTATAATGAGGAATACATTGACTTTGAGTTCGCACAACAGAACTTTTTGTTCATCGTGTTAAATCAAAACGTTCGAGTTTTGCGTTTGGATTCATCCGCAGTAGTTTGCACTATATTCTCGGGTACAGGTAAACTTCGATATAACGTACATTTTACTTTCAAAATTGTACGTTGTATCGAATTGTACGTTATATCGAAGCATAATATAGTAGTCTATAATACATTATTGTGTTGCTGTTTTAGTAAATTTAATGAATAACTTCAATCAGAAGACGAAGCCAGCTTTTCTCATGAAGTTTCCCTTCGTACTGTTGATTAAAGCATGATTCATTTAGAATCCGGAATCACAAAACCAGCTGTATTTCGGGATTGATTGAAGGTACAAAACTTGTTTTAGCATCACAATACAAATAATTCATTGTTCTATCAGAAAAAAAAATATTGAAATTTTTTTTCCTTTACTCTTTGGAAATGTGTACGTTATATCGAGGTAAAATGTACGTTATATCGAGTGACGTTATATCGAGGGTACGTTATAACGAGGGTACGTTATATCGAAGTTTCCCTGTACATGTTTCATAGCTTTTTTCCAAAATCTTTCGATTTTTTCCAAATTTCTGAAGTATTTTTCGATCGGACGAAGTTCTGAGGTGTTTGAAGGACTCCAGTCCTCTGCAAACCTTTTCAGAGCACCTTCAACTGAAAACTGCTGGCTTACCAAACTATATATTTATTAGAAAACTTCAAAAGTTCTTCGATCTCAAAATTATTGCTGGACTTTCCACGTTCTAACGCGGTGTTGAATTCAAGTCCCGTTTGACGTTGGTTTCATCATCGATCACATCTCAGTTAGTGTAGAACTAGTGAACTCGTGTTATGCAGTTCTCATGTTCTTGTTTCATGTACGGATTCTTGCTTATCGTTTCGAAGCTTAAACTACCTTAAACATCTTATAAACTGCTGATTTATTCGCTTTTTGGACATAAAACGATGACATCTTAATCTTTTTTGGTCACATCTCGCACGGAAAGGTTCGAGTTTTGCTACATTACCCTGAGTATTGCATTCTGCTTCGGTTTGAGGTTATATTCACGCTTATCGCTGAATCTCTGTTAAACAGTCAACCGCCCACCAAAGAGGTTTAGTACGCTATGTACAGTCGAAAGAAAACATCCAAATAATTTCTATGTCAAGATGCAACCACGACGGATACTCAACAATTTTGTACAGAATGCCCAAATGTCAATAAAACACATTTTGAAGCCGTTTATACACATTATACAATTTTTCGTTACTGTGGAGGCGATCTGGCGTAGTGGTAACATCCATGCCTCTCACGCAAAGGTCACGATTTCAATTGTCACTCCCGACATTCTTTCAAAAATGGAAGTAAAAGTGACAAACCAGCCAAATGCGCTGAAAGTCACTATAATAGAGAGAGAAAAAAAAAACAATTTCCGTTATTGGTTAATAGGTTATACGGACATGATGCAGCCAATTTACACTGCTTAAGTTTTGCATATCTCAATGCTCGTGCGAAAAGCTCGAAATCCATTATTGCAAAAAAATGTAAAAATATATTTAATATTTTAAAAGCATGGTATATGTTCAAAAAGCATTTCTGTTAGGAAACATTGAAAAACTGAAAAACAAACTCCTTGTCCTATTCAGTCCTTTTTTTCAGAAGCTGTCATTATTAGTTTTCACCGAATAACACAGCTCTCAGCACTGGCAAATACCTTATTTACATCCGGCTTCAAATATGCTGCATTTTGACGCCACTTTCAACCCGGAAACAATACTCGAATTCAGGAAAATTAAATGATCGATTCGAAAATGTCACCAATAAGTCCGAACACACTTCTGATTGTAATGAAAATCGATTCACTTTTTCTTATTTCGGAAATTGCATTAAAATCTAACGGAAAATTTTGAATAACTCTTCAGTAGAAGGTTTTAGGGGCCTTAGAAGGGCTGATTTATCACTTAAATCTACTTTGGGCAACGCATGAAAACAGCAAATTGTGCGTTTCATGCAAAAGCATCGAAGCACTCTCGCAAAACGGCATGGTGCTCTCATTGAACAAAAATACACCGCTGTTTATTCTTTCTTCCATTCCTCCAAATCATGCATGTAAAACCTCTCAGCATCAGGGAAAAAAGATTGTGTGCTCTCTGGATTGAGACTGTGATTTGCAATCGCGAGTGGGTTATTTATCCTCAGTTGAAAACAGGCGGTGCTTATATTGCAATATTTCCTCTCTCCCGTATAACGAACGCTGAATATGATTCACATTTAAATAATGTTGTACCTCACCGACGCATAAGTTGCGCCTTATTGACGGGTAGGAAGGCAATGTATGGTAAAATAAGGATGCTTCAAATTTTCTTTAATCTAAGCCGTTTACGGATTAGCGAACCTTAGAGAATTTTCGATTTGATTAATGTGAAAATTACAGGATTCATTCGTAGCGAAAGTAGTAATAGCGAACATTATTTCATGAAATAGTGATTTTTTTCTGATTTGTGCACCCTTACTGAAATACGTAGTCCTACATCAAAAAATTGTAGAAAGTTATGTTTGGACAACGCACGCATCGGGAACGACGGATATCAAAATTACTTTATTCAATTCATTTTTTATCACTTCGGAGAAATATTTAAGAATGTATCGGAATTACATATCTAAATTTTTATTATTGGGTGTGCAATTTAATTCGTTCCGGTTTTCGCTTGAAAAACACATTTATTCGAATAATAAAATGAATTCATACATTATTTGAAGTAATGGTCATCGCTAGTCACTACTTTTTCCCATTTTACCCGTACCCGTTAACGATTCGATGCAAACAAGATTTTATTTATGAAATTCAAGCAACATTTCGGGCATGAAAAATCTCCGTTCGACATTTCTCGCTTCCACTTCGTATGGAACATAATTACCTCACTTTTGGATGCAACCTGCGGTTTTGAAACCATTTGAAATATCATGTTGCTGATGTGTGATACTCTGATTCTTTCGATGCTAACTACTTCACGATTAGAAAATAACTGATCGCTTCGCTGATGATATGTTGAATTATAGAGGCTTTCAATTTCTTCAGTTCATTGGCCTCTAGACTTGAATAAACTACGCCAATTAACACCTTGATAGCCCCGTCACCCAGATCTGGGCGACACTTTTCTCGTTCAATTTGAATTGGGATTTTTTAAACGGAATTTGATAGAATGGGCACTTAAATGTAAATATGGGTTATGAAGAACAATCAAAAAATCAAAAACATGAAAATATATTTTTTATACTATACCTTTAAACGGTTTTATTTAGCATTACCTACTGTAAATATGTTTGTATTTTTATCTGCAGGGTTGTCCCACATCAATTGAATTTTAACCTCCTTTCTTTGACCGATTAATCTGAAATTTGGAGCACGCCTTTATCTCTGCTGTCGTTATAAAGCTGCGTATCCTATGATCTTGAAAATCCAAGATGGCGGCCGCTACAAAATGGCAGACTACATATTTTATCAAAACCCCATCAATATGGTTATCAAATGAAAGGGCTTGACTAGTAGAACACACTTATTTATGAAAAATGTAAATCCAAAATGACCGCCATCACAAAATGGGACATTTTTTTCAATTCATCAATATGGGTATCAAACGAAATGGCTTGACTAGTAGAACATATTTATTTGTGAAAAATCACATTTAAAATTTTTTAAACTTTCCACGCTTTCAAATCTACTGTTACGCCATCCGGTGAACATTTTAAGGATAAAAAAACGCATGTGTGTCTGAAAAAATATACATAATAGACATATTGTTTTTTGGAATAAACAGGGGCTTCTCCGCGTTGCGTAATTATTATTCTCATTCTCAGAAAAAACTTGCAACTTGCTTCTTCTTTTAGCCTTTTTAATTACCAAGCGCAAAGAACGATGAAAACGAATTACGTGAAAATCGGAGTTGCCAAATGTGATATAGTTTATGACGATTATTTTCCCACAAATGTGACAATGTTCTCAGTATGGAATATTCACAGAATCTTCGCAATCGATTGAACAGAATATTCCTTATTATCGAATAAAATTGTAGTTATTCATCGCCATCGAATATAGTATATAAAGCAAGTACATTCGGTTGAATTTCATTTTTTATTATCATTTCCAACACTGTATGATTGACTGCAAAACTTATTTTTATAAGTTTTCTAAACAGCAGTCGGTTGATTTCATTCGGATTCAGCAGAAAAGTAGTCCTGAATCGAACCCGAATTAATTATTATCGTTGCCCGCTTATTTCTCTAGCACACCGACAGTTGAATTTGGGCTCCGCCAGAAACTCAGAAAAGTCGCTTTGGGCGACGAACGTGATAATAAATCGTAACGCAGATTTAAAAACGCACTAAATTACTGCTGGATACATTTATTTCACCTTCAGCGGCCCTTGTTTTGCGGCCCGCGACACCATGCCTAACATGTGTTTGCGGCCCCTCTGAAAAAAAAAGGTTGAATACCACTGATTTAGAATGTTGAAAAACGTGCAACTTCAAATGAAGTTTATTCAAGTTAAAAAAAAATTGTCTCCAATTTTTCACCTAATAAACAACAATGTTTGTCCGTTAAATTGCTGCAAAAAGATATTTTTATACTTGCCCCTACCGGAGATATCAACGTTCAAAAAAGTCATTTTTTGAAAATTAAAACGATGATTATCTAAAAAATATCGACGATGTTTCAGCATGAAAAGTTGCGTTTTCCAAATTTGTAAATTTCTAAGTCATCTGAAGACACCTGTGTTGAGAAATTTGAATTGAAAAAAAAACTAGATTCAAAAAATTGTTTTTTGCAACCCACCGTAAGTTAATGTAGCAAAATTGCTGAGTTTTTGTCGAATACCTCATACCGCTAACTCTGCAAGTAAAAAAGTTTGTTTTTCCATTTCTCTGATTTTTGGCCCACCCTAACTTTCATTGACACAAAAATGAGGGTATAACTATAATGAGCAGCTCCTTCCATCACCGCGCAAAAACTGCAATTTTGCAACAACGGATAAATAAGATTCAAGTTTTTTTTTTCGAAAAAAGTGTTTGAATTATAATCAAAAAGTCGGTCACCCTATGCGCGAAGCTACTACCTCCTCGGCTATGCTCAGCTTCCGTTAGTGGTCTCTGTACCAATAGATTAGCTGAAACAATATGCCAGTTAGATCATACCCATTGGAGTGTTTAGTTCGTGTGCGCGCTTAGATGAGTTCAACCGTTTATTTGAATATATCGTTTACCAATTAATCCTTGGCTATTTTACTATCCCGCCACCAGAAATCCAGTGAAATAACATATCCTGTTCGAACAAAAAGTATCAATTTTCTGAAAAAAAAATATGGAAATCAAAATGTGAAGAAAACGAGAAGTGGTTCAGAAATAAACATATTTGAGAACACGAATCACGAGCTACATGAAATATTATCCAACATTTTGCTTATAGTTGTGCACCAACCAAAGAATGAGTTACTATTTGTATACACCCAGGTTTTTTTTAAGCGGGGGAATACGTACCTCGTAAAAAAAGGCGCGTTAAAAAAACAGCGTTAATTGGAAAATCCGCGTAAAAAAAACCGTTAATTCGAAAATCCGCGTAAAAAAAACCGCGTCAGTTGGAAAATCCGCGTTAAAAAAATGAGTGGGTTATATCTATGACAAAATACCCCCGACTTGCATGAATTTGAAATACCGATTTCTCCAGGCACCTTGGTTTAGAAATCTCTATTAGGGAACACATTTCGGTGGGAACAAAAGCTCCCCCTACTTTCGTGTGTTCTTTTTCTTCTTTTTGGCTTTAAGAGGGTTTAAACTTTTCAGTTCACTCGCCTCTAGGCTATTTCGTGTGTTTGCAATGCCGATTTCGCTGCTTGGTTTTAAAGTCTGTGTTAGGGAACATTTTTCGATGAGAACAAAAGTCCCCCTACTTTCATGTATTTGCAATGCCGATTTCCCCAAGACTGCTTGGTTTTGATGGCTGTGTTAGGGAAACCGTAAATCGGGCCAATCAAAACGATGCAGTTAGGGCGTTTAGATAACGCCTAATATTTTACAGTTATTCAATTGTTTATCTAATGAAAAACAACATTTTGTTAGTTGCGATAGATGCGTAGAAATATTCCATATCAAGTGATGCAAACATCTCTCCTATCCAGTACGAAATGTTCGAGCTAAAAGCATTCGAAATCTTTCATTTTTTCCTGCATGTTCTGTGTTTAGGTTTTCATTTTACCCTCCATATATTCCGGTTAGACGTAGTCCCACGTCAAAAAAAACATGTTACCTAATGATAGATATCAAATGGGACTATCCTTACGTGGAACGGAAGTAAAAGTTTATTGTTACTCGCTTCCGAAAACGCGTAGTTTTTTCCTGCAATTTCGTTGGTTACTGGTTACTGGTTACTGGTTATTGCTACAGTTCGGGTTTCCTCACGAATGAGGACATTTGCTGTTGCTAGAAGATTCCTTTGTGATGTGTACACTCTACTGCCGAGGCACGTGCAGTACCACTGTTGGACCGTCCAGAGCTAAGTAGACAGGGAAATCCATTCACGAATCGCTGCCCGTAAAAACCCCGCCCGTTGTACAGCCCGCTGAGCTACCCTACCTAACACCTAAAATTCCCATAAGAATCGTGATAAGGTGCAGCACTAATTTCATTCATAAGCGCTAAGCTCCGCTACAAGCACTAATTACCGTAATATGCTCTGAGGAAACATAAGAGAAAAATGTGAGTTGAGGGGGAGATGTGATATTGCACTGGTCTTTTTTTACGCGGTTACCGCGTAAAAAAAACCGCGTTAATTGGAAAATCCGCGTAAAAAAATAGCCGTAATTAAAAAATCCGCGTAAAAAAACCTCGCAAAAAAAACCACGCAAAAAAACCGCGTAAAAAACCTAGGTGTACATTAAAAAAATCAACATATTTTCGGCTAACTTATAATGGAATTCGAATTTCTGATTTAAGGAACTCAGTTTTATTTTTTTCCTTTCTCCGACGCATGGTCTCAATCTTCATTTTGCCAACCCACAATACTGATATTAAAACCACTCAATAGAAAATTCCACAACTATTGCAATCTTTCCAACCATGTTCATAAGTATTCAAACACGAACTTGTCCGCAATAGGGGAATATGCTTTTCCCGCGAGAAGTCATCCGTGGCACTATTTGTATTCCGTCGCTCCATCCAATTGTATCACTGCTCCGAGGTAAATAATCATAAAGGACAAATATCAAGACAGCAACTCAGCAGCACACATCCTCCTCTTCAACGACTGCCCTGAATCATGTCATATATTTATTTTACGACTCACTCCATCATATCCGGTATCTGACTGGAATTATACTTTCTTCTGCTCGGTGAAAGTTCTTCCAGTCGTTGAGCTGAGGGAATCCACCGGCGGTGGGATCCTCCGTACCGTACATTGTAGTGCACAATGTGCAGAACCGACATAACAGTTGCACACTCACGTACCTTCTGCTTTGCGGCCATCCGAATAGTCACTAGTCCCGGGAGCGGGATCATCTTACTTTTTACGAGCGTAAGTTAGGGGAGGTTCATAAAATTTCGCCAAAAAAAAAAGCTTGAATTGCCAAGTTCTCTGTGTTAGCTCTGATATTGCCGTGTTTCCTCGAATGTCATTGACGATCGATTTGCTATTCCTACTATGAGCAGAACTGGTCAAGGTGAACACGGCCACGTGACTTGTGGGGGCGTAAGGTGCTTCAGTGTTTTATTTTCGTTTTGCGCTTTCGCAACATTTTATTACCGGTACATACCAGTTCGCGTATTGAAAGCATGGCAAACAGCAGAAAAAAGAAGCAGTTTCTGTTCCCATTCCAGTGGGGAGTCCAGAATAAAGAAAAGGGAACGAAAAAGTTTTCAAGTGAGAAGGTGTCCGGAGAAACGTAAAGTAGAATAAAAAAAACAATGAATGACGCGGGGTACTACGGAAGTGGTGGTATTACAAGTGCTGAAATCGGGTTAGGTGGCGGAAGTGATGGTTGTGGTATCGGTGGCAGCGGTAGATCCGTTGACAATAGTCAAATTGACGAGCGCGATAGCTCAGCGGGAGCTGTTGCAGCCGCTGTTGTCGCCACCGGGGGAGCCATTGGTGGTGGCGGCAGTATACGACGCAGGAGTATCAGCAACAGCTCAGTCAACCGGAGAAGCCAATCAAAAGTTTGTACCGACTATATCGCACATTCATCGCACTGAAAAAAAAAACGGAGTAAAAAAGGCACACGAAATGCTAAGTAGCTTTTCGCTATGACATATTAGAAGCTTTTATGTATGGCGCTTTCCTGTTTACTATTAGCATACTCGCTACGGTCGCGGCGTGGTAATAGGGAATGATGGAATATCTATACCGATCGAGATTTCACTTCTAGAACTAAGGTTTTTTTTCACACGACACACGGTAGTGTATGTAGAAGCAATTCTGTATTGCTTGTCACTTTGTCACATGTTTGCTTAAGAACACTTCTCGATAATTGCAATCAGTAGACTATTGAAACATTTCTATCAACTGAGCATATCAAATGGTCGAGTAGAGTTAATTTACAGACATAATATATCAGTCGATTTGATGATCACTATAAAATATTGATTATTATTAGAGCATTGAGAGTCTATGATACATCACATAATTTTAAATAATAATCAGTCGCTAAATTACCATTGCTAATAAATAGTTCAATGTATACATTAACGACATAAAACTCGATGAATTCCCAAGAAAATAAGGATCAAATTCATTTGAATTCAATACTTTCGCTTTGATTTTCAAGATATAAAACTATTTCTAATACACTATATCGCTATCTTCACTTTAAACAAAATTAGGATGAGTTGTGATTTCTTCAGAGGACACATGGAAAAGTTGTTGTTAGAAAAACTTTTTTCCCCTGTAAAAGTGCCTATCTTGCGATGCATGGACGACTTATTGGAAATCGTAAGGGTTATTCAAATATTTTTTTGAGAATTCAAAAAAAATTGTTTTTGAGAAAAATGAATTTTGATTTTTGAAGTATTTTTTGTTCAGCGATTTTTTTTTTGGAAAAAAATTTTGGTATTTTTTTATCGACATTTAAATAATTTCCTACATCTTATACATTGACTAGAATTTTGTAGGTATTATAGTTTTTGAATTATTTTTTTTTTTGGTAAAAAATGAAGAAACTTTTTTTGGTCCTTTTAAAAAAGTAGTCTAATTCTTTTTTGAATATTTCAAGTATGCAAGGTTGCTTAAAAGACCCATGTGTGTACACCCACAAAATTTCACTGCTATCTGAGAGTTAGTTAGTGCTGCTAACGGCCAGTCTAGTTGGCATGAAATTCATCAATTACAGGTCAGACTCGATTATATACAGACACGATTATATACAGACACGATTATATACAGACTCGATTATATGTGATTTAATTATATACAATTTTGGACTCGATTAAATACAGTTTAGAAAAAAAAAATTTTTATTTCAAATATGACTTATTTCAAGAAGAAATGTAACCTTTCAACGTTAAGGTAAAATTTAAGTTTCTGAAGATTTTGCTTGAATTTTCACCAGGAATTGTTTATATCGATATTGCAGCCAAATTGAGAAAGATAGATGTTGGGTGTCAAAGAACAAATTGTAGGGCGGTTTGAGAGCTTCAATTTAATTGATAGAAACAATCTAGTTTAATATTAATTTTAAGGATAAAATTAATAATGACACATTAAAAATGATTAGCTTTTAAGTTTTTCACTTCCAAAATATTATTGAAATCCACTAATTTGGATGTTCTAGTACTGTATCCTGTACTAAATTTTCTCAACTTTCAAATGGAAGCAACAGAAATGTCTTCCGTACTTTTCAATGTAGAGCCAGTTTGAGGCAACAGAGACTGAAACAAAAAAAGAAGTTCTATAACTCTGTCATTGTTGAAATTCGACCATATGCGTAGAAGGATTTTTTTTCATCAAATATGATCGTCTATCACCTCCTGAGAGAATCTGGATAAATTTTTTTTTTTTTCATGTGAGAAAGGTGTTTTCTGACTTTAAGGGGATGAATCCAAAATCAAATTCCTCTTTTATATTCAAAAAACGAAAAATACATTTAAAAAAACGAATAAAAAAATTTTTTTTGACTCGATTATATACAGGATTCGATTATATACAGTGAAAAGAAATCGGGGACTGTATATAATCGAGTCCGCTCTGTATATGCAGTAGTAATATTGTGTTTTTTCAACTTTGTTGGATATTTAAAAAAAATCGTAATCCTTGAGCCGCTGAATGGATTTCCGATCTTCTACCAACAAATGACTTCTTGAATGGCGTTAACGTTCCCTGTGGAACTTTTGCCGTCTCAACATATGCATTAACTAGCGTCATTCATTAATACTTAGTTGAGATTTCTTAAGCCAAATAACACGCCTTGAATGTATTCCGAGGGGCAAGCTCTAGAATACGCGTGACCACAGTGCAAGTCGGAGGAAATTTCTTTGACGAAAAATCCTCCGGCCAGAACGGGAATCGAACCCGAACACCCGGCATGATAATGTGAGACGCTAACCACTCGGCCACGGGTGCACCACCAACAAATGAACTTTCTGCGAATAAATATTATGCCAACTTCCAATTCTTCGTTATAGGCGAAATCAACGAATATTATTCATCTGTAGCATTTTTGGTACAGATTTTTTGAAGAAAATGTACAGATGAGAAAGATTTTCAACCCAACACTGCTCACGACACCCTTTGTGACTGTTTCAACGAAGTGGCAAATGAAAATAATATTCTGTGCGCGATTAGGAATAAAATTCCACGGCTAGCGAAATCGACTGTTATATCAAACTACAGTGGAACCTCAATTATCCGCGAGCGGATGATCCGCGATACGGTTCATCCGCGAAAGCGAGTTCCATAGTGATGCTATGGACTTTCCCGGAAATTATCAGTAAGGTGAAGGATTTTGCATTTTTGTATTGGTCATGACTTTCACATTATTTGACTTCTGGTGTACACAACCTTATAGATGGATAGTGTAATGATTCCTTTATTGATCAAACATTGATATCATGCTGAAATATTGTGTTTGCATCTCTTTTTTAGTCAATTATTGCATTATCCGCGATTTTCGTGAACCGCGGTGACCTAGCCAGACTATTCCGCGGATAATCGGGGTTCTACTGTATTTCGAATCAAACGCAATCACGATTCTTATATTTGGTGGTCATCAAACTCTGAGCTGTAACCCCAAATGGCAAAGTTTGCTAGAGTTTATCTTTCAGCTCCTTGAAGTTTGTTTACCTGGTGTACAAAGCAAAGCCCAATCGGTTGTCACCGACTGCTCAAAATTTATTACTGATTTATATATCAATATGTTAATTTTGTATATATATATATATATATATATATATATATATATATATATATATATATATATATATATATATATATATATATATATATATATATATATATATATATATATATATATATATATATATATATATATATATATATATATATATATATATATATATATATATATATATATATATATATATATATATATATATATATATATATATATATATATATATATATATATATATATATATATATATATAAGGCCCCTTTGGCCCGTGCATCTGTAAAGAGTGTGTGTATGTATTGCCGCGACTAAGTAAAAGTTTATCGATCGGGTAGGAGGGATATGAAACGGGGACACAACGAAGGAAACATCATTAAACGTTGACATCGGCGTTTCTGAGGAACAGGTATAGATGTGTGTGTTTGTACATAGATTAACTCACGTCAGTTCTTCAGTGCTCATTTGAAATCAAGATGATAAATACACAAGAAAATCCTTTGGTTTGAACGGGAATTGGTTCTAATCATTGGGCAGGGTAGACGATATTTATGATTGATGGTTTGTTTGGAACAGTTAGGTATTTTTTATCTGTGGCGAAAACGAAACACACAAATAAACTCGTACTTATTCAATGTTATCACAACAGCCCGCGAATCTCCTAAAAGGGAGTGATTATAATCAATTTATTCACCGAAGCCTCGCTAACTTCTATAATTCTTTACCAAACAATGTCCGACCGTGAAAAGTTATCCAATCCAATCTAATATCACAAAATTATAATTATCCCAAAGTGTCCCCAAAAAACTTCGCTATAAATCGACCCAATCCTTTCCGCTCACATCCTATAGGTTATAATCAAAATCCACAGACTCGCTTATAATCTATTCCCGATCCGAAAGAACCCGACAAAGCAAAGACTTCGAAATAGAATTTCTCCCCGGAAACCCCCCTTGATGAGATTCGCCATCGCTCCGTATCATCCGCATCATTTCTCTTTCGGGGATTCTCCCCTCTTATTCTATGATAAAACTACGTAAAGCTCCGGATCCGGTCCCAGCCCCAGCAGCGCCACAGCAAGAATCACGCTCCCGATAACATTGTCTCCGAAGGCTGAAGGAAACCAAGCTGCTGGTGAGCGCTGTAACCAAACAAAGACCCCACCGAAAGCTCCCTAGGTTCTTTGTCACACGGGCAGAGCGACGGGATCAATCCCAACCGCGCGAGTGTTTGGGATTAAACGTCGCCGCGACTAAAGAAACAGAAGGTCTTTATCGGATCTTTTGTGAACGGCACATCCCACTTGTCAGTCTCCGTGTTCTCTGCCGTAATCAAACTCTTGGTGGAAAATTGTCGAACGATGTATATCCAAAATCTGCGTAGAGACGATTTATAAAATATTCATGAAGCTTCCACGCGTAACGAACTTGCCGGGAGGCGCGCGCGCGCTTCGATTCCTACAAGTGGTCGCGTTATGCTGATGGCGGGGATGGGTCGGTTGCTTCAACTGAGATGAAGAAGAAGATGAACAGGGAGGGAGTTCGATGGTCTATTCCAAATGTAATATCTTATTCATCCGATATTTTTCCCGATCATCGATGAGTAGAAAGCGAAATGATGTTTTAATATTCCGCTGCGTTTTCCCCAAGCGACTAACGAGCGAATCGTCAGAGATTGCGTTCTTTTATTCATTGTTTTTAAAGCCAGCGAGCAGGTCCTTTGTGGGTGCCCAAATGAATAATTGGAATTAAAGCAAGTTTACGACGATACTATCGTCGCTTTGTATGACCCACACCAATTTATGTTGCTCGTTATTCGAGCAGAACAAAGGCATGTTTTTCACACGTGCCGGACCATTTTCATCCCTGCTACATATGCCTTTCTCGTGAACCTCAATTACACTGGCGTGGGTAGGGATCGTATTGTGTTTTGGGTATACAGCAAGTTTATGTTATCTTCAAGATATTGTAGCCACGATTCACGACTAACGCTGTGAGACTCTGAAAGGTCCGGTCGAAAAAGGTTCTATTTATCGCAGGTGTTGATATCTTCCAGAGAAAAATACCACAGTTAATCAATTCGGCGGTTGGAAGAATATTTTTGTGTTAGAGGGTAGAACGAGCGTCTCGATACAAATGCTACCCATGAATTCAAATAACGTAACATCAATCACCATTTATTTCATGTTTTCACAATCTCATATACTCACGTTAATGCAGTCCTATTTTTAGACGAGAATTTTTACTCTCTCCATTCAAAAGCCAACTTCCGGGAAGCTAGAAGTATACCATGGCAAAAATAAATAAAGGAAGAAAACTGAATAGAACACGGATGCGTCATAAACTGATAGATTTGTCCCGGGGGGAGGGTGATTTCCTCTGCCTACTCTGCGAGTATGAGGCGCCACACAACACGTATTGGCCTCCCCCAGCTCTCTCTCTCTCTACACATGAGGAGGGCGTACGATGAATATTCAAGTTGAACCAGGCCGTCAGGTAATGTCACTACCAGGGTGAGCCGGCAAGCAGTGGGTTTATTGTCACAGAAAATGGAAGATATTATGATGTGATAAGAGTGAAAAAGGAAGCACCAATGATTTCCAGGTAAATCTGGGCGTGTAGTATGAGGGCGTAAATTGAAACAATAGTGCTTGAAAATCACAGAAAAGTGTTTTTGCTTTGTTCTTCATCGTGATTGTCTTGTATCGAAGAAATGTGCGTTCTTGTGAAGAAAGTTTTGAATGTAGTTTCAAAGAAATGAGTATTAGGTGTAAAAGTAAGACTTTTCATTTGAAATAAAAAATTAAGTGCTACGTTATTCCATCGGAAACCACAACCTTGACTCATGCAGACATTCAGGCAATACACGGATTCTACGTTTCTTTTTGGATTTTTATAGTCAAATCAATTTTTTATATCTTATGAGATCGAAGGCGCTCTTCAGAAAGGGCAATGGACCAAACCAAATACAGGGGAACTTCGATATAACTTACATGCTTTCAAAATTGTACGTTGCATCGAATTGTACGTTATATCGAAGCATAATAAAGAACTCAGTAACATAGCTTATATTACTTTGTTGTGTTGCTGTTTGGGTAAAATGAGTGAATAATGATGAAAAAGTTCAACTAGAAGATGAAGCCAACCTTTCTCATGATCATACTGTTGATTGAAGCTTTATTCATTTAGAATCCGGAATCCGATGGTCGTCATGGACGGCCTACAGAGCACACAATTGCTAATGTAGTGCGTAAATTCGAACAAACTGGATTCGTAGCGGATATTGTGAAACCTGTGCATCATCGTAATGTGCGTTCGGCCGAAAATATTGCTGCTGTTGCTGCCAGTGTGGAGGATGACCCGAATGTTTCGATTCCACAGCGTGCTAAGCGATTGGGCTTGTCAAACACATCATTATGGTGAATTTTGCATTTGGACTTGCATCTACATCCATATAAAGTCCAACTGGTACAAAAATTAAAGCGTGGTGACCATGGAATGCGTCGGGCATACGTCGATTGGGTGAACGAACAACAGCAGCAAAATGCTGAATTTTCGCATCAAATTTTCTTCAGCGATGAGGCACATTTCGAGCTCGGTGGCTATGTGAACACCCAAAATTTCCGTATATGGGGCTCAGAAAATCCACACGTGATTGTTGAGAGGCCATTGCATCCGCCAAAAGTCACTGTTTGGTGCGCATTATGGTCTGGTGGAGTCATCGGGCCGTATTTCTTTCAAAATGAGGACGGCGAGACGGTAACTGTGAATGGAGAGCGCTATGGCCGCATGTTAACCGTTTTTTTTTGCCACAAATTGAAGATATGGATACGGATGACATGTTGATTCAGCAGGACGGCGCCACGTGCCACACAACACGACCGAACATGGCCATATTGCGAACGAAATTTAAGGGACGCATAATTTCGCATAATTTTTGGTGATGCCAATCATGCGATTTGAACCCGCTAGACTTTTTTTGTGGGGTTATGCGAAAGACCGTGTCTATGCCAACTCTCCGTAAACTCTTGAACATTTGAAAGACAACATTCGTGGAGTTATGACCGAGATACCGTCCCATATGTGCCGAAAAGTCATCGAAAATTACCTGTTCCGGATCATGGTGTGCGAGGAAGCCCTAGGTGGACATTTGAATGATGTTGTGTTTCACACATAATGGCATAAACCAAACTTTAATTTGAAATAAAAGTTTCATCGAAATTCGAATTCTAAGTGTGTTTTATTTCAATTTACTTTCGGAATTTAAAGTTGGAAAACCCTGTATATACAGCCATTCCATGCTAAACCGATATAGTGGTTCTCAGATTTCCGTAAAAATTGGTAGTTTTTTTCCTTATCGCAAAACGTTAGACGCGTATTTTTTTTTTATTTTTTTCATTAAGGTGACCATTTCCATTTTAAGGTTGTCCGAAAAATCAACTTTTTCCTCTTGTTTCCAAAAATGACTTTTTTTTTAAATTCATAACTTTTGAACTACTAGACTGATTCAGATGACCGACATATAAAATTAAAGCCAATCACCTGGTATTTTTTTTTAAATACTATAACTGCAGAAAATTCAAATTCTACTCTCGTTATTATTGATTGTATTCGTTTTTTATTGTTTTTATAGTCTCGGGACAAAAGTCGCTATATATATATATATATATATTTTTTTTTTCGAAAGCTAAGGATTTTTCACATAACATATGTCGAAACAAGAGAGGCGTTTTTTTCAGTTTTTGAATTATGATTTTTCAGAGTTAACCGACGGTCCGAAAAATCATTTTTTCCCATTTTTTTCCACTACAAAAAATCATAACTTTTGATCTACTGGACCGATTCAGATGATCAACATATAAAATTAAAGCCAATAAGCTAGTCTTGTTTCAAAAAATGTTACACTCTGAATACAAAAGGATTTTGTTTTCGTAATTATTGATTATATATGTTTTTTATAGCTTACATCGTTTCGAGACCACGGGCGCCATACTTTTTTATATTTTTTCCTGAAAGCTGAAGTTTTTTTACATAATATATCCAAATACCAGAGAGGTGTTAATTTTACTTTTTATGTAATGATTTTTCAAAGTTAACATGTTTTCGGTTTTCGTTCAATATTTCTATGCGACTAGACTGGATGTATGTGACTATAATCCAATTTATTGGCAAGTGTGTTATTTTTTTGAAAAAAAGGCTAGCTAGTAGCCTTAAATTTGATACGTCGATCATCTGGATCGGTCCAGTAGTTCAAAAGCTATGAATTTAAAAAAAAAGACATTTTTGGGAAAAATGATTTTTTGAACCATCGGTTAATTTTGAAAAATCATAACTCAAAAACGAAAAAAAACGATTCCTTGTTTTCGAAATATGTTCTTTGAAAAATCCTCAGCTTTCCAGCAAAAATATAAAAAATATAGCGCCTTTGGTCCCGAGACCATGAAAGCTATAAAAAACAAATACAATCAATAATAATGAAAACGATATAAAAATTCAAATTTTCTGCAGCTGTAGCATTTTCCAAAAATAATCAGCTAATTGGCTTTAATTTAATATGTCACCCTAACAAAAAAAATAAAAAAATACTGGTCTAATAATTTGCGATAAAGATGATTCTTTTCCAATGTAATCGATCCCATTGTCACGCATCCTTCGACTGTAGTGACACGTTACCAAATTTGGCCAAAACTTCACTGGACGTTTCTGCAGACACTCTCCCCTATACATTTTCGAATCCATTGTCTTGTTTGTGACGAAAACCTTAGTTTTCTGGCCACAGCTGCGAATCTTTTACCAAATCAAGAACTTCCTGGAAATTTTATCAGCGAAAGCAAACTTAAATTTGCTGGCAATGTCCCGTCTAGTAGTGCCCTTATAGGATTTCAGGCCTGTTCATAATCCATGTTCACGTACATTTCGTCATCCATCATCATCCGTCCTTCGTACTTCGTTAAAACCTTGATGTACAACTTTCAAGGTACAAGTGGTCGTATGGCCTCCTCATTTTGCTTCAGTGTCCTGTGTGTTTGCTTGCAGGCGCAGAAGTTACGATAACCTTCTCGCATATAGATTCTCCGGATATGGACCCATTTGCTGTTACAATATTTTAGATACGCCTACTACGGTCGCTGGTATAAAATGAACTGAGATTCCGGATTCTAACTGAATGAACCAAAAGGGTAAATTGATAAAATGACCGCTTACACCTTTATTCTCCAGCACGAGGGCTCAAGTCGTCGCTAGGGGCGAGATCTGGGGAGTAAGGAGGATGCTCGAACACAGTCCATTTGAATTTTTTCAATTGCTCTTGTGTTACGCGAGCAGAATGGGGCCGCGCATTATCGTGGATGAGGAACACTCCTTTCGTCAATAAACCTGGCCTTTTGTTCTTAATCGCGGTTCTTAATCGGTCCAAAACTTCACAATAGTACGGCGATGAGACAGGCGTTCGGCGGTAAACGATTCGATAACACTGAAAAAATTCCTGACGCAGTTACACCGTACTTCAAAAAGTTGGACGCTACGAACTTCGCGCTCGGATAGAAAAACTCGTGCCACGCTATGAAAAATGCATCGAACGTTACGGCGATTATGTAGAAAAATAGAAAATTAAACGTAGATTACGAAAATCACTTTATTTTTCCGCGATTTCTGAGGCACTGAAACTTATTTTTTGAACGACCCCCGTATAATCAGCTTATTCAGAACGCACAGCACACAGACAGATTGTTTGTAATGATCCAATTGAAATTCGGGAACCTCTACTCAGACCACCAAGTGAGCATTTCTGAACCTGTGAGATTCACATGAAACTCTCAGTACCTATTCCGAAAATATGTTTTACACATTGGAAATATATATGTAAATATATATGTATAATGTACATATATCGGGTGACGTTTTATCGAGGGTACGTTATATCGAAGTTCCCCTGTAGTGATTTGAGGGAGCAATACGACGGGTGAGGTAGACCCCAGTTCACTCTTTCTAGATAATTCTTGGTAGATTTTAGATACATTCCATTTAGAATTAGACCGAATTTTCCAATTTTTCCATGAGGAAATGAAGTACGAAACCGGTAAAAATAGATTTTTGTAGGTTTTAAAAAGCTTTTAGCAAAATAACACACAAGAAGAATTATTCTTCTACTGTTCTGATGAACTTTTGAACTTTTCACTTAATACCTCTTATCATTCTCTGCACTGTGATATTTTCAAACATACCTGCCTTCTCTTCCACCGCTTTTCCATATCAGATGAAGAAAAATTTCAACTTACTCGGAAGATCCCCCTTAAGTTAAGCAAAGGAATTTTTTTTAACCCGAGATTTATCCAAAAACCATTTTGACCATAAGTTTTATCGTCCCTTATAATACATCCGTTGTACTTTCTGTCAAATTTATACCGGGAATTTGTAATATTAAATTTTCTCGCTGAAAACTTTTCTTTTTTTGACGTAGAACTACGTCTTACATTAAGGGTGCCAAATCAGAAAACAGGTCACGTTTTTATGAAATAAAGTTAACGTTAATAACTATTTTTGCCGCAAACGGATTTTGGCGATTTACATACCAAACGAATCAGAAATTTCCTAAGATATGTTTGATATGCTACACATTATAATTCCATAGTGTGTATATGGTTTAAATTAATGAAAATTGGAAGCATTCCCATTTCCTTATACATTTGTTCTGTCCATTTGTGTGCTCTCACGAACAGAGTCAATAACGAGCAACTTATCGACGAGCAACGAAGGGGAAATCGTAAGATGTAAAGTCTCCGTGAAAAAGAAAAAGAAGAAGAACGAAGGGGAATATTTGCATAGAGTATAAACAGTGGATCACTCTGAGGCAAACTTCCATTCTTCATGAGGAAATCGACTGAATAACATCGTTGCCGGGCGAGCTGGACGGCAAGGGATCGAATGTCTTTCTCAAGGCAATGGGGGTGGAGAAGTAATACGATGGATAAAGTAAAGTTTTCCAAGGGCCTTTTTGTTGGTTACAGACGAATGTCAGTCGCGTGTCAGTCGCAAAACTGCTTTCAACTAGGATTGCATTTGCGCTAATCTTGATCATAATAAAGCAGTGCTACTCTTTTCGAGGTTGTTGAGATTTATTTCGTTTATTTAGTCACCATGAAAGTAAAGGTCGTTCTGAAATATGGTATGTGATTTGGTTTCGCTTGCCAGTAGCAAAACTTTCTCCACTAAGGATGACAGCTGCGCTTATCTCGAGCATGTATTGTTCCGCGAGCACAAGAATGAATCATCAAGCAATCATCGTCAAATGATTCTACAACAAAAAACATTTTAGGGCAACCAAACTGGTAGAATGGTTATTTCAAAATTTTCGTAGCATTATAAAATAATATCCGCGATTATAAATAAGCGACTTGAATAACACTGGTGGTATCATAATACATCGAAATCCGGACACTTTAGCATTTACGAGAATAACATCAACTTCTGCAAAATATTGCTATAGCATAGCATGAAACAGTACCATTCCTATAGAATTGTCACAGAAATACACAAAATCAAGTTATATTTGTTCAAGATTTGTAAATTTCTTCATTGTGCCGTGATTTGAATTCTAGACACTTTTGCTTACACATACATATTTTGTCAACGGCATTTATTTGAAAGAAACTAGTTATTGATTTTTGTGAAGCTTGTGATTTCATTGTGATTCTATTATAATCTTAAACCAAACATCGAAAATCCTTGCTCCATTCTTTCTAGGGCTTGTAACATTCTCTTATGAAATACCTGCAATGATAAATTTCATCAGTCGCCTTGTATATGCCAATGATGTTTTGGTCTATTTTCTATTTTCTATCTTCTATATATATAAAAATGGATTTCTGTCTGTCTGTCCGTCTGTCTGTCTGATTCTTCTGGACTCGGAAACTACTGAACCAATCAACATGAAAATTGTTATGTAGGGGTTTTTGGGGCCGGGTAAGGTATTCGTGATAGTTTGAGAACGCTCCCCCCTCTCTAAGGGGGGGCTGCCATACAAATAAAACACAAATTTCTACACTACTCGGGAATTAATCAAGCAAATGAAACCAAATTAAAAAAAAACAAATTAATATTGAGGTTTTAGGGTGCAATAAATGTTTCTATGGTGGCTAGACTCTCCACCCCCCACTCTAAGGGGGGGCTGTCATACAAATGAAACACAAACTTCTACATTACTCGAGAATTAATCAAGCAAATGAATCCAAATTGGGCATATTGAGGTTTTAGGGTGCAATACATGTTTTTACGTTTAATTTTGGGCGGGAAGAAGTTTGACGGGTCAGCTGTGATATAAATCAAAAGAAAACTAACGGGATCATTTTGTGCTTAAATGTATAAAGGCTTGTGGAAAAACGACAGTAGTGCTGTGATTAAGTAAAATCAGACGCGAACCTTTAATATCTATTATGAATTCATTATTGAATAAATTTGTTTATTTCCACCATATGTAGGGAATCAAATGGAAATTTCCATTCAGCTTGATAGTGTTAGTGCACAGTTTCTGTAGCGCCTTTAATTTTTTGTCTTCCAAAGAGATGTGTAAGTAGAGAGCGTTCCTTTCTCTCCGATGCATGTGTATTGTGCGAAGTTTGCGCACAGCGAATTCATCACAAAATAGGGGAAGTGTATTGTTATCGTCAAGGAAAAATAGCTTAAAATTTTCATGACGTGTTTTCGGGAATTGAAGAGCTCGGTGTTAACATCTGATGGGATTTGTAATATGTACTCAAATTATCGGTTCGTTGAACCCATTTTGACATCATCTAAGACATAAAAACGAATTCGCTGTGTGAACTGAAGATAATTCCTAAAATCAGCTATAAAAAGTGTTCGATGAGTGGATTGTTCATTGGAAAAAGTGTATTGCTTAAGAAGGAGCCTATTTGGAAGGCGATGATATAAATTCAGACGTTTGAAAAAACATCCTCGTTAAAAACACAAATTCCCGGTATATATTTGACAGAATACGGATGGTTTTTAATGTCAAGATGTACAATTTAAAAAGCGTGTATTTCTAGTGAAAACGTATTACTCGAGCAACTGTAGCATTGATGAAATTTTGTCCTCTTATGGTAAGAATTTCAGCATTTCTCGTCATCGATTACATCCTCTGAGGATACGTGAAGGACCGTTGCTATGTAAGCCACAAAATTTGGAGGAACTCAAAAAAGAAATAACTCGGATTTTCAACAGCATCGAAGTCGTAATGTTAGAGTTGTACATGAAGAGTTTTGTTCACCGTTTAACACTCAGACAGCCATGAGTGCCGTACTGCACTCAAAAATTATTCCGCTGGGGCCATGAGTGCAGCACAGCACACGCGAAATGTTCCAAAGTTTCAAACGTGTGCGCTACAATACATGCTTTACGTTAAAACTAATGTGTTTTTCGTTTTCTACTGGCCTCAATACATAGTAGGACACATCGATATCATAGTTTGGCATCACTGCTTGTATTATTCTACCAATTGCAATTTATCACTGCCCAAAATTCTTTTTTGTCTGGATTGTTTTAATATAAGACATTTTACGAGTTTGAAATAATATAAGAGAAAATGTAATTTCGAAAAAAAATTGTTTTATGAAGATTTTTATCGATATTTTACTCGTTTACCTTGAGTTGGGGCCGCTGCACACGGAAAGTTTTTACCCATATATGGCAGATGGGGATAAAATTTTATGCTAGATGGAATCAACCATTGAACGCTCCGGGTTTTACGAACTTATTGGCCAAAACACCATGGCCATCAAAGTGTTAGA
This sequence comes from Toxorhynchites rutilus septentrionalis, assembly GCF_029784135.1. Taxonomy (NCBI): domain Eukaryota; kingdom Metazoa; phylum Arthropoda; class Insecta; order Diptera; family Culicidae; genus Toxorhynchites; species Toxorhynchites rutilus. Next base: position 76,302,557 of record NC_073745.1, read on the forward strand.
ACGCGTTATCAAAAAAAGAGGTGTTAACATCGAAAATGTACTAATAATAAGCTTTATTTTCGTTTTTTAAAAATTAAAATCGGTTCACTTTTGTAGAAGTTATTGACATATTTTGCGTGAACGTTTAATCTGCAAGACCCTGTATTTCTAAATTTTGATAAAAATCTAAGAAATTCTATGAAACAGATGTAAAACGGCATGCCACATATTTTCCTGAATAGCAAAATTGTTCGAAATATATTGTGAAAATGAACTGAGAAAATATTTGAGAAACACCTCATTATAATTACCTGTAGTATATAAACTCATGTTTATATCTCAAAACAGATCATGGCACTGAATCAGATGAGGTCAGTCACAGTCTGTACTTTATCAGAATTCTGAAAGCAATTAGCAGACAATTCGGTAATAAGGTTATCAAAAAAAACATCGACCTGTCTCTTACTTTCTCTACAAATCGTCATTTTCTTCTGCCGGTTGTTCAACGAACCATCAAATTAACATTAAATCTTCAGCTGTCAGTTCGTTCCGAAAGTAGATAGCTGAAACGCTAACGAGTACAAAAGTCATTACTGTTCGCATTAATCTTCGCTTGGGCCACTAACGTCCTCCACCCAGCTTCCCAACCCTGTACATTCTCATCCCAACATCATCTTGATATTGTTGTTGACGGTATCGAACCGAAAATCTCTCCGATTCGATATGCGGCGAAATTGGGAAACTCGTTCGCTTTCCTTCACGTAGTTAACTTTTTTTTCTCTCTCTCTGCTTTTCCTTCCACAATAGCGGAGGATGAGACGGGACCTGGCGAAGAGAAAACGGTTCCGCAGCTCAACAAGACCATAAACAGACGTCCATCATGATGCGAGCTATCTCGCTTTCGAAAGATTTCAATCAGCGATTTCGTGTCCGGCGGATGATACTAAGGAAGTGGGAAACCAGGTTGGGGGGAAGGGGGTAGCGGAAAAGTTGCTAAGCACAAAAGAATACCCTTTGTGCTGGTTCACCACTGCAGCGGAACAACCGCGGCGGATAGGGTTGACCGGACGCACGTAGTGCGAAGTTAGAAGCTTTTCTAAGCCGGAAATTTTTCCTTCGCGCAGTCCTTTTCCGGGTAAAAAAACAGAAGAGAAATCCGATTAACAGAGGAACTTTTTTTTGTCATCTCTTGTGCTTTGTTTCCTCCGTTTGTTAGGTTTTTTTTTGCTAGAGAAGTTTTTCGCATGCCGAGCTGCGATGACGTACAATAAATGATACTTATCAATTTGGAAGCGTTGGCAGAAAGGGTAATGTAGTTAGCATAAAAACGAATAATATCCCACATTCAACCATTTGCGGCAGACCAACAGTTTGTTTTTTTTCCTTCTCTGTATATCTCAACAGCTTCCGGAGGGATGCAAAGCTCAACTCACTGATCGATAAATTTTTGGCTGAATCAACGGGAATGAGGGATTCGATCGACCCACAGCTGCAGCCTCCGAACAATGGAAAAAAAACTGTAGCTTCCTCGAGAGGGAGATGTTGCGTCGTCCGGAATCGTTTGACAAAAAGAACCTTCCGGCATGCTTGAAGTCGCCAGCGGGCGGCACACACTAGCAGATAATTTCCCTCCGGAGCTGATTCATTTCCCCGGGAACTGCTGACAAGACACGGAAACGTGCGCCGATTTCGATCATTATTCTGGCTTCATATTATCATATTTCGTTTATCCCCCCTCCCTCTTCAAAGGGCGGCGACGCATCACTCACACAAATTTGCTCGTTGCTTTATTTTTTGTCGGCAAATTTTAAATTGCACAACTGAGTCGTGGTGGGGGTGAGGAAGCGAGCTTCTGCTTTTGGCAACCGGTTCTCGCGTGTGCTTTATTCGAAGTTTCGTCGATAAGGGGGGAGCTCGGTGCTTTCGGTGATGCTTTTCGCTCCAGACGTATTACGTGCCAAACTGAAGGAATGCAGAAGAAGTGGCTCAAACTACGGTTGGGCAACACTTTGATCTTCTCGAAGTTGAAAGAAAATTTTGATGCTTCAGGCGGAGAAAGATATTGCCACATGGAAAATGAAAAACACGGAGAATGCTGTGAATGTTGTAAACAATATGCGAGTCAATTGTCGGAGTTCGATAGCTTTTGTTTTCAGTTATTAGACTTTTTGGTACGAAAGAGAGATTGTTGTCTAAGGAATTCAATTTAGCAACGCATTGCGAAGTCGGGAGCTACCACATTCTCTAGACATAATATTTATGTCTTAATCACCAGCCCGGAATCCAATAAACACAAGCAAAAATCCCTTGAAAATGAATCTACGATATCCTTTCAGTTCATGGAACGAAAATTTAATCATCCTAAAAAGTCAACAATTTTTCAATGAATTCACGAGTCAGATTCATGTCACTTTTTATCCATCCATCTGAATTGAACCTGGATGGTGTCATCTAATATGACAAAATAAATCCTGCGCTGAAATCAGAAAATTTCTCTATGCTGAGGTATCATTCTACTTTTTCTACTGAAACTTGTTATTAACAATAAAACATTTTCCTGAGTTGTTCATCCCTAGATCACAATATGAAGGATTTCCATAGAAGCAAGCGGAAAAAAATATTTTCATCATTTTTTCAACAATTCTAGTGCTTTTTTGGTCAAATTTCGATGAAGGTGTGTATTTCTTAATATAAAAAGAGGAACTTATATACGGCTTTGTTCGGTATTCAGCCCCTCCCTCTTTCAGTGGCTGCCCTTCCATTTCAAATACGGTTTTGACCACTTCTAATGTGTAAAAAACTTGTATGTTATGTAAAAAAATTATAGGAGGTTGTGTACAAGATACGACCGCATTGTTGACGTAGAACTACGCTGTTATTTTATATAAGTCGCTTTTTTATACCTTCGGATATTATTCTATAATGCTGTGAAATTTTAGAAACAACTGCTTAGTAGAATAATCTCTGAAATAGGTTTTTCATTGCAGAATTAGTTGACGATAATTGAATGATGATTCATTCTTGCCCTCGCAAAACAATACACTAGCTGATCGTATGTCGCAATTTATTTCATGTCAATGCATTGAAAATTTACCTCGAACGTTATTCCGGTGGCCTTTATCGCAATTGACATAGACTCGGCTACAGTCGATTGTATACATGTTGCATCAGCACCATTATTCCACATCTCATAACTATATCAATATATCTTTGACACCGCATGGAAACAACAACAATGACAACACTTGCAAGTATCAAATATCATGCTACGTGTTATCTAGTATTGCCTCAAAGGAATCGCACCTCTAGGCATCGTTCGTATAACGTAAACCAAGCGCCAAACAAGCGTTCGCCATAGCATGCATACAGAGCCATACCTTGGTGTCTTGAGACTACTAGGAATATAAACACTTCTCATCATTTTGCGCTATTCTCAAAAGAAACGCTTCTATTAATATTACTGGACACGAAAAAAGTTGCATTACTTTCTCATGCTCGAGAGAAGCGCAGATGTCACCCTTAGTGGAGGAATTTTTGCTACTGGTAAGCGAAACCTAATCACATACAAAACTCCAGAACGACATTTACTTTCTTGGTGACTAAACAAGCGAAATAAACACTTTTTGTTAATATCAACAACCTCGAAAACAGTAGCAATGCTTCAAATGCAATCCTAGATGAAGGCAGTTTTGCGACTGGCACGCGAACCTAAATAACTTATAACATTCCAGTAAGACATACAAGATGCTTGGTATGCCCCAAATTTTTTTTTGTGCACAACCTTAACGCCTGCTTCGCCATAACATCAGTTTAATGCATTGATGCATTCTCAAAGGTACCAACGAAGCCGTTATGATGACGGAAAACAAACAATGTTAACTACTTGGAAAAAGAATGAATTATGCCACACAGCTTGTACTCTGCTGTAACACCCATTGATGCGAATTCACTGATGAGTTTGTTAAGGGCGACCGCCTTCACCACCAGCGGGGGGAGCTTGATTTTGGTTGTTGCCTGGGTAACGACGTTTACATTTTCGACCGACGCGTCTAAATCGCCTACTTCGCTGTTGTTCGATGCGGTGTCACAATCGCGAAGGCTCGGTTCAGAGCGAGCGCTTTTCACTGCACCAACATCGCGTGCATCATTAGATAATGCTTGCCTCGAAATTTTATTGCCCCTGGCAATGCGTTCGTTTTTTGCAGGGCTCGAGCATGCCTTCCTCTTCTTCTTGCTCATCACACACTACGTGAAGCGTCCAATTTATGACGCGGAAAGAAAAACACACAATACGAATAACGCGAAAAACGAGCAGAAAAACCAAACGACGATATCCAAGTTGGATTACCACTGGTGGGGTCCAATTTCAGATCGAAGCTCAACGAAAGCAAAGTGAAATGGATTGCTCAACAGTCCGATGCCGAATGAAAGTTTGCCTCAGCGAGATCCACTGTTTATACTCTAGGCAAGTATTCCCCTTCATTCTTCTACTTTTCCTTTGTTCACGGAGACTTCAAATCCTACGATTTCCCCTCCGTTGGTCGTCGATAAGTTGCTCGTTATTGACAGCTCTGTTCGGGAAAGCACACAAATGGACAGAACAAATGTATGGGAAAATGGAAACGCTTAAAGTTTTCAAGAAGTTTAACCATTTACAAACCAGGGGATTCTAATATATAGCATATTAAACAAATCTTACGGAATTTCCGATTCGTTTAGTATGTAAATCGCCAAAATCCGTTCGCGGCAAAAATAGTTATTAACGTTAACTTTATTTCATAAAAACGTGACTTGTTTTCTGATTTGGCACCCTTAATGAAAGACGTAGTTCTACGTCAAAAAAATCAGCTTTCAAGAAAAAAAATACGGCGCACTTGGTCCCGAGACCATTTAGACTATAAAAACAAATACATTAAATAATTATGAAAATAAACTCCAGTAGTTTACAGTTATCTCAAAAGATTTGTTTTGTCAAAAATCAAATTTTCAGATGAAAAAACGACCGAGCGCCAAAAAAAAGATTTTTTTTGACAACTTTTTTTTCGGATAACAGTAAATATCGACGTTTAGTGCAATTATAAGACACTTGACATGGTTTTTTTAAATCCCCAATTTCCGGTAATTTTTCGGTTTTCAAAAAACTCGAATTTTAACGTCTGCAGTAGTACACGCAAACTAGTGTTGCCAGAAAACATTTTTTCTTCGACAGAAGAGTAAAAAGGAGAGCTTAACGTAAATGTATATATGTCTCGGTCTGGACCGTGTATTTGGCAAAGTATGCGAAAAGCTGCAATGCCCTTGTTTCGCTCGCTCATATTCATCTTACATTGCAATACCATATATATTCTACAAATGCTATACCAGTATTTGAGAGTCATGACATTTTCTGTTATTTTTAGGCTCATTCAATATAATAAATCGGGATGATAAAACATGTGCCAAAAATTAATTTCGGTGATAGTAAATGAAATCCGATTGAACTAATATTTTGCATTGGTTATTTTACCGTGTAAATCAATATTTCGCGCGAAGTTCCATATTAAAACCGAGATGATCATTTTCATTGACACCCTAAACCATACATATTGCTTCGTATTCCGAAAAAAAACAAATTCCCAGAATATTAATTTTTGACAAAAAGTTTTTTCGAGATGATGTTCGATCTCGACGCTTCATGCAATTCTAAGACAATTGGAGTCAACATTTTTTTTTTTTGAAAACCCCGATTTCCTTTACTCACCCCTTCGGTGATTTTTCGATTCTCAGAAAACTCAAATTTTAACATCTACGACACTAGTAAATGAAGTCCGATTGAGCTGATATTTTGCATAGGATAGTTTTTCGTGGGAATCAACATTTTTGATCGAGGTTTTGTATTATAGAGACTTTAAACTTTTTCAGTTCATCCGTCTCTAGCCTTGAGAAAGGTCCTAGGAAAACTTTACTCTACTCCTGCACTACACTTCCACCCTCATTGCCTTGAGAAAGGCACTCGATCCCTCGCCGTCCAGCTCTTCCAGCAACGATGTTGTCAAGTCGGCGTTCACACAAAGAATGGGGCCAGGTTTTTTTTTTACTTAAATTCTTTTTATTTCTTAATTTGGTTTACATTATAATATAATACTACTTTTCAAGTGATCAACCTAGGGTTCTACATCTTTAAGTTGCAATGTCAAGTTCTGTAACGATTTTCATCATACACATTATCCGATTGTTTCATATTCGTATTGTAAAATCATGCCTAAACTTTTCTAGTTTTTCTGTTATCTTTTTTTATACCTAAATCTAACTCATAAGATACCCTCCCCAAATTATTTACATTGTCCCAACTTAAACTACTTATCTAACTGGAAATAACTATATCTACCCTAATCCAAAGCCGTTACCTTGAAAGGTAACGACTAGTAAGTCAGGTAGCATAATCATACATATTTTGTATTATTCCGTGTATTGAGAGAGCGCAACTCTGTTCAAATTTCATGCAATTATTATTGATAATTTCAATCAAGGTTTTAATCCTGGCCAGCTGATGTATCTCCGAATTTCGCGTTCTAGGAGGAGAGTTCAGAATTATACGAAGAATTTTGTTTTGTATGCGTTGAAGTTCTAATTTGTGTGTTGGAGCACAGCACTCCCAAACGGGCATCGCATATGCGATAACTGGAAATATTATTTGTTTGTATACTGCAAGTTTATTCGTTAGAGATAATCGAGAAAATCTATTGATCAGGGGATACAATGACCCGATTAAAATGTTGCATCTTGTGTCTGTTTTGCCAATGTGTGCTATGAAGGTAAGCTTTCGATCGAAAGTTAGACCCAGATACACTACTTCTGAAGACCTATTGCCATTAAGAATGACTGTCATATTTTGAGGAGGCACAAGCTGTGGAGTATTCTTGGGGGAAACAATATGACTTGTGTCTTTGCTGCATTTATGCATATTTTCCAATTATTTAAATATCCAGACAACACGTTTAATCCTCTTTGATGTTTATATCTTAGTTCTATGATACTTCTGCCCTTGTAAATGATGGCAGTGTCATCTGCAAATAATGACTGTTTCTCATCAGATGGGAGTGCGGGTATATCTGAAGTGAAGATATTGAAAAGAATTGGTCCCAAGATGGATCCTTGAGGAACACCTGCATTCGCGATGAATTTCTCTGATGAAATATTGTTTATAGAAACATTGAATGCTCAGAAAGTTTCAGAAAGGTAATTTTTGATAATTTTTATCAAGTATGTAGGAAAACCAAAATTCTGAAACTTGTAAATGAAACCATTATGCCAAACATCATCAAATGCTTTTCCAACATCAAGAAGTACCAGGCAGATGATTTTGAAACTGACTTGTTTCATCTGATTAGATTGTATACTCTACGAAGCTGATGAATGGTAGAGTGGCCTTTTCGGAATCCAAACTGCTCATCCAAAAATATATTGTGCTCATCTGCAAAAGCAAGAATGCGCGTTAATATAATTTTTTCGAATACTCTCGAAAACGCTGGGAGAAGGCTAATTGGTCGATAGCTTTTTGAAGAAAAAGGATCTTTTCCGCGTTTTAGTATCGGTATCACTTTTGCCAACTTCCAATTCGAGGGGAAGTAGCTAAGTGATAGACATCATGTTGTAACGCATAGCGGTTTCTTTCTAATATTGGCTCCTTGCCGGTGTCCGATCGATGTCGTTTGTTGGTGCCATGTGGTATGCCTGGGTCGGTTGACCGGGTTTTCCCTATTATTGTATTCCTCAAGGGCAGACAGGTGGTTGATGAATCGCAGGTAGACAATCTGAAAAGAGAAATAAATAGCTTTTTAAAAATCAGGTAATGAATGGAGCTCCAAACACGTCCGTCTCTGTAGACGGTAGAGAAGTCGGGTAATCGTTCGATTAATTCAAATAGTCGAATATCTGAAATTATAATCGAGTAATTTTGTATCGAATAATTAAAAATCAAAATATGAATACATCGAATAATTGCCACTGTAATCGCGATTAATGAAAGAAGGAATTTTTCTCAAGGTTAATGCATTTTTAGGTTAAGAATTAGGCTATATAATTGTTTTATCCAACATGTTTTAATCCAACCATCAAACATTGACTACCCGATAGACCACGCGACCAGAATGACAACGTGATACGTGATTATTACAAGAAATAAATATTCGCTCGATTAATCGAATATTGAAAAACAATTATTCGAATGAATCGAATATTGAAAAATGACCCGACGATTAATCAATAATCGAATAAATGAAAAATTTAGACATCACTAGTAGACGGTCGGAGTGGAATGGAGGGGCCAGGCATCACCATCGCCTTTTTTTTTATTCCATTTATTTATTTAAGGCTCATTAGCATTTTAGAGCCGAATTTTAATCGTGTACATGTCACATGGTTATCATATCTATAATTAGCACATTACACAGTTGTCATTCGTATTCCTTCTATACCATTGCATATGGTACATCTAAAGGGTGTGTCACATCAAATTGCATCACGGAAAAATGCTGTAGAAATTCGCCCAGTAGACCGATCCTTTTGAAAATTTTAGACAGTAAAATAAAAACTATTAAACAACTTTTGGTATTTTCTTTTTATTCATACTTCGAGCCCAAGCCCGTATGCTCGCACCTTCCTCTTTACCCCGTCCATAAGGTTCTGTACAACGTCAGGTTGTAGTTTTTTTTGAACAGAAATCCATTTTCTCTTGAAGTCCGCCTCCGATTTGACAACTTTTGGGTTCTTCCGGAGGGCCTGCTTCATAATCGCCCAATATTTCTCTATTGGGCGTAGCTCCGGCGCGTTGGGCGGGTTCATTTCCTTTGGCACGAAGGTGACCCCGTTGGCTTCGTACCACTCCAACACGTCCTTTGAATAGTCGCACGAAGCGAGATCCGGCCAGAAGATGGTCGGGCCCTCGTGCTGCTTCAATAGTGGTAGTAAGCGCTTCTGTAGGCACTCCTTAAGGTAAACCTGCCCGTTTACCGTGCCGGTCATCACGAAGGGGGCGCTCCGCTTTCCGCAAGAGCAGATCGCTTGCCACACCATGTACTTTTTGACAAACTTGGATAGTTTCTGTATGCGAATCTCCTCCGGAACGCTGAATTTGTCCTCTGCGGAGAAGAACAACAGACCCGGCAGCTGACGAAAGTTCGCTTTGACGTAGGTTTCGTCGTCCATTACCAGGCAATGCGGCTTCGTCAGCATTTCGGTGTACAGCTTCCGGGCTCGCGTCTTCCCCACCATGTTTTGCCTTTCGTCGCGGTTAGGAGCCTTCTGAACCTTGTATGTACGCAGGCCCTCCCGCTGCTTGGTCCGCTGGACGAATGAACTTGACAAATTCAGCTTATTGGCGACATCCCGGACCGAACTTTTCGGATCACATCTAAACTGCTTAACTACGCGCTTGTGATCTTTTTCACTGACGGAGCATCCATTTTTGCCGTTCTTCACCTTCCGGTCGATGGTTAGGTTCTCGAAGTATCGTTTTAGTACTCTGCTGACCGTGGATTGGACGATTCCCAGCATCTTACCGATGTCCCGATGTGACAACTCCGGATTCTCGAAATGAGTGCACAGGATTAATTCACGACGCTCTTTTTCGTTCGACGACATTTTTCCAAATTTACGAAAAATTGACAGTGAAGCATGACCAACGTGATCTATACACTCTTATCTGATTTTAAAGCGAAAGCTGAAGATATAATTCCTAAAAATTAAATTTCTACAGCGTTTTTTCCGTGATGCAATTTGATGTGACACACCCTTTACACAGTAGCCATTTAGGCGTAAGAGTATTCTGTCTGTTCTTCCATTATCCAGATAGACCACCGGACAGCGGAGACAGTTGATTGATCATATTTGAGTTATTTATAGAACGGCAGCCCGATGTGTCTTGCAGAGCAGAGCAGTTGTATGGATGAATCGATCTTATTTCGACCGTGGATCGATCTCCATCGCTGATGATTGTTGCGTGGACGTAGCTATTCTGTAACAACACAAAGATGGTCAATGGGGGCCCTGAGTTTTGAACCCACGATCGATCGCTTACTAAGCGAACGCGCAACCAATGTGGCTACGGAAACCCCCCCACCATCGCCTTTATACATAATCTCTTTTGTGTTCCCCACTCGTCTTCACCTTGTCCCTACGTTTCTTCCGTTTCTGTGGTTGCCTGTAATGGATTTCTTTCTTCCAATTTTCATCAATTTGAGTTTTACATGAACTGAAAAATCGTAATGTAGAGCATATAAAAAATACTGAGAATATTTCCTATTAATTTGTATATTTAAATCAAAATCCATCAAATAGTTGAAAAGGTATTAACGTTCAAAAACTGAACACTTTTCCATCGAAATATTGAAATGGGCCCCTATTTTACTATTTTGTTCCACCTGGGACCCATTTACTATTTTGTCATTTACCATTAGGTCACTTTTCTCTCTACTATTGAAAACACTTCTCTTTTCTTTTCGAATAACACTTCCGTTTATTTAAGTAGAAAAAAGACTTAGCCCTTTAATAGTTAAAACTCCACGCGACCGTTCGCGCGAAGTGTGTCTCTAGAACTAACTTAATATTAAACATGAAAGTCTTAAGCTAACCTTTTTTCCAATAATTGTGTAGAGTTCTTTAATTTGTTGGGAGGAGCCAAGGCGTAGAGAAATAGCCAATCAATCGAATGCAGTGTTCGATGTGATTGGGGTCAAGAATAAAAAATGCTTACTGCGCGTAAGCCCGCATATCGCATAGTGCATATCGATTTCATGGGAAATCGTAAAGTGTTACGACTTTGTAAACTGTCGCATATTTCATCGGAACAGAACTAGGTCTGTTTTGGTTTTAAGTTTATCGCCATCAACTGCGCGCGATATGATGTAAGAATGCATTCATACCGATAGCGCATGTGGCTAGTTTTTATGGGTGATGGATATTTGTGGGAGAAAAGTAATTAACGAAGTTATGCAGTTATGCTTGTGGGAATGGTTAACATTGAAGTGCTTGCGCATGAATCATTTGTTAGAAAACAATTAACTGCTTATGGGAATGAGTTGACAATGGAATTTGGTATGGGATTTAGAATGGGTTTTGAAATGGATTAGGAATCGGATTTGAAATCATGCTACACTATATTGAAAGGTTAGACGTAGTCCTACGTAAAAAAATATAATCAAACATATCTAGAAAAGGCGTATATTTACATTCTAAACCTTCAAAATTCAACTTGCAGAGAGGCCAGCAATCAGGATGTTTTTGTAAAATTGCTTATGAAAAAAAACAAAAACAAAAAAAAAGGTCCAATCGCTATCACCAACTGCAATAAAACTACTGCAAATTTACTCAAATTTGCGCTCTGATAGTGAAATAGGATTAAAAACCGATTTATAAATTAATATAATTCGAATGAACATCAATAGTAGATAAAGTATGAAGAAAACAGAGTAAAATTGAGTAAATTGCGTTGTAAAAATTGGTATGAAAAGTGATGTTCCCGACAGTTCCCGCGTTCGAAAAGTAGTTTGTACGCGTATACTCCAAACCCTGACGAACAGAATGACGTTAAGTATTGATCCACAGATGTGCATATTTTTGAATAATTTAATGTGAACTATTTTTGCTTTGTAACCACTGTGCATCGCAATGGTGTCATTTAACACTAATAGTGTCTTCAGCAAAGTTATGTATTTTCATGTTATCTAAAACTTTGTGGAACATGCTGCGTTGATATAATGTAATTTAGGTATAACTTAAGTTAAAAAACTTGTTTTGAGATAGTCTCCCCACAGATTACCCCACATCAAATTTTAATGTCCAAAAATCATCTCTTTTGTTTTATTATATTTTCGATAGATTGGAGCTTCATTTAATGATTAAACATGAATGATTGAGAGAAAACAAGTGTAGCTCAGTGTACAATGTTATTCTTTCCATTTAAACCGTACTGGTTCTATCAGGCGATTTGCTTAGGGAGTCCAAATTGCCCCCACTTACCCTACATTGCAGTTGTTGATATCCTCTATTGAACAGTTTTCAGAGTCTTCAAATATTTAAAAACCTTTAACAACGTCTGGATAAGCTAGATATACTTTTTCTCTGTTTTCTTTTGTCACCAAAAGATGTTTTCCCAATCCTCAAGTCTTTTACATCCATTGTATATGAAATATGTACTAGGCATCAAAAAAACCGCATCCATGCATGATGCGGAGATATTCCATAATGCAATGCATCTTCATTTGATATAAAGACATGTTTTTCATTTATCTGCACTATTAATCATATTGGGCGTTGCTCCATAAATTGGACAATTTGACATCGATTAGAACCTTTCTAACGCCTGCAATTTCAGTTATATTTTAGACCCTGTTTCGTCGATCAACTCTCCAAGAGGGCTACATGTCTTCTTCACTACTCCTTCGCATTGAAATTCATTCAATACTGTTATTGTAAGCATCCTTTTCCGTTGATCGGTTAATTGGATTAACATCTTGTTAGAACTTTCTTGGTTTTTTAAGATGACATCAATGATTTTAATCAGATTTACTTCTTTTTTTGTTTGCGTTCGTCTGGCTACCAGTAATGTCTGCTCGATGCTGTCCACTTTTGGATCGACTACTTCATTGCCAATGATGTAACCTTTACCTCTATCGCTTAGCCCCGAAAAAGGTTTTGTAGGCCGTCCCCATTTTGTTTCTGAATCCGATGCCGAAGATGTTGATGAGATGTGATCCTTTTCGTTAAATTTCTCGATACCAAAGTTTCCGTCGAACTAAGTTCCAAAACGTGTGCTTAATCTCTCCTTATTGTGGCAATCAATATAAGTATAAGTGTAAATATTAACAAGTGATTAGTTGTTGGTTGGTAGCTACCGGAATCTACCGGAATACAGGTACTATAATTCAACATAGAAACTCAAAGCGGTTACGTTGACGTTGAATATCAAACAGATAGGTTGTAACTGGATTTATGAATTGAATTAACCTTCACACTCAGAATCTAATTTAAGTATGCCTTGAGCACCTGTAGCGACTCCTGTCAAACTTGGCATACGTTTCTTTTACACATAGGAAGAGGTGGTATGTATGGGTAAGTATGGGGAAGGAGAGGAGTTGCAGCCCTTGAAGGAAGGCTGAATTATCAATCAAATCCTGCTAAATTCAACTAGAATTTCTTATAAAATTATAGTTTCATTCACACTAAAAAGGATAAGTCTCCTTTTAATAAATAAGCCCTGAAATATACAGAAATTGTCATAAATGACAAGTTGCAACCATATCAAAAAAGAAAAAAAAGGTAAAAAAGGGTTAAAAAAAACTTTATTGTCAAGTATGATTGTTGAAAATATTTTTTTTATTTGGATATTTCCTATAGGGACCAAAAAATTTCAAAACGTTTCAAATCATAAAGAGGCTGTTCGTCGCAGTATTACTCTTCAAAACTTGTTAGTGTATACCTAAAACTTAAAGATACCAGGACCCGACCCGGGGCTCCTGAGCAGGGCCCTAAATCTTCGAAGGTGAAAAATGAATACCGACTCTACTCTCAGTAGCTTCGCTCCGACTAGAACTGCTTCGGCAGTCACCCACAACAAAAAATGACTTGACTAGAAAATGAATTGACTAGCGTTGACTAGCGAGGATGACTGGTGAACTAGTCCAGTCAGTTATTGGTTATTTTAACTGACTCGACTAATGAATACAAATCTGCCTCTTCATTCAACTGACTTCAATCCTTATTTCTACTCCCATAGGAACGAAATTTATACACGCGTACGCAATCTTATTTGTACGTCCATATAAAGAGGAGCGAAAACATGATTTCTGATGCAAAAAAGAAGCTACCCCATCAATGGACGGTTTGTTGTCTACCCACCGTGGACTCAAACCAACGAACTTAAACATTTATCAAGTATGCTATGGAGGTTCTCGCGTTTGTATTAGCGTGCAAATAGGCGTACACACACTGACGCTATTTTATACGTGTGAGTAATTTTCGTGTATGATACAAAAGAATCTTGCTCACCTGTAGCGTATGTCAAATCACGTTGAACTCAAACATCGATGCATGCACATGTACATGGGAGAGAGAAAGTGAGGAATGAATTCATTTTGGGGGAAGTCACTTCAAAATGCAATAAGGACAATTTGACTGGGAAAAATGAAATGATATAGTCGAGCCGGTAGAGGGAGATAGCGACTAAACGCCCGACTGACTGTTTAGTCGATTTGGCGGAGAACCTGCGTGAAAAAGCCAAAAGTCATTACTAACTGAATACGGATATAGTCATTCAGATAGTCAGCTGACTATCCTCAGTTGACTATGACTATGCAGAGCCCTGCTCCTGAGAGTAATAAGATGCCGACCAACAAAGTTAAAATTATGATTGTTATTCTTATTTACTTCTTTTTCTTATGCTTTATCTTCTTATTTTCACCTATAAAGCCACTTTGCCACAAGTTTTTCAGAAAGCCTAATTAATAATGTTTATAAGAATATACTATACTTATAAGTTATTATGTTATTATGATCAAAAAATTTTTTTTAGAATTCGTTTTTCCCGAAAAAATAGCATTTTTTTAACATTGTTTCACCTTCATTTCTCTATATCTAGAAAACAGATCGGCGACAGTCACTTGTCCTATGTTTGTCTGACTGAAATCCAATAGTGGATCGGTTAGTTAAGTTTAATGTACACATTATATTATCTCAAGATTAATAATGAATGGACAGACCATTATGCCCCAACCGAGTACTCCACTTCTTGAATACAACACAAGTTCAATGTTATTGACTAGTAGAACATAGTTATTCATGTAAAATGGAAATCCAAGATGATGGCCGTTATAAAATAACAAACTACATATTTTGCTAAAACCTCATCAATATGGGTATCAAAGGAAAGGATTTGATTAGTAGAACACGTTTGGGATATGAAACGGGGAGAAAACTGTGTCGTTATCGAAAACTGCTATATTCTCCCGACTGATAACTCGACATGATCAACATTATATGGATCAAGTGAAATCAGTTCTAGTGATTATAAAAAAGCTCTGTATGAATTGATTTCGAAGCTGGTAAAGCAATCTACAAATCTTGAATCAGACGAATTAGTATCCTAACAAATACTGCTAGATCCTCGCTTCAAGCAGCAAGGTTTTGGGAATAACAGGAAGTACAACTATGCACACCAGTCGTTGATAAGGATGCTAAAAATGACATCCATAGAATACACACCTACGAACAGTCTTCCGAAAAACACTTACACATGTCCACGCGATGTGAAAATTCCATGTTTTTGTTTGAATTCGAACACGATTCTCGCTAGTGTTGAGTGTCTATCCCCAACACGGTTCCCGGAATAAATCGCCACAGAAAACGACTGCAACAGAAACCACCGCTTATAAAATGTGTAGTAGGCTATAAATATTGTGGCGCGGTATTGTATTTCAAAACAAGAATTAACCGGGCAAACGTATCGCCCCAGGCAAACGTAACGCCCCGGGCAGACGTATACCGTCCGACGCTCGCTAGAGCTCGGTCGGACATTGCTAAAGGATCGTATCCTATGTTTCAAACTAACCGGGCAATCAGTGGATCCCAGGTTTGCGTGCGAGACACCGCCGCTTCCGACGGCGGGTCGGCGGTGGACTCGGATTGCGTCATCTTGGCGGCATGGGCCGCCTCGATTCCTTATCCTCGCCAAATGGGGACTTCGTCCCCATTACATTGTCCTCAGAATAAATTTCGAAAAACGAGAACAAGAGAATAAATTTATAATAGAAATGTGAGGCACATGATGTTTTTCCCGCGCCAAATATTTCTAGCCTACTACACTTTTTCTAAGCGGTTGTTTCTGTTGCAGTTGTTTACTGTGGCGATTTATTCCGGTCACCCCCCAACACGAACACTGATACACAAACATTGACATGTGAAAACAAACACGATGTTTATAATTCAAGAACATCATGTACAAACATATCACCCGATGTCGCAGTATTCATTGCTTTCGTTTCGTTTCTTTTCATACACGGAAAGAAATTATTCATCCCAAAACATTTCTTCGTAGAATACTTTTTCACAGAAACGAACTTGAAATTTAGTTCGCATTTCAAAAATTGCACGAACTAAGAGGCTATAAGTTCATGCACCAAAATATATATTTTTATTAAGGCTCATATGGCGTCAGCCTAACGGGGCCGGGAGTTCAATATTTTGACAATGTTTGCTTACAACTATGTTAGTAATATGTAACCGATTACTCGCGGTTGGCTCGAGGTTAGTATTACAAGTGTTCTCATAATTGGGATGTTGCAGTCTTCAGTGCTCTGTACGTGTGCCCGACATGGGATACTTCCTATTGAGATGCAGCTGACCGTTAATCAGCAACGCCCCCTTAGTCTGCACCCCATATCTAGCGTGGTGCGTCTTTTTCGACTCGAGGAATCCAAGATAGAATGATCACTAGCCGGCGCAATCATCAGCTCGTGTAGAGTTGTCATGAGCGGTACAACCTTTGGCTCTTGTTGAATCATCAGTGGACTGCACAACCTTCGGCCCGTGTATCTGTGAAGAGTGTGTGTATGTATTGTCGCGACTAAGTAAAAGTTTATAGATCGTTCATGCACATTTTGCAAGTCTGATTAAATAATCCTTGGTTTCGTTCAAAGAAAACATTCTCTGAATAGAAAGAAGCTTTCTATGTTTTTTGCGTGCATGTTGGCAATTGAAGTCTGGGGAGCCGACTGCATAGCGGGCGACGTCATACAAATGCTGACCAAAAAAATAAATACCCAAAAATTAGTTTTAGATGCAACGTTCAGCGGCACACAACAGAACCAGCAGAGAAATTTCAGCGGCTAAAACACACCATTAATTTCTCGATGTTATCACAAACTGAATGAAGGAAAAAACTAAAAGCTACACTTACACTGCACTACATATGCTATGTGTGCATGCGATTGCATCATCCTTTCTTCTCCTCTTCTCCGCTCGTTTTATAGCTCGGGTCGCGATCGTCGCGAACAAGCAGTATTGGCCATTTGTATTCAAAGATCCAGCCAAAATTGTTGCTCCCGTGGTCGAGTGGTTAGCGTCACGCCTGGTGTAACTGCTGAATAATTCAATTTTAGTACTTAATAATAGCGAATGTTACATGAATTCAATATATAAATTGATGCGTGCACTAAATAATGATATCAAATGTGAAAAACTCTCATATCAATCGATGTTTATTTTGTTCAGAACAGAAAAAGAGGTTTATTTTATTTGCCCAATATTTTTGATTTGATCATGAAAGGAAAGCATTTTTTCCATGTCAACATACTAACACACCACGCGTTGAGTGGTGGTGGTGTGGTGTCCAATTCGCTTCTTCTACTCTACGCACTGCCGGTGCTTGGGGTGAAAATGCAAGAGAAACTGTACACCATGTTCGAACATCATGTGAAACATTGGGATTAAACATCGTATGTCCAAACATACCACGAATACAAACATGTCACATTTTCTAACATAGGTACGAAAAAATCATGTTTGTACTCAAACACAAAACTGTGAACAGCAGCGTGGACATGTTTATTTCGGACGCAGTGTTTTTTGTGAAACATGGAAGACTGCCTACGAAACTACCACAAATCGTTGGTGATGAAGCGCTGTCATCTGTATGGGAGGAGTTGGATGCATTGGTTGGCAATCTTCGATCCCCACATTATCCAGAAGCTGCTGCAACATCTATTGTAGATAAACATTGAGCGGAACCACATTTGTTGAGACTAAGCGACCCTTCGTTTTGGTGGAATGAAAGAAAATCTATCTCTCCGCGGCTCTATCTTTTTTTTTAAATATTATGTATTTCGGCGACATCAGTACCATGTGAGCGAGTTTTTCCGAAAGCAAGATAAGTTTGCAGTGAAAGATGTAGTAGACTTTCATAAGATAACATTGAAAAGATAATGTTTATAAATAAAAAAAAATAAAGAAGATCATTGTGATGGAAATATTAGGCTGTCAAAAAAGTCCTGCGGTATTTCCGCGAGGTGTCGTTGTAAGCGCGTAGTTCTAGTTGTATTCATTGTATCGAGTCATACTATATCTTGTTAGCTTGTTGAAAAGGTATTTTTGCGCGCTATAATATAGTCCTTGACAGTGTTTTGTTTGGTTAAGTCGTTCGTGAGTTATAGTGTCGCAAATATGGAGCAAAATAAAGAGAAAATCCGACATATTTTACAGTACTACTATGACAAAGGCAAAAATGCATCTCAAGCTGCCAATAAAATTTGTGCAGTTTATGGACCCGATACAGTTTCCATTTCCACCGCACAACGATGGTTTCAACGTTTTCGTTCTGGTCGTCGAAGATGCGCCACGCTCCGGAAGGTCTGTCGTCGAAAATTGCGACAAAATCGCTGAATTAGCCGAGAAAGACCGGCATAGTAAAGGGTGTGTCACATCAAATTGCATCACGGAAAAACGCTGTAGAAATTTAATTTTTAGGAATTATATCTTCAGCTTTCGCTTATAATCAGATAAGAGTGTATAGATCACGTTGGCCATGCTTCACTGTCAATTTTTTCGTAAATTTGGAAAAATGTCGTCGAACGAAAAAGAGCGTCGTGAATTAATCCTGTGCACTCATTTCGAGAATCCGGAGTTGTCACATCGGGACATCGGTAAGATGCTGGGAATCGTCCAATCCACGGTCAGCAGAGTACTAAAACGATACTTCGAGAACCTAACCATCGACCGGAAGGTGAAGAACGGCAAAAATGGATGCTCCGTCAGTGAAAAAGATCACAAGCGCGTAGGTAAGCAGTTTAGACGTGATCCGAGAAGTTCGGTCCGGGATGTCGCCAATAAGCTGAATTTGTCAAGTTCATTCGTCCAGCGGACCAAGCAGCGGGAGGGCCTTCGTACATACAAGGTTCAGAAGGCTCCTAACCGCAACGAATGGCAAAACATGATGGGGAAGACGCGAGCCCGGAAGCTGTACACCGAAATGCTGACGAAGCCGCATTGCCTGGTAATGGACGACGAAATCTACGTCAAAGCGGACTTTCGTCAGCTGCCGGGCCTGTTGTTCTTCTCCGCAGAGGACAAATTCAGGAGTTCCGGAGGAGATTAGCAAGCAGAAACTATCCAAGTTTGCCAAA
Organism: Toxorhynchites rutilus septentrionalis; assembly: GCF_029784135.1. Classification (NCBI taxonomy): domain Eukaryota; kingdom Metazoa; phylum Arthropoda; class Insecta; order Diptera; family Culicidae; genus Toxorhynchites; species Toxorhynchites rutilus. The sequence goes on from NC_073745.1 coordinate 76,321,687, forward strand.
AAGTACATGGTGTGGCAAGCGATCTGCTCTTGCGGAAAGCGGAGCGCCCCCTTCGTGATGACCGGCACGGTAAACGGGCAGGTTTACCTTAAGGAGTGCCTACAGAAGCGCTTACTACCACTATTGAAGCAGCACGAGGGCCCGACCATCTTCTGGCCGGATCTCGCTTCGTGCCACTATTCAAAGGACGTGTTGGAGTGGTACGAAGCCAACGGGGTCACCTTCGTGCCAAAGGAAATGAACCCGCCCAACGCGCCGGAGCTTCGCCCAATAGAGAAATAATGGGCGATTATGAAGCAGGCCCTCCGGAAGAACCCAAAAGTTGTCAAATCGGTGGCGGCTTCAAGAGAAAATGGATTTCTGGTCAAAAAAAACTACAACCTGACGTTGTACAGAACCTTATGGACGGGGTAAAGAGGAAGCTGCGAGCATACGGGCTTGGGCTCGAAGTATGAATAAAAAGAAAATGCCAAAAGTTGTTTAATAGTTTTTATTTTACTGTCTAAAATTTTCAAAAGGATCGGTCTGCTGGGCGAATTTCTACAGCGTTTTTTCCGTGATGCAATTTGATGTGACACACCCTTTAGCAGCCGTAGCATCGGCCTAGAGCTGGGGATAAGTCATCAAACCGTTATTAACCATTTGAAGAAGCTTGGATTCACAAAGAAGCTCGATGTATGGGTGCCACACACGTTGACGCAAAAAAACATCTTTGACCGTATCGACCGTACGCATGTGAATCGCTGCTGAATCGCAACAAAATCGACCCGTTTCTGAAGCGGATGGTGACTGGCGATGAAAAGTGGGTCACTTACGACAACGTGAAGTGCAAACGGTCGTGGTCGAAGCCCGCTGAAGCGGGTCAGACGGTGGCCAAGCCCTCATTAACGGCCAGGAAGGTTCTGCTGTGTGTTTGGTGGGATTGTCAAGGAATAATATATTATGAGCTGCTTCCCTATGGCCAAACGCTCAATTCGGACCTGTACTGCCAACAACTGGACCGCTTGAAGGTAGCACTCATGGAGAAGAGGCCATCTTTGATAAACAGAGGCCGCATTGTCTTCCATCAGGACAACGCCAGGCCACACACTTCTATGGTGACGCGCCAGAAGCTCCGGGAGCTCGGATGGGAGGTTCTTTTGCATCCGCCGTATAGTCCGGACCTTGCACCAAGTGACTACCACCTGTTTTTGTCCATGGCGAACGAGCTAGGTAGTCAGAAGTTAGCCACAAAAGAGGCCTGTGAAAATTGGCTTTCCGATTTTTTTGCCAATAAGGAAGCGAGCTTCTATAACAGGGGTATTATGAAGTTGGCATCTCGTTGGGAACAAGTCATCGAACAAAACGGCACATATTTGACTTAAAACAGATTATTGTAACTAATTTTATGAACAAATGAAAATTAAAAAGAAAATACCGCAGGACTTTTTTGACAGCCTAATATATCAGAGAAAACCTTCAGTAAAGTAATATTTTTACTTTTCTCTGCACTGATTATTGTTTAAACCCTTATTTTTTACGTCTTACATTCTTTACATATCCGAATAAACCAGTTCTTGAAAAGAGCAGTCGAGCCGCTCAAATGAGCCGGCTTTTTTCATTGAGCGCACGGCTCTGAGCCGCTCACTGAAATAAACCGTTTTGCCCATCTCTAGTATAACCCTTAGCATAACATCCAGCAAGTGACATAAATAACAGAAAAAAGCAAACATATCTAATTTCGGTAACCATAATGCGAACAGATTTTCCCGAGATGAATGTTGGGCGATTCATTAGATTGAGACTTGTACAGTACCAAGAATTCACTGTCGCGCACGTTCACAGACGAAAGGTCGCCAAGTCGTTCTTTCACGGGTCCATTCACCCATTTGTCGTTGGACATCAGAGCGAATAACGATGCTGACGCGCGAAGAATTAGTTAATCAAGTTTCTCCCGCCGAATGCCCAATGCAGGCTCCCGGAGCGGCAAAGCAAAGCGGTCACAACTTATTGTGGGAGTGGGGGAAGGGTCGATTCGCGTGTATCCCTTATTTATTTATTGCCAATTTTGATTGCTTGTAGCGGAGGCCAAGCGGTTGCACTGAATGTTGTTTCGGCCCGTTTTATTGTCGCGAGTTGTTTTACGAGCGAGTGCCACAAGGGCTCCTGCGGAAAAAAAATCCCGATGCTCAATGTATTTTGTTGGTGTGATTCGCTATTTCTGGAAAACCAGAAACGGGCAGATGCTTGCGTCGTTTGATGGTTGTAAATCGATATCGATTACGTTTGGAGTAACAAATTATTTTAGGAAAAAATATGTGAGAGTAACATCATCTGATCTGAAACCGTGGAGCCTTGTAAAATTTCTCGCGAACAGATGTTTATGAGATTCTATCGTGATTCAACGAGATGGATCAACTGCGTGGAAAGGACTGTTTCTAATCGACCGTAAATATTCCCATTCCATGAGGTTATCAAATGGCATCTCCAAATCTGTTCGTAAAATGCAAAACGTGACCACGGCAGAGTTACTATACATTTTACACGGGTTTCAATTTATTCGATCCGTATTTTGGAATGGAAAATTACAAGTCAGATGATGTCCATGTTTGACATATTTTTCCAGAAAGAACAGAACGATACCTTTTGAATTCGAACTTCGATTTTTTTTTGCGGACGCATTCTTTATTACCAGAAAGGACAATTTGTATGATCAGTTCTCCATTTAAACTCTAGCCTTATTTTGAGAAGGACCTAAACAAAAATTGCTTCACAATTTTCGAAAAAAAAATAATTTCAGAAACGTTTGGTCCGGAATGGTTGATCTTCCACTATTTTTTTTGGGTTATTGGGGCTATATGGAGAAAGGATGCACTGTTATTTTTTTCTTATTTTCATTTTATTTAGAAAATAACACTTAAAACGCAATTTTCTCAAAAAAATATTTTTGATTTCATTTTATTTTGTGATATGTTGCAGCGAACAATTAATGATCTTGATTGCACAGTGCGCCAATATGGCAAATATATGGGGCCGATCTGGCGTGGAGGTAACATCCATACTTCTCACGCTCAAGATCACGAGTTCAATTCTCACTCCTGACATTCTTCCAAAATGGAAGGTAAAAGTGACGAACCAGCCAGAAGCGTTGAAAGTCACTATAATACAGGAAAAAAATATGGCAAATGTGGCAATAAAGGCAATCGACTTAAAAGTAATATATTTTTTTAAGTTGGATTATTGAAAAATGTTAAAATGATTCTTATAAATGTGTTTGGAGTTTATTCAAATAAGCAAACTGCTTTTCTGAAGATATTTCATTTTAATTTAGAGAGTCGCATTCCATTACAGATTTATTATTGGTTCATAATGCTATTATATTTTTTACTATCATCACAGTTTGAACATTGTCTAACTTCTATTTTATCCACGGAAACAGGAATAAATGAATGATATATGTGTGTTCCTTGAATAGTAATCGCCTTCAAATGTTTTTCATTAAGCTGTTGCTTGGTATTTTTATACTCTGTTGTAGTTACATTAGGAAAAGAAAATTTGTTAAGTTGCTCCTACTCACTTTTGAGCCCAATTGAATAGTTCCTTTGGATGTTTAAAGGGATGTTCACGTTCTTAAGCTAAACTTGCTTTTGTAGCCATGCGTTTCACTGTTCCTCCGAAGCCATCGCAAAGTTCTTTGCCATGCGATGTTGTAAAAAAATGCCATTCAATATTCATATCATAGTTATTCGTATAGTATAGATTGTCAAAGAGTAGAAAAGTTATTTCTATTTTTTTATCGTGATGCAGCTCCATCGGACATGAAATAAATTTTATTCAGATTAAAGTGCGTTTCTTGACGTATAAACTCAATCATTTTTGAGATAAATAAGTTAACAGATATAGAACCATGACGAAAATCTTTGGAAATTACTACAAAACTTGATTGATTGAGCATGCCTTATTCCTTGAAATAAATCCCAAATGGATGAATAGTTGCTTGCTGCGAATTCCAGTGATGACTTCAAACTTCATCCAGTAGTACAAAAGTGTAATTTTCTAAAAAATCACATATAGCTACAAATTCTCCTTCCCGTAAATAATTTTTTTTATTTTTCAAAAAAAATAGAATGCTCTCTTTTATTGATGTCATGTAGAATTTTTTTTTTCAAATGAAAGGGATTGATTAGTAGAATACAGTAGTAGAATACAACCCCATCAATATGAGTATCAAACGAAAGGGCTAGACTAGTAGAACACAGTTATTGATGGAAATTGTAAATACAAGATGACGGCCGCTACAAAATAGTGGATTACATATTTTCTCAAGCCCCATCAATGTGGGTATCAAACGAAAGGGCTTGGCTAGTAGAACATAGTTATTGATGGAAAATGTTAATACAAGATGGCAGCCGGTATAAAATGGTGGATTACATATTTTCCCTAAACCGCATCAATAATGGTATCAAATGAAAAGGATTGACTAGTAGACAGTTACTCGTGAAAAATGGAAATCCAAAATGGCCGCCACTACAAGATGGCGTCATATTTTTTTTCAAAACTCCATCCATATGGGAATCAAATGGAAGGGCTTGACTAGTAAAATACAGTTATTGAAGAAAAATATAAATCCAAGATGGCGGCCACTACAAAATGACGGATTACATATTTTCTCAAAACTCCATCAATATGGGTATCAAACGAAAGAGAGCGACTAGTAGAACACGGTTATTTATGAAGAATGCAAATCCAAAATTTGAAAGAAATTGTTAAACGGTTTTATTGTAGAGAAATATACTAATGATACAGATAATGTACTAAGAACTAAAAAAAATAAATAAGAAAAAGTACTTTTTAAGTTCAACGGTTTCATTGTGATTACACATAATAATAATACAGATGATGTACTAAAAGTTAGAAAATAATAAGGCAAGTAGCAGTTAGTAAATACCACACCCCTTTCTTCATTAATCTGGGGCATTGATGAGACTTAAATAAAATCGAGGGGCATGTAATGAAACATCTGACTGTAGAAAATGGAAATCTGACGTGGCCCATTTTGAATTTGTGTTCAAATAGTCAACCACTTCATTTGATACACATATTGATGCACTTTTGAAAAAAAAATATTTTTTTCAAAACATCCGCCATTTGTAGCGGCCGTTATTTTGGATTTTCAAGATCATGAAACACGCACTTTCATAATGACTTTCATAAGATGTGTTCCAAATTCCAGATCAATCGGTCAAAAGGAAGGGGGTTGAATATCTATTAATGTGGGACGGCGCTACAGACAAAGTTACAAAGTTACCCACGTACATACAAACGAGTCATATAATCGACCCCGTGCTGAATACCGAAGAGTTTTGGGGTTTCCCGGGTCGAAAACCTTTGATCCACACTCCATACTCCATACTAAGTCTTCTAACATACACTCATGCAACTTCTTCGATGAGAAATTTAATCGTCAACTTTTGACCGTCCGAATTCAAAAGCATTTTCTGAATGTGCTTTTTATTCCGGACATGGGTTTGTGAAATTCACATTGATTTTGGATTTTTTACATTTTTTTGTTACCAGCTAGGTACTATGTTTGACACAAAACTAAATTTACACAATAGTAACTATCAGTCACATTAATTCAACATGCAAAAAATGTCATGGTTTAGGCATGATATTGAATGAAATGAAAAAGTGTCCGGATAAAGGGTGTGTCACATCAAATTGCATCACGGAAAAAACGCTGTAGAAATTCGCCCAGTAGACCGATTCTTTTGAAAATTTTAGACAGTAAAATAAAAACTATTAAACAACTTTTGGCATTTTCTTTTTATTCATACTTCGAGCCCAAGCCCGTATGCTCGCACCTTCCTCTTTACCCCGTCCATAAGGTTCTGTACAACGTCAGGTTGTAGTTTTTTTTGAACAGAAATCCATTTTCTCTTGAAGTCCGCCTGCAATTTGACAACTTTTGGGTTCTTCCGGAGGGCCTGCTTCATAATCGCCCAATATTTCTCTATTGGGCGAAGCTCCGGCGCGTTGGGTGGGTTCATTTCCTTTGGCACGAAGGTGACCCCGTTGGCTTCGTACCACTCCAACACGTCCTTTGAATAGTGGCACGAAGCGAGATCCGGCCAGAAGATGGTCGGGCCCTCGTGCTGCTTCAATAGTGGTAGTAAGCGCTTCTGTAGGCACTCCTTAAGGTAAACCTGCCCGTTTACCGTGCCGGTCATCACGAAGGGGGCGCTCCGCTTTCCGCAAGAGCAGATCGCTTGCCACACCATGTACTTTTTGGCAAACTTGGATAGTTTCTGCTTGCGAATCTCCTCCGGAACGCTGAATTTGTCCTCTGCGGAGAAGAACAACAGGCCCGGCAGCTGACGAAAGTCCGCTTTGACGTAGGTTTCGTCGTCCATTACCAGGCAATGCGGCTTCGTCAGAATTTCGGTGTACAGCTTCCGGGCTCGCGTCTTCCCCACCATGTTTTGCCTTTCGTCGCGGTTAGGAGCCTTCTGAACCTTGTACGTACGCAGGCCCTCCCGCTGCTTGGTCCGCTGGACGAATGAATTTGACAAATTCAGCTTATTGGCGACATCCCGGACCGAACTTCTCGGATCACGTCTAAACTGCTTAACTACGCGCTTGTGATCTTTTTCACTGACGGAGCATCCATTTTTGCCGTTCTTCACCTTCCGGTCGATGGTTAGGTTCTCGAAGTATCGTTTTAGTACTCTGCTGACCGTGGATTGGACGATTCCCAGCATCTTACCGATGTCCCGATGTGACAACTCCGGATTCTCGAAATGAGTGCGCAGGATCAATTCACGACGCTCTTTTTCGTTCGACGATATTTTTCCAAATTTACGAAAAATTGACAGTGAAGCATGGCCAACGTGATCTATACACTCTTATCTGATTATAAGCGAAAGCTGAAGATATAATTCCTAAAAATTAAAATTCTACAGCTTTTTTCCGTGATGCAATTTGATGTGACACACCCAAAAAAAAAGCGTCCGGATTCAGAAGCATCACTGTACGCTAGCGATAGCTTACTTAAAGGAGATGTTTCTAAAACGCACCTACCGGGAAATTCGACCCGCCTGATTTTCTCGTAAACCAGCAAGAATAGAAATGCAATGGATACAGACAATCATGCTAGTCTATGATAGAATTCCACCATGCAAGTTTTACATTTGTAACATGCTTTAAAAAATTAAGAAAAATAATTTTTTTTGAAGCGATTTTCGATGTAATTTTCTATATCATTTCTATAAGGTTTTTGTTGCTTGAAACCGATTCAGAGGCGATAACTGTGGGTCATATTTATTGAGTCGAGTTCCCAGTGAATATCTCAGATGAAGAAAATGGTAAGAAAGGATTCATTTCCTTCTCAATTTGTTATTTTCCGCATCAGCTTACCATCGGGCAGTATGGCATACCCTCGATCGCGGCAATATGCTCGCTTTCGGTCGGATAACATTCTCACGAGAGAAATAGCTTGGATATGAGGGATGCCAGATGATTTTTTCAAATATCTTTGCATGGCACGAATAAATGACTTCAAATGTAATCATAATGAACAAAAATGAGCAAACCATAACGATATTTCTAAATCATGTTCGATAAATCACACAAACAATTGTTTTCATACACTTTGAAATGACCTCAGTATGTTTTCACAAAATTAAATGTCTTCAAAACGAAAACATGTCTTCACATTTGGCATCTATATTATGTGCTCAGAGAATGCAGGAGAACAAGAGCGCGGACTGAAAAATTGATATACGAATACTGGGAGAACACGCTCACCGGAGAAACGGTTTCTTCTCTTCGCTGGTGGGCATGAAGGGAATAGATTGATGGAATCTCTCATTTATACAAGTTGTTTCTCTGAGCTTTATAGTCTCCGAGAGAAACAACTCATGGGCATATTATACTTCTGCTGGGCCATTTAACACCGTATGATTGGAAATTCAGAATTTGGACGCCTTACAAAATAAAATTCGTAGCACTTTTGTTATTCAGTATCTAAAATACAGAACGATTACAGATGACTGAAGGTTAACTAATCTACGTACTGACGTAGTTGTTACCTTAAATTTTAAGAGCACGGTCAACAAAAATCCATTCTCGCTTAGGTGACGCGTAAATATTACACACATCTAATATACTTCGCAAATATTCTCTTTTCGCTATCCCCCTTCGTTGTTTCTATTTTTCTTCTTCTTCTTTTTCCTTTATTTACGGAGACTTTAAATCCAACGATTCATTCGTTTCCGTCTATTTCTATTCTAGCAGCTGCATTAGTTGCTCGTTATAGACAGCTCTGTTCCCGAAAGCACACAAATGGACAGAACAAATGTATGGGGAAATGGGAATGCTTTCTATTTTTATCAATTTAAACCATATACAGACTATGGGATAGTAATGTATAGCACATCAAACAAATCTTAGAAAATTTCCGATTAGATTGATATGCAAATCGTTAAAATCTGTTCACAGCAAAAATAGTTATTAAAATTAACTTTATTTCATAAAAACGTGACCTGTTTTCTGATTTGGTACCCTTAAGGTAAGACGTAGTCCTACGTCAAAAAATCCATTGCTAACGAAATTGTCAGTTATGTGCAAACATTTCGAATCGATCGCAATCACGATCCTTACATTTGGTGGTCATTTCACTCTAAGCAGTACCCCCTATAGGCAAGGATTGTTAGAGTATATCATTCAGCTCCTTGCAGTATTGTTTACAACGAAAGACTGTTCTCTGAAGCTTTTGAAGCAGTCACAATCCGACGGAGAAATGTCTTCCTTGTGTACGTGGAGAGCTGGATTGCACGTGTCATTTTTCGGTTTTCCTGTTGTCTTTCGTTCAGTCCATGTGAGACCCATTTTTCGATCTTCTGGATCTTCCCTAAAAGTATGGAATTGGCTTTTTGAGTTAATTGAACCATCCGTTGTTGTCGCGTTTGAGCATCATCTTCATCCGTCATGCTTGTGTTCTTCGTTTTTCACGTTGAAATCATCGTTTTGAAATTTTTTGAACCAAATGAGCTGCGTTGAAGGTCCTAAATAAATCTACAATTTTTTTTCAAAATTACCATCTTCGATTTCCACGTCAAAGGAAAACTCTAAGAAAAAATCCGCTAAGCATAGACTATTCGCTGTTAATCTTTCGCAAACTTTCTGGTAGAATGGTTGCAGACGGAATAAGTGAACAAGTCTTAGCAAACAAAAAAAAATGAAAATTGAAATATATCGCTCCGAACAGGATTTCGGAGGATTTTCTTTGTTTTTTTCCTAGCATTTGTCGGAAAAGTTTATCCGCTGTAAATTTTCTTTGCCTACCACTAAGCCCCCGATTGATAGATTGCAAACGACGCTTCGACAATAGCTGTAATTAATCACCAGCGGAATCAATTTACGACGACATATTGGAAAAATGAACGATACTCGCAATCGTATGGATTGTCAAACACACATTTGTCGCAACGCAACCAGCGGAAGGCGGAATTAAATTAATGGTATGCTATCAGCATTACCTGAAGGATTAATGCTTTCGCTTTCCCACCGCTTTTCCATTGTTTCATAAGCAACAGAGCCTTAATTCTAGTCGGTTCATACCACACCATACCAAAGCCACTGTTTCCGTTCACGCTCTCTCTCTAATCTAATAATGGTTCTGCTTTGTGCCGCAAAGAAAGTCCCAGATTAGGAGAAAAATAGAATCGAAATAGGAGAGCGTGAGTAAGCTCCGCTTGGTTATGTCATTCCAAGCGGGTTACAACTAAAGACCACCCAATCTACTCATAACACGTAACAGCGGAAGCAATCCACCCACAACCGTATAGCTGCTACTGCTGCTGCTGTGACTTTGTCCCCATTATGTGCGTGGGCGGAAGTTTAGCGAAATAATCTTGTTAGGTTCTTCATAAACCAGATGTTTTCTCTCTCTGCACTTCCCATAGCTTATTGTGAGTTGTTTATCTCCTAGCAAAATACACAAAAAATAGTCGCGAGTATTCTATAAATTCCAATTTGAAGCGATGAAATATATTTATGACGAAAATTTACGTTGCTCCGGACGCGAGGTGTAACAAGAGGTTCGCAGGACGCTAGAACTCTGGCAGCTTGGCAAACTCATCCACACCCACCGAATGCAACCCGAGCGGGAACGGGGATGATTACGCGGAATGGCGGAACCGTCTGGAACGAAATAATAAATAGCTTAATATATTTCCTTTCCGTTCCAGCTCCGGTCTCAAGCTCAAGGCACTTAGCGAAGGGCGAAATCGGTACGCATCTTACGTCATATGGCAACGCCATTATCGCCTCAACCACACGGTGGCCTCAGTCTATGGCTTCCGGAGTGGGCGTTTGTGGGCTGTGGTGGTTTGCTGAATTGTCGTTGGTGGGAGCCAATCGCACCCGTAGAAGTAACAAATTTTCTCGGCCGTCGTCGGTGGCGACCTGCAGGAAGGACATTAAATGGATGTTGGTAGCTGATAACGATGAGTCGATTGTGATGATATAACGGCGGACAATGCCGTCTTTGTAAACAGAACATTATATCGCTAACGGCCCTTTTTTCGTGACGAATTGATGAGGGGGAAAATGAATGAATTTAATGATATTTATGATATTATAAGTTCATTATGGAAAAATCTAGTGAAATCCGACCTAATTTGCGAAGTAAAACGTTGAATAGGATATGTATCAGCGTAGGTTGCACCCCGTAACAGAAATCACGGAAGCTTAAACGGCAGCATTAATATAAAGCAAACCTGTTAGAGTAAGACATTAGGTATATCCTTCCTGCAAACACAGCATGATAGCAAAAGGTGCTGTTCGTGTAACGATGATTGCTCAGGTAGACTTCGCTCTCCAACAATAAGATTTAGAATGACTTAGAAGCTCTATTGTTACATCTGAAACTCTTTCTTCTTTGGCCATGTGTAGTCAACTGCTATCTAACTGTCTACTCATCAGTAACGGAGAAATTGTAAGAGAGTAATAATATCGTCGTATTACCCCGCGGAATTCTTCTCTAAATTGTTTGGAATTTCGGTTAATTTCCGAAAAGCGGGGAATGGATCAAAATCAGTGAATCTTTTTCTCCGTGTTGATTATGTAAAAACATCCAAATCCGAACTTAGCTCGATCTGTGACTAAGCCACGGGTACTATTTAAAATGGGCTCTCGAGGCTCTTCTTGTTGGCTGAATCAAGCTTGAAACACGGAGGTTCAAGAACGGCTTTCTTCACCTAAGTGGACAAATCGAGAAACCAATTCACAATATAATACACACCAATTTTTCTTTTTTAACATAGTACTGTATATGGACTGTAAAATAAAACTCTAGAAAAAGAATATGTGAGAAATAACCATTCCATAATAGGTGAAAATATTCGCATTAATTGATTGGTAATATTTCTACGTATATTTTGTTTTTTAAACAAACAATTGAATAATTGTAAACAGTCAAGCATTATTCAAACGTGCTAAATTCCATGTTTTGAACGGTCTAATTAGCAGTGAAACACGATTTGAATACATCGATACCACTGCGGAAACAATCGTAGCTATCCACCATGCAAATCATGCTATCGAGAGGTAATATGAAAAATAAAACCATTCAAATATTTGCCTCCCTCTAGTCAACCTCTTGACTATCCAACTGAATTTACTTGACAAAACTCAGCCTCGCATCAGCCAGTGAATTGACAACAGTCTTTTCTGATGCTGAAAAGTATTGCTTTTAACGTGGTATTTTACTGCGATGAGAGCTGACGAATGTCATGCCAACTTGTCTTAGGAGTTGACAGCACTATGTCAGATAGCAGCAAAACATTGTTCGGTGTAAACACATGGGTCTTTGAAGAAACTTTGCACACTTGAAATATTCTAAAAATAATTAGACTACTTTTTGAAAAGGACCGAAAAATTTTGTTTTGATTTTCTACAAAAAAAAAAATATTACTCATAACTATAATACATACAAAATTCTGGTCAACATATGAAATGTAGGAAACTGTTGAAATTTTCATAAAAAAAGGGGTGGGTTATACCTATGATATAACCGCAAGGTTGACGTGGGACTACCTTAGCTCAGCAATCATATGTTTATATTGATTGAATTTTTGATTGAATGAAACAATTTCCGAATTCAACTTATTTGCTTTGTGAGTAAAAAGACTGAATAAATGGCATGAAAGGTCAATTCAAACATTGTGATAGATTATGTTTTCCATTACAAGTAAATTTAATGACAGTCCTTTTACGTTTGGTATGATTCCTAGGACAAATTATATGAACGGAAGAATTATAAAACGACTATTTTATTTTACATTTCCCTCTGAAGCATCTCTCAAATGTACGTACTTCTCAAACCGCAAATTTGCTGAATTTGATGAACTTCAGGCACTCAGTTTTGATTTTGACATGTACGTCGAACGCATATTGTTCAATCAATAGGCGTTATCGAGCAAAGGTTATAAACCTTTTGCCTAATCATCAAATTATATGCGTAGAAATTCAGTGTGTAGAGGATACGAAGGTATATCCTTCAATGCAATCATGAATAAACGAGCCAAAGCGTTGTGTTCGTAGCAGCTTTTGTAATCCGTATTTGGAAAACGCTTTTCGGAGTGCAAAACGCCTCTAGTGTCTGCACAATTTTCCCACATTCCTAAGTTAAGAGGACCGTGTTAGGGAAACATATTCTGGACTGTACGATGTGCTCGCATTTTGCATTTACTTGCAAAGCCGACACCAGTTTTCATGCGCTCCATGGATTTGAAGTCCGTGTTAGGGAAACACATTTCAGTCGGAACAAAAAAAAACTTATTTTTGGAATCTCTGTTAGGGAATACATTTCGGTGGGAACAAAAGCTCCCCCTACTTTCATGTATTTGCAATGCCGATTTCTCCAACGCTGCTTGGTTTAGAAGTCTGTGTTAGGGAACATATTTCGGTGAGAACAAAAGTCGCCCTACTTCCAAGTATTTGCAATGCCGATTTCCCCAAGGATGCTTGGTTTTGAAGGCTGTGTTGAGGAAACCGTAAATCGGGCCAATCAAAACGAGGCAGTTAGGGCGTTTAGATAACGCTTAACATTTTACAGTTATTCAATTGTTTATCTAAAGAAAAATAACATTTTAGTAATTGCGATAGATGCGTAGAAATATTCCCCATCAATTGATGCAAACATCTTTACGATCCAGTAAGAAATGTTTGAGGTATAAGCATTCGAAATCTTGCATTTTTTCCTGCATACTCTGTGTTTAGGTTTTCATTTTACCCCCCATATATTCCGGTTAGACGTAGTCCCACGTCAAAAATACATTTTTTTTGAAAAAACAATATTTTCAAAATTAAAATTCATTTTTCTCAAAAAAGTTTTTTTTTTAAATTCTAAAAAAATATAATATTATATGAATAGCCCTTATAACTTCCAACAAATCGTCCATACATCGAAAGATGGGTACTTTTACAAGTTTTTCTAACAACAACTTTTTCGTGTTTTCTATGGAAAAATTACAACTAATCCCAAATTTGTATAAAGTCAAGATAGCGATATTGTGTATTCGACAAAGTTCTAGATCTCATTTAAATATAGTTCATATACATTTAAGTACATTTAAATATAGTATATCATCGAAGACGTCAACTTTCTATCTTTCATAGTTTCTAAAGTATAAAGCATTTTTGTATGGAGACCACTGAAAAAATAATGTTTTCACTCGTTTTTTTTGTGTAAATTCTCTCATTTGATATGTTCTTGGTATGTTTCCAAATAGAAAAAAGTTAGCAGAGCATGTAAATGACTCAATTTATACATTAAAATGTCGCAAATTAATAATAATTTTTCAAAGAAAAACATGAAAAAGATGTTGTTGTAAAAACCTTTTCCCTGTGAAAGTGCCCATCTTCCGAAGTATGGGTGACTTGTTGGAAATTGTATGGATCTATTCATATCTATTTTTTCAGAGGTTTATAAAAAACGTTTCCAAGAAATTTTAATTTTCAAAATATTTTTTTTTCAATAAATTTCAAAAAAATTTGCTTGATATTTTTTTATGAAAACATAAATAATTTCCTACATTTCATACTTGAACCAACATTTTGTATATCTTATAGTTGTTAGTTTTGAGGTAAGTTGTAAAAAACTCAAAATAAAAAAAAATCTAACACAAAATCTATCAGACCTACAGATTTTTAGTTAAAAAATGAAATGTATGAAATTATTTATGTTTTAATAAAAAAAATCAAGCAAACTTTTGAATAAAACATATTCTTAAAACAATATTTTGAAAATTAAAATTGATTTTTCCTAAAAACGTTTTTTTAAATATAAAATAGAGATGAATAGCCAATACAATTTCCAACAAGTCACCCATACATCGGAAAATGGGCACTATCACAGAGAAAAGGTTTTTCTAACAACAACTTTTTCATGTTTTTCTTTCAAAAAATTACTATCAATTTGGGACATTTTTATGTATAAATTATCGCGATTTACGTGCTCTGCCAACTTTTAAGTATTTAGAAACATGGCCATGTCAAACGCAAGAACTTACACACAGAATGTAACGAATAAAACATTATTTTGTCAGTGGTCTCCATACAATTTTTTTTCAAAGAAAACATGAAAAAGTTGCTGTTAGAAAAACCCTGTAAAAGTGCCCATCTTCCGATGTATGAACGACTTGTTGGAAATTGTAAGGGCTATTCATATATTTTTTTGAGAATTTTAAAAAGAGTTTTTGAGAAAAATTAATTTTATATTAATATCTTTCTCAGCAAAAAACATGCTGGTATTTTTTTATGAAAATGTAAATAATGTCCTACATTTCATTCTTTGATTAGAGTTTTGTAGGTATTATAATTTTTGAGTTATAATTTTTTGTAAAAATTAAAGAAAATTTTTTTTGGTCCTTTTCAAAAAGTAGTCTAATTTTTTTTAGAATAATAATATATTAGAATTCAAATGAAACGTTTATCCGGATACTGAATAATCCCGAATGGGGAAGAAAGAAATATTCCAAAAAAGATTGCGATTTATGCTAATAATCCTAATAGTGAATTATAATCAGTTGACACAAGATGGAATAAAAGCTCAAAGAAGGAATAATTTTCTGAATTTATTGAATAGTGATATTCACATTTGGTAAAACCAACTTTGATATTGAGTTCGAATCAAATAAACGCGAAAAACCGCTCATGTTTAAAGAAGGGAAAAATACTATAGAATATTGCATATACATTACAAATATTACGATATAATGTATTCTCTTTACATTTTCATGACATTTATGGTTTAATTTTTTATGTAAAGTTACCTGTCGAGAAAAATCTATGTAAATCTAAGGCCCGTGTTAATGTATAAATAGTTCTTTAGATTTAAAGAGCAGTACGGAAAAGAATAAAGGAGGTATAGGGTAAATGATGTTGGTTTGTACGAATGTAGATGCAAAATCTTCATAAAAATCATGAAAATGTAATGAAAACGAGTTTGGGTTTGTTGAAAATTCCCATGTCTCTAATTGCTAATAATACCATTAGGCGTTCAAATTGTTCAAATTTTTATGTTTTTTAACGATGTTCTTCAAAGAGAAATTATTATTATGGTTTGTCCACCTCTGATCATGGTTTGGCCGAAAAATGATCATGGTTTGTCCGGCTTTAGAAATCACTTACTGATCCATTCAAAATTTAAGCTTTCTTCAGAATATTGCCTTTTCTTGGGCATTTTAAAGGTGAACAGAACTCAACACAGAAAAACTTTATTTCTGCTACGCCCGAGGGACACCAGAAACAAGCTGCAGCGCTCCAACTAGAGTATCCAATAAAATAAGTAAAAAAAAACTTTTTAAGTTAAACGGTTTAATTGTGATTAAACATAATAATGTACTAAAAGCTAGAAAATAATTAGACAAGTAGCAGTTGGCAGTTATCACACCTCTCCTTCATTAGTCTAGGGCATTGATAAGACTAAAATAAAATCGTGGGACATATGATGAAGTCGCTAATTGTGAATAATGGAAATCTAACGTGCCCCACGATTTTATTTTAGTCTTATCAATGCCCTAGACAAATGAAGGAGAGGTGTGATACCTGCTAACTGCTACTTGCCTAATTATTTAGTAGCTTTTAGTACATTATTATGTTTAATCACAATTAAACCGTTTAACTTAAAAAGTTTTTTTATTTTCTAGTTTTTAGTACATTATCTGTTTCATTAGAATATTTCTCTACAAAAAAACCATTTTACTGTATTCTATCAGTCAAATAATTTCATTTGATACCGATGTTGAGTGGATTGCAAAAAATACATAGTGTGTTCTCCAAGTCAAATTCGTTCGTTTGATACACCTATCTCAATCAACCTTTTTTTTTTGAGATGATATGGAATCAGCTATTTTGTAGCGGCGGCCAAATTGGATTTTTCAAGATAAGCAGTTTTTAAATGACAGCAGAGAAAAAGGTGTTTTATAAATTGGGTCAGTTCCTATTGGTCAAATTTCTATTAATTTGGGACAACCCTACCGACATACAGTTCAAGCTAAATAAAATAAGCTAAGAACAAATTTTCGACTGGACGAACCAACATTGCGAGGTATTACTTAATTATTTCGTCGAGTGTATATGCGAACAACTTCAAAACCAAATGTTATCTTTGCTCTACAACCAAAAAGCCTCAAAAGTTACCGCGTTTAGCATGTGTAAATAGTGTAAATTGTCGGACGGGAGCCCTATCAGTGAAAATAGAAAATTATAAATTCGGATGGAAAGGTACCAAAGGATGAAAAAGGATATATAACGAGAAAAAAAACTCAACCTTCAGTTCAAAATTCGACTAAAAAATTTAAAAGTTGGGAAATCCCCGCCATAAGTTGAAAAAATGACGCGATGTAACAAACCCTAACGATAGTTTTGTCGTACAATTTCGAAACAGCTTCGAGGTTTAATCTATCATATATCATAACGAAGAAATTTCGTTACCAGAAACCCAGAAAATTGGTCCAACTTATCCAAGATTAATTTGATTTCGCACGCGGTTTATAGCTGTGGGTAAATTTCTGAGAGTTTTATGTAAAAGGATCCTTTAAGCGAAAAGATTTATGAGAAAGAATGCCTGCAGAAGCGATTGTTGACATTCATTAGAGTAAGCGAAATTCCAATAACGTTTTGGCTAGATTTTGTCGCATATTGCTACGCCAGATCTATCCCTCGAAATCGCGGTGCTTCACCTGATTGAAATACTTTGTTAGGCGAAGATTCTTTGAAACCAAAACGACCACAAATCACAACAGCGATTCCAATAGGGGACGCAATCAAGCGCTCCAGATGACAAATATTTTGAATGGTACAGAATTTCGGTATATATTTTTGGAGGAAAAAGTACAGATGAAAACGATTTTTATCCCTTCCAGCACAGATGAAAATGTATTAATCCTACTTGAGAATGTGGTATAGATTTGAGAAAAAAAGGCATGTGACCAGGCAGAAGAAATAAGATTGATTATATGGCTTTGTTACAATGATTTGAAGAAAATGAAATCCGTTGCAATAATACTGCAAACAGATACATTATTGTTACTTTCTGAAAATTTTAAAATTACAATTACACCTTGCAATTGAGAAAAAGCTCTCGAGTATACGGTATTAAATACGCGCGTTCTTACCGTTTCTTCGTTTACTGCTCAGAAGTAATTTTTTTTTTTTTAATTCGTTTATTTTTACAGGCTCAGTTACTTAAGTTTAAAGGAGCCGAATTCTTAAATATAATTTTAAAACTATATATATAAACAATTTTCTTACATCTATGGTTAGTAAGGTGGAAAACCAATTACTCGCGGTGTACTCGAGTTTAGGAGGGTGACATATTTTTAGGAGAAGGATGGGATATAAGGAAATTGTAACAATGTTGATGAACACTCAATTTATAAATCTATTCGTATATCTATAGTGTATTTACATTTCAACTTATTCTACTATTTATAGCAAGGGGACGAATTACCCGCAAAGGAAGGAAAGGAGGGTATAAGGATGTAGGGGCAATCACACACGAAGATCTATAGCTTTAAGGAAAACATATATATGGGACATGTAATCAAGGTCTAACCGAGCCAACACATCTCTCACCGGCACATTGGGCTGTCTTCCTAGGGCCCGAAGGGAGTTTTTTAAATTCGATCTGGTGACCAGATACACCTCGCACGACCAAACAATGTGCTCGATGTCGTGATAACCTTGGCCACAAACGCAGAGATTGCTGCTGGCAAGATTGAAACGGAAGAGCAGTGCATCTAACGAACAGTGATTGGACATGAGTCGGGAGAAGGTGCGAATAAAGTCCCGACTCAAGTCCAGACTTTTGAACCACGGTTTGAGGCTAACCTTAGGGATAATCGAGTGAAACCACCGGCCCAATTCATCTTCATTCCACTTGCGTTGCCAGTTAGCGATGGCATTTTTGCGGACTAAAGAATAAAATTCATTGAAGGCGATTTGACGCTGATAAATATCGCCTTCAATTGCACCTACCTTTGCTAATGAGTCAGCCCTCTCATTACCCGGAATGGAGCAATGTGAAGGGACCCAGATAAAGGTAATGACATAACAGCGTCTGGATAAAGCACTCAAAATTTCTCGTATTCTCTCAAGGAAGTACGGCGAGTGCTTTTCCGGCCTCACTGAACGGATAGCTTCGACAGAGCTAAGACTATCCGTTACAATGTAATAGTGTTCAACAGGTCGTGAGGCGACGCTGTCCAGCGCCCAATGAATTGCTGCCAATTCAGCAATATACACTGAGCAAGGATTCTGAAGACTGTGTGAGGTGCTAAAAAATTCGTTGAACACTCCAAATCCTGTGGACTCGTTTATAGTGGACCCATCAGTAAAGTACATATTATCACAATTGATACCCCCATACTTTTCATCGAAGATCGTTGGAGCGATCCTCGATCGTTGGTAATCTGAATATCCATGGATATCTTGCTTCACGGACAGATCAAAATGCACAGAGGAATTGATGTAGTCAGGGAAACAAATACGGTTGGGAATATACGAAGAAGGATCAACCTGCATGGAGATGAATTCATGATATGAACTCATGAATCCGGAGTGAAAATTTAGCTCGATCAGCTGCTCAAAATTTCCGATCACCAATGGGTTCATGACCTTACACCGGATGAAGAACCGAAGAGATAATAAATTGAAGCGATCTTTTAGTGGGAGTAGGCCTGCCAAAACCTCGAGACTCATGGTATGCGTTGAGGGCATACATCCCAACGCAATACGGAGACAAAGATACTGAATTCGCTCGAGTTTAATGAGGTGTGTTTTGGCAGCTGATTGAAAACAGAAACTGCCATACTCCATCACTGAGAGAATAGTTGTTCGATACAACATTATAAGATCTTCTGGGTGGGCTCCCCACCAGGTGCCGGTAATTGTACGGAGAAAGTTTATTCTTTGTTGGCATTTTTTACTCAGATACCTAATATGGGCCCCCCAAGTACATTTGGAGTCGAACCAGACCCCAAGATACTTGAATGACATAGCATGAGTGATCGGTTTACCCAAAAGTTGAAGCTTTGGTTTTGCTGGTCTATGCTTCCTAGAAAAAACCATCATCTCTGTTTTCTCCGTGGAGAATTCGATCCCTAGACCAATGGCCCAGGCTGAAAAATTGTTCAAAATATCTTGTAAGGGTCCTTGCAGGTCGGATTCGTTTGATCCTACGACAGACACCACTCCATCATCTGCAAGTTGTCTTAGGCTGCAATTTTGTGTAAGGCAATTGTCGATGTCGCTTACATAGAAGTTGTACAAAAGGGGGCTTAAACATGAGCCCTGGGGGAGGCCCATGTAAGAGACCCGACTTACTGCCGAATCTCCGTGAGAAAAGTTCAAATGTTTCTCACAAAGCAAGTTATATAACATATTATTCAATAGAGGCGGCAGACCCCGAGAGTGTAATTTGTCTGACAAAACCTTTATTGAAACAGAATCAAAGGCCCCCTTTATGTCCAAGAATACTGAAGCCATTTGTTTTTTTTCGGCGTAAGCCATTTGAATTTCTGAAGAAAGCAACGCAAGACAATCATTCGTCCCCTTGCCCCTGCGGAACCCATATTGTGTATCTGAGAGTAGGCCATTCGTTTCAACCCATCGATCAAGGCGAAACAAGATCATTTTCTCCAACAATTTCCGTATACAAGACAGCATTGCTATTGGGCGGTACGAATTGAAGTCGGACGCGGGTTTTCCGGGTTTTTGAATAGCTATAACTCGTACTTGTCTCCAATCATCTGGAACAATATTATTCTCCAGAAACCGATTGAATAAATTCAACAAGCGATGTTTCGCCACATCAGGGAGGTTTTTCAGCAAGTTGAACTTAATTCTATCCGTTCCTGGAGCCGAATTGTTACATGAAAGGAGAGCAAGAGAGAATTCTACCATCGAAAACTCGGAATCAAGATCGCACCTATCTTGTGGTATATCTCGAACAATTTTTTGCACAGGAGCGGAATCAGGACAAACCTTCCGTGCAAAATTAAAAATCCATCGATGTGAATATTCTTCGCTTTCATTCGTTGAAGAGCGATTTCTCATGTTTCGAGCCACTTTCCATAATTTTTTCATTGACGTTTCTCGTGACAAACCTCCCACGAAATTTCGCCAATAAGCACGTTTTTTCCCTTTGATTAAGTTTTTAAATTGATCTTCAAGGGCTAAATACGTTTGAAAATTTTCAGGGGTTCCACGTTTCCGAAAAGCTTTAAATGCATTCGATTTTTCTACATAAAGCTTGGAACATTGGCTATCCCACCATAGATTGGGACGCCTTCGGGAAATGGTGGAACCTGGGATGGGTTTCGAGTGAGCGCGAACCGCGCTGTCATAGATCAAACGAGAAAGGAAGTTATACTCCTCCAATGGAGGTAAACCATCTCTGGAATTGATGGCTAGAGCAATCGCGTCCGCATATTTTTTCCAGTCAATGTGTCTTGTGAGGTCATATGCCATGTTTATAGATTCAGAAGAATTCGACCCAATGGTGATGGAAATTTTGATTGGCAAGTGATCACTACCGTTGGGGTCCTGGATTACATTCCACTTGCAATCTAACGATAGTGAATTCGAGCAAAGCGAGAGGTCAAGAGCACTTGGGTTAGCAGGAGGTTTAGGTACACGTGTTGTTTCCCCAGTATTCAAAACGGTCATATTGAAGCTGTTACAAAGGTCATATATCAACAATGAATGATTATCGTCGTACGGTTCCCCCCAGGCAGTTCCGTGAGAGTTGAAGTCTCCCAAGAACAATCGTGGCTCAGGAAGGAGTGAGCACATGTCAACAAGTTGCTTGCGGCTAACCGCAGCTCTCGGAGGCCAATACAAGCTGACAATACAGAGGTCTTTGCCTCTGATGTTTGCATGACAAGCAACAGCTTCGATCCCTCCAATAGGTGGAAGGTCAATTCTAAAAAATGAGTGGCACTTATTGATCCTCAAAAGCACCCCTCCGTATCTATCATCACGGTCCAAGTGTATAATATTAAAATCGTGGAAAGAGATATCATCTCGCGAAGAAAGCCAAGTTTCGGACAGAGCAAAAACATCACAATTGTAGTTATGAATTAAAATTTTGAATGTATCCAATTTAGGGATAAGACTACGACAATTCCACTGTAAAACAGTGATATCTCCGACCTCTCTATTTGAATTAGACATCAAGAGAGATAATCATTGCAAGGAGGGGCCATGTTTGCATCAATTGTTGCAAAATTGTCTTTAATACTGGAAGCATTGAGATGACAAGGGTTCTGATGGAGTCGGAAACATTAAAACACTTGAAGATTTGGTCCAAAAGGTCAGACAACTTTATAAATCCCGATTGGGAAGTTGAACTGGACGGAAAAACAGGGACAGTTGGGGTTTTTGATGTCCCCTCGAGTGCTGGGCCATTCGAAGGTGAATTATTCCCACGGAAACCAGGAGGAACCTGATTTTGCTTGTCCGCTGCACTCGATTTTTTAGGCATGCTAACAGGGGGTATCACCGGAGGGGCTTGTCCTTGAACTTTGGGAGTGGTCACATTTTTGCGCCGGGGATTCCCTTGGAAAATGAACGGTGTGCCCCCGTTAGCTGTGTCCGCTTCTATTTCGTCAACGGGCAACGTGGCGAAGACATTTTGTGTGTTGATTGGTTGTTGTTGTTGGGCCAGTGGAGAAGCGCCCTTTAAAATTTCCGCAAATGTGCGCTTCGAGCGTTCCTTTAAAGCGCGCTTCTGTTTCTCCCAGCGACTCTTGTAAGTTTCACAAACTGAGAGCTCGTGTGGGGATCCCCCGCAATATGGACATTTATGCTCAGTCGCACTGCAGGATTTCCCCTCATGTTGCTCTCCGCAAGTGGCACAGCGCTCCTTGTTGGCACAATAATCCGAAGTGTGACCAACTGACTTGCATTTGTTGCAAGTCATGGGCTTTGGCACGAAGAGTCGCACAGGTAGTCTCAATTTGTCCACCATAACGTAGTCAGGGAGGGCGGCACCAGCAAAGGTGACTCGAAACGAGTCGGACGGCGTAAATTTAGTTTGGTCCCCATCATGGGAAAGTTTCCCGAGTTGGCGACAGTCCAAGATTTTCACTTCCATTGAGGGGAGCTTCTTGAACTTGCCTTTTCCTTCTGCTTTTATTTGTTCGCTCGTCAGACCCGTTTCAGTTATCACCCCCTCAATTTCTACGTTATGGGAGGGTATAAATGTTCGATATTCGAGAGTGAAATGTTGATCAGCAACAATCTCGTTTGCGTGTTTCCGTTCATTCACGACAACTCGCAATTTGTTCGGTCTAACCCTGCGAATTTCAGATACAGAAGTGTATCTGGCCAGATCTTTCATGATCTGAATCACGTTAAGGTTTTTTTCCTTTCGGTTTTGGCCGGAGGAAAACAACCCAAGGGCCAGTTCCAGGTGCATCTTCTGGATAAACTCTGACACGTGGAGCGGAGACAACAGAGGGCGAAGACGAGGACGAGGACGAGGACGAGGATGAGGATTGGGTTGGATCGGAAGCATCAGAAGGGGGAAGCGAAATCGATGATGGGAGAGGGGGAGTGGAAGTAACAGTGGGTCGAGAAGGGAGGCTTGCAATTTTCTTAGAGGGGGGCTTGGTAGGATGAGCGGATTCGTCCCCAGAAGAATTATCTTCCTTATGAGGGACTCGTTTATGTTTTTTCCCAGATCTTATATGAGATTCATTATCGGAGATCTTCATCTCTGGAGATCCTCCACTATTCTCCATTTTACAAAAATTTCTGTCTTATTTCTAAATTATTTTTGATTTTAACAATAATCTTAATATATAAGTTGTTCCAATAATGCGCTCTACTGCCCTAATCAGGGAGAGACAGAGGCTACGCGCTACGGAGACAACACAATAGCGCAAGAATAGCTTACGCAGCCACGTGATGATGAATCCCGTTTGCGACAGTCACGCGATGGCGATCCCGTTATGCCGAATCAGTTCAACAGCCGCAATCCGGCTCGCTGCAAGAGCGCTGCTTCCTTTGTTCCTTCGTTCCACTTCACAAAAGGTCAGGTCGAAAGCGGACAGCAATGACCTTCACTCGTACACGATTCACTCGTACCAATAGCACAATAGCAAAAGTGGCAACGCACAATACCGACACTGAACTTTACTCGTCAAGAGTTGGATAGCGAATGAGAGAAGTAATTTGGATACAATCAAAATTCGTTGGATTATTTTCGGGTTATGGAAATATCAAATAGAAAACCACAAGTTCAGCGGAAGGCGGTCACTAAATCTCTTTGGATTTCAGGAATAAATCGCCATTTGAACCTACACCTAAAATTTATTTTTAGCTCATGTTTTGTCATCCCGATTTATGACATTAAATGAGACATAACATAACAGAAAATGCCATGACTCTCAAATACTGGTATGAATTTGTATAATATACATGGTACAGCAAAATAAGATTAATACGAGCGAGCGAAACAAAAGACAAATAAGCTTTCCGTATACTTTGCCACATGCACGGCCCAGACCGCGATAGATATTGCTCTCCTTCATGCGCTCCTTTTTTGACGTAGGATTACGTCTTTCGGGAACATATTGGGGTACAAATTGAAAATCGAAAATCGAGTACATCGTGAAAATTGTCCAATTTCAAACGCTTATTGCTCGGTCATCTCATGATGGATTGATGGATTTTTTGCGTCAATCGATTTCGGCACTTCATAATAATTTTTTATATTGAAGAAAATAATATATATCATCAAACTAACTATCGAACAATTGAAAAATCTCAAACCCCTATCCTAACGGAAATACCCACTTCTGATTGGTCGAAATTGACGACACATGCGGCGGGTCCCTAACAGAGACATCAAATCCAAGCTGTCTGGGGGAAATCGGCATTTCAAATACATGAAAGTAGGGGGAGCTTTTTCTCCTACCGAAATGTATTCCCTAACAGAGACATCTAAACCAAGCTGCCCGGGGGAAAACGGTATGGCAAATATATGCAAGTCGGATGCATTTTTGTATTGAAAGTAAGGTGAGTGATACGATTAATTCTAGCAAATAAAATTTAAATTTAGAACTTTAATGTTGGTTACTTCGTAAAATTTCATGTCAATGACCGATCGTGTATTGTGAAAAATTTAGCACAAGTGTAAATGTAAAATTGTATATGGTAGCAGTTGTGTTAAAAATGACTTGATATATGAAACGGTTTAATTCAATTTTCATAAATAAAAACCAAGGTGTGTTCCCGCTCGAGAACAGTTTGGTTTAAGCTGTCTGTTTTGTTGTGTTCATTTTCACCCAAGGAGAAATAGTAAAAGTGAAGAAATATTAAAAAAGTGATTTCCCATATGCTCTACATATAGTATTAGGTGTTGTTAGTCCAATTAAAATTTGCATTGGGTTGAACAAGCACTCATAAAGTAAAAATTATAAAAGAAAATTACGTTTTTCATTTCAATTATGTAACATGTTTTTACTGATGAGAAAAATTGATAATTGTGTTCGCTATTGGTAATTATCTTATATTACATTGGTGAGTTTTTTTTCTTTATTTCATTCATACATATCACATGAGACATCTCGTCTAGGATCACAGAGAGTGGTTTTCATAATATCTCGTTTCTTTTATCTGAAACGCACCATCCAACGACTGTTTACCATCCTTCTGTCATCATCACTGGTGGAGTGAACAAACAATATCCAACAACCAAACAAAACGGCTCTTTTCAGGGCAATCAAATCATTATCAAAGAGTTTAACGATGTAATTCTTCAAACATATCCAACATCAACAGATAGCCTAGCGGAATCCTACGTCAACTATGCGGTAGTGTCTCGGACACAACCCTCCTGTGACTTTTACTCTTAGAAAACTCTTTCCAACTTCATTTTATAATCAGGTGCAATATTATATAGATACAACAGTCTTGCGTACTAGCCGGCCTTGGTTCGATCCCCGTTGTCGTCGTTTGGACTTTTCGTTTTGGGCGCAATCCCAAAAAAGATGACAAAAGAAAAAAGAAAGCGATGCCTGCTTCCATGCATACAAACATTTTAAAGCGTTGGGGGACAGATGGGATTATTTGCCTATTTGACGCTTCAAGGCACGAAATGGCACGTTTCCTGCAGGGATGCCAGGTGATTTTTTCAAATGTCTTCGCATGGTACGAAAAAATGTCTTCAATGTATGTTCAATGTATATTCTATTTGGTATTGTTATATAGTGCATTTCAATCAATTCACCTTGAGGTTTTAAAGTTTATTTCAATAAATGTGAACGAAAAATATATTGCGCAACTGCAAACTAAATTTTATTAGTTTAGAAATGTGAATTGGCTAGATAAACCGTTGGTTGAATGCATATCGCTCAAGTTCTTCAACAAACACGGAACTGTGATAACTCAATTTGTTTTATTTTAGCTTAGAAGTTTTGGTTGTAACTCAGGTGAGAGGAGTGCTGAACCACTTTAGAAATGATTCTTGCCCCCTAAAACCTCCACATGCCAAATTTAGTATAGTTTGCTTGATTAGTTCTTGAATTATGCAGAAATATATGTTTCATTTGTATGCCAGACCCCCCTCCCTCCCCTCAGAGAGAGGGGTGTCTATTCGCCATGGAAACGTTTCGTGTTCCCTAAAACCTTCGCATTACAAATTTGGCTCCATTTGCTTGATTAGTTTTCGAATTATGCTGAATTTGTCTTTCATTTATATGGCAGCTCCCCCTTAGTCTTAGTCTTAGAGTCTAACCACTATAGAAACATTTATTGCACCCTAAAACCTCCATGTGCCTAATTTGGTTTCATTTGCTTGACTAATTCTCGAGTAATGCAGAAATTTGTGTTTCATTTGTATGGCAGCCCCCCCTTAGAGAGGGGGAAGGGGTCTCAAACTGTCACGAAAACCTTCCCCGGCCCCAAAATCCCCTACATACCAATTTTCATGTTGGTCGGTTCAATAGTTTCCAAGTTCATAAGAATCAGACAGACAGACAGACAGTAATCCGTTTTATATATAGATGATCAAGAAATAACAGGGTTTTGGTAAACAATAACACTCAAAATATAAATGGCAATGGGAATGACTTCATATAATTTAGGCTTGGCAGCGAATGGATAAATTTATTTTATAATATATGCCCAATATAATGAAAATACAATGTCACTATCGTTCAGATTCTCGAGCGCAAATAAACTAATGTCTTCTAGAGACAATATGTTTTCAGACCGCTTGAAGTTCTCCAGAATTTGAAGTAAATTCTCTTTGTTGTTGAGTTCGTTCCATATACTTGTGAATTTTCTTTGTAAAAGTTTGAAAAAAGCGAGTGAAGACCCCGAGACAAAAGTCTCCGTTAATTACTAAGAACAAAAGTAATTAAGTGAAACCGATAAAAAAGCGAGCAAATGACACTGGGATAAAAGCCCTATTTCTTTTGAAAATATTTTCGGCCAATAGTTAGAATTTTATGGAAATAATATCTCTCAAAAACTCACATATGCTATCATACTAAAATGTCTTCACATACTCCATAATGTCTTCAAACTGTCTTCACAGTAAGTGAAATGTCTTCAAAATGCAGACATGTCTTCAAACCTGGCATCTCTGGGTTTCTGTCGCTTTCTGACAACGCTAGTTTGGGTGTAGCGAATTTTCAGTAGTATAAAAAGCAAAGGTGTCGCAACGTTAACTATTTGGTTGTATGTTGACCTTTTTTCTGCATCCTTATTCTAGAGTTTATCGTCATTTTGTGTTATAAGTGCTTAAAAAAAATGAAACAAATAAAAATGGATATAGCTCGAGTAAAATATCCTGTTATATTGCGAAAAATACAAAATTCTGATTGCGTATGGTCTGATTGTCAAAATTTTGCTTTTCTAAACTGAATCGACCTATTTGTCGCTTTAGGATTCTTGTAATTTAACTCCTGTATTTCTCTTTTACTACACTTGCGAACTACACCAACTGGTTGAACAGAGTTAAAGGGTCACACTGTACAATCTAAAACTTAATTCGCAAAAGCAAAAAAAAACCAACCGTTTAGGTACTATATCGTCTTTTCAACTTAGCAAGTCGGTTCAGTAGCACTCTCTCCTACGAAGTATCCATGTGATTAATGTAATTCTATCTGAATCTTTCAATATCTGATATCCAATTTCCAGTTTGGGGTTAATAATTAAGTAATCTATTATTTTTTACTACTTTTATATTGAGTAATCATTTATTCATTCGCAAGGTAATAAATATTGTAAGGTAATAAAATTTGTATGCACGTTTAGATTTTCTATTAGTTGAGCTTTTTTTCGTCAGTATCTGCATTTAAAGAACCAAATGGTATTATAATCAATAAGGATTAGCATAAAAGTACGCAACTTCCAAAATTAATCGAAGAGAAAATACCGGGCTCATGATTGGAAGATCAGATTCTCCAATCAGATGGAATATGAAACCACGATTATTGACTCGATTGAGCACTCGTCAAATCCTCAAAGCATTGCAGTGTCAGTATTGAAGTTCCTCCTTTGCTTTGGACTCTGCATTCGCTAACAATGCGGTAACAATATCCGCCCCCGTTGTGCACTAAAAAATAACACTTCCTTTCACTTCCTCGTGGCAAAAAAAATTGTTTCCACGCGGTGGAGCATGGTAGCAGAAGAAAAAAAACTACGTATCATCTACTCCTGCACTTGGAGGTGGGGGTGGCAGTCATCTTCTCGGTGGTTGCATACACACACACACACAGCAAACTCAATCCATCCAACAAAGTTTGTCGTTTTTGCTTCTCGAGAAGCGCCGTGTGTTTGCTCGCGAACACGGAATGGATTTATCCTGAACGCTGGCATCGGAGCGGAAGGAATGTATGCTCGCGCTGGCATGCACGGGGAAAACTCTTTCTCGGGAAAGCTCAAATTCTTCAGATCGCAGAAATGCGTTCCCCGCGTCTGGTTCGTGGCAACGCGTTGCTTGGGTGATGGCAACTTGTCTTATCGTTTCTTGTTTAAACTTTAGCTTTCTGTACATTACATAATTCACTTTAAAGCGTTTGACATTTTCAATTACTTTCAGTATTTGCTAGTAGTTTTTAGCTATTGAGTATTCACATTCGATTATTTTATGTTGTTAATTTTGTATTTTATTTATGATTGTTTGTCTTTTCTTGCCTTTCAGGTATGTAAGCAAAGTAGAAAATAGTTTCATTGTTGTAGGTAAGTTAGTGGTTTAATCTCATTTCAAAATCGGTGGTCTTGCTAACAATGATATCTTGGATCGATAGCGGCACTCTCATGTGTCCATTACACCGTTCTTCTATCCTTTGAAGCAATTACCCACACGACTGGGATTCCAGTAATTGATGGGCAGTGCAGTAAAGTCACGTTTCCTGTTATATCTGTAGATAGCGAAACTCCGATAAGACTAACTCGTCAGATAAGGAGAAGCCGTGAAACGACTCGAACGAGCGTTGACTTTAAAACGAGGCGAGCAGTAACTCTACTTAGGTGGAAGTAATCATCCGTTTTTTTTCTTGCGGACAGCCCATTGCTATTCCACAGCGTGCGCTCGAACGGACCAATGGGCGAACGGTGGCCATTAAACGAATCAGTTCCACTTCCAGCAGAGCCCACCCACGCGATTTAACATTTCTATTCCGCCCATTTGTCGCTCTTCCAGGAGGCCAGGAGGTTCGTCACGGAACAATCTCGTCTTAATTGTTGCTCGCCTGTGGAATTGCAATCCGCGCAAACGATGGCCCCATCGCACGGCCGGCCCTCGGGAAGTGATGTAATTGTTTTTTTTTCGCTCGCTTGTCCGGCGAGCCAAATACCATAGAAAAAGGCTCACAAATAAACGATTCTAGCCGTACGCTCTGGACGGGGCACGCGTCAAAGCAGGAGGTGATCATGGGTGGGACGAAAATATCGACATTATATCCCGGACCATGAAAATGCACATTAGCGTGGTACGGTAATATTCGGGACGGTTTATGGTGGCCATGGGCGAACATTGCTAAAAACAACTACGCTGAAAGGTGTAAACTGAAAGAAAAAGAATAAATTCAAATTAAACAGAAATCAAAGTGTAACAAGTGTGCCCAAAGCTCGCAACCCTGTATGCCTCACACACTGTTAATGCTTCTCAATGTCAGCATATGGCATAGACGTGTCCCAAATCGCGTGTCGTAATGATTAATGAATCCATTTCAGTCGGGAATTACTGTATTTTATTGGGCGTTTTTATGCACAAATAAAATACTTCACCTTTCCAAGATGGTTAGCAGTTGTTTGAAATTTTATGAGCAGCCCAAACAACAATCTGATCCTTTTTTTATTTCAACAATTACAGGTATTATTACCGTAGAATATAATGTACTTGAACGCGTGAAAAGAAGTACAGGCAAACCTTTTTTTGTGCGGGGGATAGGGACCGCACAAAAAAGTCGCATAAAAAATAATCGTGCAAAACTTCACCAGTAGCTTCAAAAAATCGTGTCCGGTACACATTTTGAAAAAAACTTTTTTTGTGCGGTAGATAGGGACCGCATAAAAAAAGTTGCCCCCAAGAAACTAACTCAAATCCACGCCATTCACCGTTCAATTTCCTTTTGTTTCCCTGCTTTGCGATGGGATACTTTGCCTTTTCGGTTACGCATGGCTGTTTTGTGCTTTTAGTTACATGCCGAAACGTGATGCTGTTAGATATCATGTCATGCAAAAACTTAGAAAAACTTAGAGCATTTGATGAGAGGAGGGGAATGATTTCAGAAGTAGATAATTCAGACGCAAATATGCTTTTTTCGCACTGAAATGCATATAAACCATCGAAAAAAACTTAATGGACGATAACTTCGTCAAATATGCTCCTTTTCATACACCGCACAAAAAAAATCGCACAAAAAAACCGCACAAGAACAGAAGATCGCACAAAAAAAATTCGCACAAAAAAAAACCGCACAAAAACAGGTTTTACTATAATTTCAATTAAAAATATCACGACAATGGAGCCGCGATTGAGAGTATTGTTTTTGAATACTTAAACTATAAAGTTATAGTAGCTTTTCCAATGACGGCGAATCGGTAGGTTGACGGGATAGTATTTTCGTACAATTTAGTGATAAATAATATTTTTCTACGCGAATTTTGTTTTGATGTCTTCATAATTCAACGCTTTCAAGATTTCAATTTGATCCTCATACTCGAAAAATTTTACCAACTGCTTTCTCAAGTATTGCTATCACAGTAAATTTGCTATTTATTATGTTTCGTACAAAAAAATAAAAGTACGTCGAAAGTTATAAGGAAATTCCACACCAGGCCGCCGCCCGACCCTCTCCGATAGTTTTGAACATTGTACATGTGCTGACAGTTATCTGAAATCACAATTGTCATCGCAAGATGACCAATTTTAATTGCGACTGATTTTTGATAAGGGCGTATAAGTTAGAAATCCAGATGTCTGATTCAAATATGATAATTCCAAACAATTTAGGGAAAAAACATTATAAATAGGAGTAGTGGGGGCAAAGTGGTCACCTGCTTGTTTGGTAGTATAACTATTGACTAATGACACCGTATTGATAGGCACCTTATGTTTGAAGAATTTGATGACTTTTCAGTCACCCTGTACTTCAGTAGAGCTGTCGCATGTCGAAATATAAAT
The DNA here is from genome assembly GCF_029784135.1 of Toxorhynchites rutilus septentrionalis. NCBI lineage: Eukaryota > Metazoa > Arthropoda > Insecta > Diptera > Culicidae > Toxorhynchites > Toxorhynchites rutilus. Next base: position 76,352,882 of record NC_073745.1, read on the forward strand.
AAAAACAGAAATTGCTCTCTCGATAGCTATTTGGTCGTAGTTCTGTGCGCATGGTATCTATGGAATTTATCGTGAAATTTAGTTTATTCAATCTGATATGTTGGACAAATCATCAGTTTGGACGACTGTTCACATATTCTAGGGGAGGTGAACAGATATTTTGTTAAATCTCAGCGATTAATTAGCATAGAAATTACTTTGATGTTTGGGGGCAAAGTGGTCATAGGTGCATAACAACTTACAATGTTCTGTTTACTAAAGCTAATAAAGGGTGTGTTACATCAAATTGCATCACGGAAAAAACGCTGTAGAAATTTAATTTTTAGGAATTATATCTTCAGCTGTCGCTTATAATCAGATAAGAGTGTATAGATCACGTTGGTCATGCTTCACTGTCAATTTTTCGTAAATTTGGAAAAATGTCGTCGAACAAAAAAGAGCGTCGTGAATTAATCCTGTGCACTCATTTCGAGAATCCGGAGTTGTCACATCGGGACATCGGTAAGATGCTGGGAATCGTCCAATCCACGGTCAGCAGAGTACTAAAACGATACTTCGAGAACCTAACCATCGACCGGAAGGTGAAGAACGGCAAAAATGGATGCTCCGTCAGTGAAAAAGATCACAAGCGCGTAGTTAAGCAGTTTAGACGTGATCCGAGAAGTTCAGTCCGGGATGTCGCCAATAAGCTGAATTTGTCAAGTTCATTCGTCCAGCGGACCAAGCAGCGGGAGGGCCTTCGTACATACAAGGTTCAGAAGGCTCCTAACCGCAACGTAAGGCAAAACATGGTGGGGAAGACGCGAGCCCGGAAGCTGTACACCGAAATGCTGACGAAGCCGCATTGCCTGGAAATGGACGACGAAACTTACGTCAAAGCGGACTTTCGTCAGCTGCCGGGCCTGTTGTTCTTCTCCGCAGAGGACAAATTCAGCGTTCCGGAGGAGATTCGCAAGCAGAAACTATCCAAGTTTACCAAAAAGTGCATGGTGTGGCAAGCGATCTGCTCTTGCGGAAAGATGGAGCGCCCCCTTCGTGATGATCGGCACGGTAAACGGGCAGGTTTACCTTAAGGAGTGCCTACAGAAGCGCTTACTACCACTATTGAAGCAGCACGAGGGCCCGACCATCTTCTGGCCGGATCTCGCTTCGTGCCACTATTCAAAGGACGTGTTGGAGTGGTACGAAGCCAACGGGGTCACCTTCGTGCCAAAGGAAATGAACCCGCCCAACGCGCCGGAGCTTCGCCCAATAGAGAAATAATGGGCGATTATGAAGCAGGCCCTCCGGAAGAACCCAAAAGTTGTCAAATCGGAGGCGGACTTCAAGAGAAAATGGATTTCTGTTAAAAAAAGACGGGTGGGTAATGTCGGGGACATAACCGGAGTGACGTAGGACTATACAAAGGGGACAGCTTTTGTTAAATATATATTTTAAATATATTGTTTTATTATCTTCTCCTACGTGAATACCTACCTATCTACCTGAAAAATGGATTAGTTTACTGTTTACTCTTTATGAATATGTTGATGGTTCTGAAAAGAACCTTTGGTGTTGTGTTTTTGTTATCACTCGATATTCCCATCTTGTTCGGCTAAACCTTCCTGTTTAGCGATTTGTTGTCACTCGCCACAGCTTTCACAGTTGGAAAATTTCTTCCCATCCAGCTTGTGACATATTTCACAGTAAATTACATTCAATGGCACGTCGCATTACCACCACTCAGTGCCGGATTGGAGGTAATTTTAACCTGTAATTGAACATTTGCGATGACAGTGGTACAGTGTCGACTTTCAATGTGGGGTCATAATTTGGATCTCTATGTTTACAAAAATGTCCAACTAAATAAGTCGCATTACATGTCCGTCCAATTAGCTAAATGTCGAACTAATTGTAGATTACTGTACTTTAAATCTGGAAACAATTTAAGAATTGGTGAAAATTGAATAATCAGGAAAGTCCCCAACTATCAATAAGCTCAGAACAACTGCCAAATTCACATACTCATCAAATCCTGGCAAACAAATTATGAAAACATCAATTTGTGTTTTATTATTATTTTGGATAATGTTTTAGAAAGCATTGAACTTTATTTCCTAAACTCTTTTTTGGGAGGTTTAATGGCCCTGAAAAGCGCCTTGTTTTATGGAATGGTTCCAATTTAGAAAACTTAGTACTCGTGGTTTTGAAAAAAACCATTTCGAACGCCCTCGATGCCGCCTTGTTCTGGATTTGCCACCAAAGCAGTTTGTATAAAGGACAAACTTTTTTCTTCTGCTACCTGATGCCGTTTTGCGATTGCGTTTGCCACACGCCACTCGCTGCAACTGCCTGTTGGCTTGATGTCCGCCGAACCGAATGTGTTCTGTTCCGAATGCAGGTTTTCTTATCGTCGCGAGCAGCTTTGCTAGCTAACTCGATCACTTCGGCGGCCGAAGCTATATAACGCCGGCTAGGTGGACTGGTACACTGGTACTAACGCGCTCGGCCTAGCTACCCTTGCGGAGAACTCCAGATCAACACGAGCGGGAACTCCAGATCAAGGTTCGAGCGGGATTTTGCCTTTCCCTTCACTTTTCCTCCTTTGCCATATCCAACCATGGCTGCTTGTGTTGGTTTGTTGATGTGAGGTGATGCGAAACGATGTGGTGTACGGTTCGGATGAGAATGATCGTTACGGCAGCGGAGAGGGGATTTTTAAGCTGACTGGCTGGCTCGAGAATTACGCATGTGTGAGACTGCGACCAATGTTTCCCTCATTTTTTTCTTTTTCCTTTCCAATTGTGCTTCATTCTATTTCGCTGCTGCTCTGGTTGCCCGTTTTGGTCGGTACGATTTGAGGAGCACAAAATGGACCAATCAAAAATGGGCACATAGTGTATTTTGACAATGCTTGATATTTCACAATTATTCAATTATTTATCTCAAGAAAAATGAAATGTTATTCGTTATGATAGATGCGTAGATATATTTCCTATCAATTGATGCAAAAACCTTTGCGATCTATTGAGAAATGCTCGAGTTATAAGCGTTCCAAATCTTGCATTTTTTCCTACTTGTTCAGTGCCTAGATTTCCATTTCACCCCCTATATCTTCCGGTTAGACGTAGTCCTACGTCAAAAAACTACAACCTGACGTTGTACAGAACCTTATGGACGGGGTAAAGAGGAAGGTGCGAGCATACGGGCTTGGGCTCGAAGTATGAATAAAAAGAAAATGCCAAAAGTTGTTTAATAGTTTTTATTTTACTGTCTAAAATTTTCAAAAGGATCGGTCTACTGGGCGAATTTCTACAGCATTTTTTCCGTGATGCAATTTGATGTGACACACCCTTTATACCTCATCACATTCTGCTCTTGAAAAGGTTCCTTTTGTGGCTTTGACCCTGGAAAAATATGCTACTCCAACTAAATCATGCCTCATTATACGGAACGTTATGTGTTTCTTACAACGTTCTTGCATGCATGAGAAATTTTGAATTGAGACTCTAGGTGAATAGACCAAGCTTTTTTCATACCTTTACCTACTAAACCGAATATGATTCGAACAAATTTGAACGAAAAAAACGCATAAATCTATCCCAGTTATCTTGATATGTACGAGTGACCACTTTGCCCCCACTATGTGACCACTTTAGCTCCAAGCAAAAAAAAAGTTCGATTTTTCACCTTTTTTTCTTATGATGGAAAATGTACTATATTGAATTTTTATAGTAAAAGCCGTATGCTGTCTTGAACAACAATGAGTTGAACGATAATAATCTTAGAAAAACGGGAATTGTAGCGGTATGTGGACGCTGGAAATGGACATATTCCTTAGGGTGACCACTATGCCCCAACTTCCTCTACACCGTTAAAAAATATCAACAAAATAATCGAAAAAATATCATGTTTTTAATTATAAAAATTCAAAAATTAAATTTTATATTTAAAATGTTTATAATTAAAAACATGATATTTTTTCGATTATTTTTGTATGATTTTTTAACAGTGTATTTATAATGTTCAAAAATCAGTCGCAATTAAAATTGGTCATCTTGCGATGAAAATTGTGATGTCTGGTAACTGTCAGCACATGAACAATGTTCAAAACTATCGGAGAGGGTCGGGCAGCATTTTTAATTATAAACATTTTAAATATAAAATAAAAAAAAATTAAAAAAAATTAAATTTAAAAAAATAAATTTATTTTCGAAAAACCGAATTTTTGTATGTTAACAATCACTGTTAGCCACAAATTATGAATCCTAATGTGTTTTAAAATAAAAAGCTCTTTATCAATCTCCTTCTTAATGCAGCCATTCTCGAGATATTTGAAAAAACATTTCTTTTTTTATTGTCCTTTTTCAATTATTTTTTAAAATTTATATATGTATTTATTATTTTTTTAAAAAAATTTCATATATAACAAGTCACGTAGAAAATTTACGCAGAGTTCATTTTTCAACTCGGTTTCACCAAAAAACCAAAAAAAAAGGAAAAAAATTGATTTTTCGAACCATCGGTTAACTTTGAAAAATCGTAACTCAAAAACGAAAAAAAAGCCTCTCTGGTTTCGACATATATTGTATCAAAAATCCTCAGCTTTTCAGAAAAAATATGAAAAAAATATAGCTCCCATGGTCCCGACCCTATGAAAACAATAAAAAACGAATACAATCAATAATAACGACAACGGATTTCAAATTTTCTGCAGGTGTAGTATTTTTTCAAAAAATACAATGTGATTGGATTTAATTTGATATATCGATCATCTGAATCGGTTTAGTAGTTCAAAAGTTATGAATTTCTAAAAAAAAGTCATTTTTGGAAAAAGTAGATTTTTCGAACAACCCTAAAGTGGAAATGGTCACCCTACTGAAAAAGTAAAAAAAAATACGGGTCTAATGTTTTGCGATAAAGAACAAAACTTCTCGCGAAAATCTGAGAACCTCTATATCGGTTTGGCATGGAATGGCTAATTTCGGGTTAATATTGAGAAAAAATCCAAAAGGGGGGATTTCGGGTGAAAAACTCAAGTGCTGAGTGATAAAAGACACTTTGAGGAACACTTTCATTAATAAAGTTTTGCGGAGAAATGCGGGGCAAGTTTGATAAGTCCATCCGAAGTAAAATTAAACTTCCAAAATAGTACTTACTTTGTGTGGAGTTAACACATACTACAACCAACCGAATTTTGAAAATGACAACAAATGCAAATTTTCCGTTAAAAATTCTTCAAGAAACATAATGAGCCAAAAAAATCGTTCAAAAACTTAACCAAAACACATGCTAGAAACACACACGCGAAATAGTGGCACCGGCGAACATGCGAAATTGGTACCTTATCGCGTTGCCAGAGCAATGATGCGTGCACGGAATGGGGTGAAACACGTGATCCTAGATGCCTTGAACATCCTAGAATAAGGGTTTTTTTTTTGTTTTTATGCAACTTAATTTTTTGGGTTTTGGCCGCCTAAATTTTCTCAAGGACCACTGTGCGCCGTGGTCATGAAATTTTATGAATTAACATATAATTTTCAACAACTTTTCCAAATACATCATAATGGTATAACTATATGTTTAGGAGTTATCGCTACGTTTTGTATTAACCCACATGTCTTCAAATGTATATAGGCGCTCACTCTACGATAAATGAAACGACAAATTAAGGGATTCGAAATGCAAATTACGCAAAATCGTTATTGCGATATATGTCATACTATATACCAATAGACAGTAAATATATTCATCTTTTTTTTTTCGTTTTAACACGAATAGTGAAGATAGAAAAACAAGTGAACAATTAAACGAATAAACCGGATGCGTTTTTTTATAATTCACTCGGTAATTGTGCTGTGGAGAGAGAGCAACGAACAACATGTTTGCTCTCAATTTGGGCGTTAGTCTCCATGGTAGAGACATGCGAACCGTTCAAAAATGGCACGGAATAACTAGTTCGCCAAAAAGATTGAACGAACGGTCGTTCTTAAAAAAAACTGTAGTAATCCATACGAACTGATTCCGAATGAACTGATTACGAGCGAACTGTTTGGAAACAAATGATGTGCAGCTGAACTACAATATATGTGAAGAGCAAATTACGTTTAGCGAAACGGATAAATATGACAAGAACCCTTAGGGGGGCTGCCATACAAATGAAACACACATTTCTGCATTACTCGAGAATTAACTCTTTGTGGTCGTTTGTCTGCTCTCAGCCACCACAGCAAGAAACCATGGTAATCTTACATTTTACTCAACCAAGTATCAGTTTATCATTTTCCTAAACGAAGCTTGACGTCGAGTGAACCTGTTCACGGATCAATACGGTGCTCTTATGAGTAATAGATAACGGTACTCAGTATCAAACAAAGTAGTCACCCACCCAAGACAACGCACAGTGTGTTGACTGCATAGGTGTGGGACAAAAATCATAGCAGTAGAATTTAGCCATTGTAACATTTCGTTGTGATGGAAAAGATTGTTCATAAGTATCAGAACTATTGTTTGCATAAGTGTCTCATGTTATTTGAATAATCGCACAAGTGTTTCAAGCTACAAAATCTTTGTTCTTCTGAAACGAAAGGTTCTGATAATTTCGGACCACTGAAATCATTATTTGAGTAACTACTGGTTCAAATTATGTTGAAGTAGTCGTTTTTAAAGAGCAAAATAATTGTTTGCATAAGTGTATTATGTGATCTGAATAATCTCATATGTTATTTGTTAAAAGAGAAAAGTACTGATCTTTTCGGATACACATTGCTGGCATTAATTACACATTTATTACATCAATGGCCAAAGTGTCTCATATTCAACGGATAATAAAACTAAAATTATGTGTTGATTATACTTCATATGATTTACTCTTGGAGAGGGTTTCGGAAGATTTCACACGAAGATGAATTATAAAATATAATGTTTATATAAAAACACCACATCAATACACATTGTTAATTTAACACATATACATAGTTCAGAAAAAAATAAAAACAATGTTTATTTTTCACAATCTTGTATTTATCTGCTTTTTCAAGGAAAAAAAATTCCGACGAGTACGATACCCATGCCCAAATTTAATACGACCGCAAAGGGTTAATCAAGCAAATGAAACCAAATTAGGCATATGGAAGTTTAGGGTGTAATAAATGTTTCTATGAGGGTTAGACACTCCTCCCCCTCTCTTAGGGGAGGTTGCCATACAAATGAAACACAAATTTCTGCATAACTCGAAGACTAAAAAAATTTGGGATGTGAGGGTTTTTGGGTACGAGAAATGTTTATATGATGGTATGGCACCTCTCCCTCCGCTGGAATGGAGAGGGGGCCCGTAATAATTATACACATATTTCAACAAAACATATTCCAAGCAAACATTACAATTTGATTTTTTAGGAAAATTCTGAAGGAAAAGGGAACGAGAATTGTGTCTGAAAATAATTTGATTTAATAATGACGAGTTTTGGTAGAAGTACTAGGAATTTTATAGTAAAAGGTAATTTTACGCGATGCATTTTTATTTGGTGTAATAATGATGATTTTTTGAATTTCTCAGACTCTCAAAGAGTCTTTCTAGGTTCATTAACTTCTATTCTGAAAAAAAACCTAATTTGGAAAATAAAACTGAACACTCGACCTTCTGAAAGGCCACTTGTAAAGCCTCACTGCCGCTGCCATCTGGTCGCTAGCAGAGTGACTGATATATCTTGAATGATTTGTTGGTGACTTTTTCCGAACGATTAGTTATTTTTCGTGAATTCGAACATTTTTTTCGGGTGAAAAGCGACCGGATGTGGAGACGGTATTTTTGAGCGGTGAGAACACCATTCTACGGTGAAAAACTAAAGGTAAAAAATTGTTCCGCAGCGGTTGCTGTAGTTTTACTAAGAGATAATGAAACACTACTAGGATACTCGGTGAGTTCAGTGATTCAGTATCACTCTAGACAGCAAGCATTCAACAGTACATGTTATTTCTGTTTTTTTGTTTTGAAAATCCTCCTCGTTTTATTGCTTCGCGATGGTGTCTTTTACATCATCCTTCTTAAATTTTTTGCTGCCGCCACACCATGTCTAACACGTGTTTGTGACCTCTCTGAAAAAAGGTTGAGTACCACTGAGCTAATCACACTGTGTAAATGGGTTCTTATGTTTCGCTCTTGCACCGGGCGCGATTGTAAAAGAAATTTCATTTTACGATTTTCCATTCTCAGGGAGGAAAGACACTCAGATTGAAGTCTCTTATAAATAAAAACAGAAACAGTTTGTAGCCTTTAACTTCTGAATATACATTGTGCTAAGGAAATAAAATTACTACAGGTAATAATTGTTGTATCATCACCATACCTCAATATGTGGTATGAAATTGAATATGTGTAATTGTTACAGTAGTGTGGTTGTCTCGAGAGAATTATTCAAAAAAGATTAATTTCTGCAAAATTTCACGGTAGAACGGAGCTGTTCAACCATTATTGGAGAATTTGACTTAGGAGAGTACTACTAAAGGGCGAACACGAAATTATTGCGACACCGAAAATGTCATGCCAATTTTCTCATAATGTTTAGAATCAAACCAAAATTTCAGGGTAGTTTTATATATATATTTACTTCAAAAATCGAAAGAAAAGTTAATCGATGGAGCCTTGAGTGTAAAATTGAACGCATTTTCGCTTGATGCCCTCCATCAAAGTCTTTACAGTGCCAGTTTCTCAGTTCTTTTTCCATTTTCTTAACATGTCCTTCTCGTCTTTGACTGTCTTCTTGCTCTTCCGAAGTTCCCGCTTCATTATTGCCCAGTACTGCTCCACCGGGCGCAGCTCCGGACAGTTTGGCGGGTTCATGTCCTTTGGAATAAAATGGACAGAATTGGCCTCATACCACTCCAGGACACTTTTAGAATAGTGGCATGATGCCAAATCTGGCCAAAATAGCGGAGCTTCGTCGTGCTACTGTAAGAACGGCAAAAGGCGCTTCTCGAGGCACTCAGATTGGTAGATCTCGCCATTTACTGTGCCCTTTGTCACGAAAGGTTCACTCCTCAGTCCGCAAGAGCAGATGGCCTGCCAAACGAGATATTTGGAGGCGAACTTCGACATTTTCTTCTTCTTAAATTTGTCGTCCACATCGAACTTGCTGGTGAAAAACTCCAACCCCGGAATTTGCTTAAAATCGGCTTTTATATACGTTTTGTCGTCCATCACACAGCAGCCATATTTTGTCAGCATCTTCTCGTAGAGCTTCCGTGCCCGAGTTTTAGCCGTCGATTGTTGCCGCTCATCGCGGTTTGGGAAGTTCTGTACCTTGTATGTATGTAGTCCAGCTCTCTTCATTGCATTCTGGACGTAGCTCTGCGACATGCCGATCTTTTTAGCCAAATCACGGCTTGAGACGTTGGGATTTGCTTTAATCATCCGCTTCATTTTTCCCTCCGTCTTTTTGTTCTCCGGTCCCGGTTTTCTTCCACCTCCTTTGTCGAGGTCCAACGTCAACCGCTCCTGGAACCGCTTCAACACTCTGGAGACGGTTGACTGATGAATGTTCAACATTTTCCCAACTGCCAATGCGACAGGTCAGGAAATTCCAGGTGTTTGGAAAGAATTTGTTCTCTCGACTCGCGTTGGATCGAAAAACACGACTTGTAGTTTGACAGCATGTAGACAATACACATTAATGAGAAAGTGTTCAAAATTTGGTTGATTTTTACCCAATGGCAAAAAAGTTATGCCCTGTTGAATGTGCCGCAATAATTTCGTGTTCGCCCTTTAAGTACTAATAATAAGGTGAATGAGATCTAAAATGAAGAGGGAAAATGTACCAATGGTTTCGTGGGTGGAAACTAGTATTTAGGTAGTCGATGTATTTGTTAAGTACACTAGATTCAGAAAACGTCTCACATGTCAATAAGGTCATTAGAAGTGGGTTCAATTATGCATGACATTTTAATTTTTTTTATTTTCTATGTATAGTCCACAATAAAGTTTCAGTACTGGTAGTGAAAATGGACATTTAAACAAGTTATTTAAATGTTCATTGATTTCACTGTATAATGTAGCTCCATCACGCATCAATACACATTTACAACTGTTTAATCACAACTGAAATGAGTGCTTTAACTCATTTTGATTAATAGACTTCTTTATCTTCAGAAAATCTCTCTTCAATTTTTCCTTCGATTTCGAAGTAAGAGAGAGGTCAAGGATGCCAAATCAGGAGAACACGGCGGATGATTCAAAACAAAGATGCAATCTTTAGTATTATCAGCAACTTTTGCCATGTATAAAAAAGTCACAGGAGGGTTGTGTCCGACACACGACCGCACAGTTGACGTAGGATTCCGTGAGGCTTTCTGTTGATTTTTGATATGTTTGAAGAATTACATCGTTAAACTTTTTGATAATGATTTGGTTTTAATGTCTTTGTTAGGGAACACATTTCGGTAGGAAGGAAAGTTCCCTCTACTTTCGTGTATCTGCAATGCCAATTTCCGCCAGGCAGCTTAGTTTTGATGTCTCTGTTAGGGAACACATTTCGGTAGGAACAAAAATTCCCCCTATTTTCATGTATTTGCAATGCCGATTTCCCCCAGGCTGCTAGGTTTTGATGTCTCTGTTAGGGATCCGTCGCATGTGTCGATCAATCAGAAGTGGGTATTTCCGTTAGGATAGGGGTTGAGATTTTTCAATTGTTCGACAGTTAGTAACATGACGTATATGATTTCCTTAATATAAAAAATTGGAGTGCTGAAATCGATTGACGCAAAAATTTCATCAATCCATCATGAAATGACTGAGCAATAATCGTTTGGACAACTTTCACGCTGTGCTCGATTTTCGATTTACAATTTGTACCCCAATATATTCCCGAAAGACGTAATCCTACGTCAACAATATATGTGTGAAACCTCAATATACGGGATGTTCCATCACATGCTTCAAAACTCCGAGACACTATTCTCCAGAAACCGTTTGGCCAGGTGGCATACATTTGGCACCCCTGGTTGATTAGTTCTAGTTTGAATCCTGGAAATTAATTGACACTTGTAGAATGTAGAATAATGGAAAAATCATTTAGAAGCTAGAATATTAATCAGACATAGCCGGTGAACAGAAGATCGGAAAAGGAAGTGAGCAAAAGCAACTGAACTCTGAACTGCTGCAATTGAACCGCATCGTTTAACCAACAACGAAAATCTAAATCAACCCCTTGTTGAAAGGCAAGTCCATAAACTATGTGATCACTTCACCAGTTGAAATCACTGTAAATTCAGCATTCATGTCATTCTGTCTTCAGATACCCGTGAACTAGTGCAGTAAATTCAATGTTAATGTCGACACTTTCTGATTTATATATGCGTTTAGAACTGAGAGCAAATCGAGCAAAGGGTGGGTGAAATGCTTCTCATATATATATAGTGGTATAGTGGAAATTATGACATATGAACACTCTTCGGTGTGAGGCAAACGCAAGGGATTTTCCTACGAGCCTTGTAGGATACACTCAAATTGAACTTCGGAAATGTGGGGGCGGAATAAGAGCGAATTTACTCCCCGCATCCATGTCTCGTGACTGCCAACGCTTGTTGAAAAGACAGTTGTATTATGAAGCGGCACACATTCAATTGAATTTTCCTAATCCGACGATCGAATGATTGATTGCATTTTGCATAAATTTCCGCTGGCTGCGCTGGAGAAATTTGACGAGACAGGTGAAATGTCCTCACTGATTGATATTGACTGATGTGGAAAGCAAAATTACATTGCGAACGAATCGCAATGGGAGAAGGCACATCTAATCAACAGAATGGATGGTTCTTTGCCGCAGTTGGCAATTGCCGACTATAAGTAACGAAAATTCAATTAACCATTCCAGTGGATATGGTGGCGGAATTTCCATTCCCGGTCACAAACACAGCGTACTCTAGAGAAACCTACTCCCCCGCTTCAACGACAACATTCTCTCGCAGGCACACGGAAGTTTATTCTTAGCAAGACGAAAGGAAAAAAACAACAAATTGGGCTTTTCCCGGCAAAATCCCCCTATAATTAATTTCCTGAACAAACTCCGGATAGGCTGTTTCGAGATTTTGTTGTTCTTCGCCGAAGGAAACCAAATAGTAGCCCCCCTGAGGAGCTTATGATAACTTTCATCCGCGTTATAGGCGGTACGGTACATGCGGAAGAAATTATTAAAGTCGGAGACAAAAATCAATAATACTCCGGGGAAGGAAAGCACACATGGAATGTGATGCTCCAAACGAGAATCGTTACGGTAATAAATACGACGGAAATTGATGCATCGGTTTGCCACGAGTATTTACGATTCATAATTATTGATACACCCAACTATTACCTGTTCCTTTTCCGATCGTTGCTGTCAGGTTCATTCCATCCTTTAATTAATCGACCCATTCGGCCACCGCTTGTAACCCAGTTCACATCAAGGGCAGAAGCGAGTGCCATCCCAAAGCTATAAAAAACGGAAAAAGCTCTCGGCAAGAAGCAAACGTGTTATTTCTATATAAATGACCTGTCCCATTTAGTGGGCCGTTCTATCCCGTAACCATATCTGTTTCCTTATTGTGTTGTACGAGGCCCACACCTGGTTCTGCCGGCCTCATGTCGTGGGTGATGTTCCAATAATACATCAATATCAACCGGGGTGGGCTGATTCTGTAGACAGAAAGTGAGTAGCGAACTGATGCTGGCAATCATTCATGTTTTTTTTATTTCTTCTGCACGGACGCCATATGTCCCACAAAAAGGTGCAGCTAATATCAACGATGGGATGAAAATGAGCGGTTGATTTGGACATGAATGAAAATATATAAGAATCAATATGTTTGGTGAATTTGCGTATTTCCATCGAACAAGAAATACGGTCTTTTCTGGAATTTGTCAAACCATACAGTAATTTTTATGATATCTGTATCGCACCTTTGTATAGGAAAACCTGTACAGGAATCGCACAGAAAAAACCTGTGCGGTTTTTTCTGTGCGATTTTTTTTGTGCGATTTTCTGTTCTTGTGCGGATTTTTTTGTGTGATTTTTTTGGTATATGAAAACAAGCATATTTGACGAAGTAGTCGTCCATTCAGTTTTTTTTTTCGATGGTTTATATGCATTTCGGTGCGAAAAAAGCATATTTGCGTCTCAATTATCCATTTCTAAAATCATTCCTCTTCACTCATCAAATGCTCTAAGTTTTTGCATGACATGATTTCTAACAGCAACACGTTTAGACATGCAACTAAAAGCACAAAACAGCCACGCGCAACCGAAAAGGCAAAGTGTCCCATCGAAAAGCATAGAAAAAAAAGGAAATTGAAAAGTGAATGGCGTGGATTTGAGTTATTTTCATGGGAGAAACTTTTTTTATGCGGTTCCTATCTGACGCACAAAAAAAGTTTTTTTTTTTCAAAATGTGTACCGAACACGATTTTTTAAAGCTGCTGGTAAAGTTTCGAACGATTTTTTTTATGCAAATTTTTTTGTGCGGTCCTTATCCCCCGTACAAAAAAAGCGCTCTCCCAAGAGTGTAGCCATTCGCTATCGTGAGAATTTCCGCTTAATGATGGTCGTGTGCGTAATCAAATGTGCAAAGTGCAATAATAGTATGGAGGTTTTTCGGGAAGAATAAGGAATGGCATGGAAAGAGATTCAAACGTGCAAATGAAAAAGGGCCTTACTTCATGAATGCCATGAAGATTACGACTCTGGAGTTGATTAAACGAATGAAAAACATACCTCTTCACCCTATGTGAATTTTTTTTACATGCTAGAATATTCAAATTTAATGTGTGTTTATGTTTGTTCATTACATTCGTAATAAAAAAGTGTTTGTAGTGTTACTACCTTATTCAGCAGAGTTTCATCATCATTAACATTTGAATCGTTGATGATATGTCGGCTAGTTTGTGGATAGAAACATGTGCTAAGCTAAGTATTATATGTGTTTGTATTGTATTCTTGTTTTGACGTAGTTTGACGTCTTTCATTTCTGTACCGGGGTGTAAGTTCTCTCGTTTCGAAAACGAGAGAGTGACGCTGGAGTGCAAGGTTTTGCACGTTAATACCTCTTTACCGGCTGAATGGAGCGGTATAATAATCACTTCATCCGAAAGATAAAATGTCAACGAGTTATATGATTGTCACTTATTGGTCCAAAGATTTGTTTCAATAGCTTGAAAATTGCTTTGAAAGCAAGCTATTGAAATCATCATTGCTCATTGATGATCATTGGTGATCGCAATGTGTTCCCGAACACGGACGCAAAATCTAGGCACCTGGAAAAACCGTCATAGCGAATACATGCAAGCTGCGGCTTCTTTTGCTCGCTTGCAATAGTGTTTGGGAAACCACAGCGGACACATGCAAGGCGTGAGTACTTTTACTCGCATCAGTTTCTGTTCTGCTTTCGCATGGAACAGTCATGAAAAATTGTTTGCGTGTGGATGCGTTCAAGCGAACGAATATTCGCATTTACGCATTCGACTTCCCGTGATGCAATCCAATTGACGAATTTACGCAAAGCTGAATCAGCTCATGCGACTCCTACATTAGAGTTCAGAACCACAAAAGTGATGATGTTTGTTTATTTTTTTGATTTGATTTGTTTATTTGGACTATAGGCTGTAAGCCCGTTAGCCTTCTTAAAATTAAACATGAATACAGAAAACATAAAACATACAAACTTAAAACTTATACATTCAGTTGGTCTCTAAAATATAATCTTAATCGTCTTCGAATTTCTTCTGATGTCATATTTACAGAAACAACATTTTGCAGCACGTTGAACTCACGCATAAATCTGGTTGTCGGTTCATGCTGGGTATAATTTCCGTTCCTCAGGGGTGGGTCAAATATCCTCCGTCGACGAAGAGAAACGGGGCTGGTGTTAAAACGAATCCTGTCGTAGAGACGCGGGCTTTTGATCCGTCCGTTCAGTACGTTGCAAAAAAAAGTTACGTCTGCAATTTTGTGCCTGCTGCTGATGGTATCCAGATCTACCAAACAGCAGACATTATTATATGGTGGCCGGGGTTCTTCTCTCCATCCCAGATTTCTTAGCGCAAATTTCAAGAACTTCTTTTGAACATTTTCAAGTCTTTGAATATGTATTTAGATTGTACTGCGGTCGCCACACCACACACGCAAAATCGGGTTTGGATCGTACAAGGCAGGTGTAAATTTTCAAGATTGCGTGCGGATCGGTAAAGTCCTGCCCGAATCGACGAGTGAGTGCAAATAGTTTCAGCGCTTCTTTGACAATTCGCTCTATGTGGCAATTGAACGAAAGAGATCGATCCATCGTCACGCCTAAGTCACGAACATTCTCTACTTGTTGTAGATTCGAACCTCCCAGTCTATAGTCGAAGCTTATTGGTTGAACCTCGTAAAGGTCATAACGGAGCATTTGTTGGGGTTTACGCTCAATCCATTGTTCTCGGCGAACCTCCCAAAATTGTCCAAATCCTGCTGAAGCAGATGACAGTCAGCGATGTGTTCCACTGGCTGGAAAATCTTTACATAATTCGCGTAAATAAGCACTACTGCGTTGGTCAAGAATGATGGAAGACTATTCATGACCATGACAAACAGGATAGGCCCCAAATGACTTCCTTGTGGAACTCCTGAGTGGACACCAAATGACCTAGATGGATTGTTGTGTACTTTCACATATTGCGTTCTGCTCTCCAGATACGTCCTCATCCATTCAAACATTTTACCGTGAATGCCGAAATCAGCCACTGCGCGCATTATGCTGTTTATCATTACCACATCGAAAGCCTTGCTCATATCTGTATAAATACAGTCCACCCTTTGGATATACTGTCCATGACGGTAGAGCAAAACTCGCATAGGTTCGTGAGAACTGACTTTCCTTTCAAGAAACCATGCTGTGTTTGTGAAACACGGTCGGCAATACGTTCGTAAAGGTAGGAATAAACAAGCCGCTCGAATAATTTTGGCATCGCAGACTGGATTGCAACGCCCCGGTAGTTTTCAGCATCCGAGCGAGGGCCCTTCTTATGGATTGGAGTAATAATTTTTCACAACGGCGGGAAGTAACCGGACGAAGGTGAAGAATTGAATAAGGTAGTCAAGGGTTCATCCTTGAATTCCTTTAAATATTTTGCGGGGAGTCGGTCTGGTCCTGCTGACTTACCCGAGTCTAGATCCGACAAACCTTGTTTCATTTCCCGATGCGATAACTCCAACAAGTCTGCGGTCATGAAGATCGAATTGTTGACTGTACTTGGGTTGTAGTCCTGATAAACGCTCTTGAAGTATTCCGCAAAGAGCTCGACTGTCTCCTGTCCGCAAGTCGAAGATTGGTTACCATAGGTTATAACCTCCGGAATTCCGCTGTTGTTTCGTCTGCTATTCACAAACTTCCAAAAAG
This sequence comes from Toxorhynchites rutilus septentrionalis, assembly GCF_029784135.1. Taxonomy (NCBI): domain Eukaryota; kingdom Metazoa; phylum Arthropoda; class Insecta; order Diptera; family Culicidae; genus Toxorhynchites; species Toxorhynchites rutilus. The sequence goes on from NC_073745.1 coordinate 76,369,265, forward strand.
ATTTCGGATTTTACTTTATCCCATTCTGGATACCATTGATGTAGACTTGATACGCTTCCCTGTGTAACACTTTGAACGATCGCAATAACTGCTTGTAAGAGGCAACATTTTCCGGCGTAGAATTCTTCTGCAGTTTTTTTAGCGCTTTGCGTTTCTCTTTGAGAACATGAATGATAGCCGATGAAAACCATTCCGGGTACGGGGTTGTCGATCGCGAGCGGTCCCTGTAGAAAGGGGCAAACCTTGCGAAAACGGTGAACAATACGAAATACAACGACATAACGTTGAAGTCTGTACTGTTGTATACAGTCGTAAAACAATCGAGTCCACAGTGAAAAACGTCCAGTGAGTTAAGATATTCGAACATTGATGCGGCGTGTTGCTTATGTGTCTCCTCATCATGTTCAAAGTCATCGGAAGATATGAAAATATCGTTCCACGAAACATCCCTTAGTGCCTCCTTAACCAGCGCCACATCCATTAGGTTAAGATTTAAGTGCTTTCTGGACTTCCCAACTTCTATTTCGCGCAGTGTAGCAACCGCAATCGTCATATTCATGTTTATTCTACGCACTGAAAAGCAAGATTCGGTCGTGATTATTCATTTTATTTCTATTTAGATTTATTTCAACCATTAAATGTCTTCAGTATATGGTAAGACAGTTAGGGCTTTGTATATTTACGATGATTTCAACACGCGATTGGATCAAAGTCCCTGATAATCTTCGAAAATTTTGAGTTTGATAGTGCATACAGGTTATGAATACTGTGGATAATGGTGATGAAATCGATATCATATTAAGTTGGATTATATCATTGATAATGATAATGGGCCGATACAAGAACTTATACCACGCCATTCTCCAAAATATACATACCACATTGTAAAATGGCCTTTTTAGCGTAGAAAGAATACGTGAAACCGGGAAATTTGAAGATAAGTTCTGATTTTTCTAAAAAAAAATAAAGACCAAAAAAACAAAACATCATCATTTTACTCGCTGCGCCATCTGGTCGTAAATCTAACGTAAATTCGTCAATAGCATCAGTTTCTGTTCTGCTATCGCATGGAACAATCATGAAAAATTACCACATCACGATAAAAAAGAAATAAATTTTATGCAAGGTTATATAGACTTTGTTTCGTTTTCACCGTGAAGTGGCACCCTCGGTTTCTATTCTGCGCATGGAGTGATCATGGAAAATCTCGTGTTATTCTTACGAAAAGAAAAATGAATCATGTATCAAACTTCTTCAGTTGCTTTTACAAGGCCACTCAAATTCCATCGGTTCTTTTCGGAACCACCAACAAGTTCGAAAGATTTGAATTTTATGTTAATAACAATTCTATATATATATATATATATATATATATATATATATATATATATATATATATATATATATATATATATATATATATATATATATATATATATATATATATATATATATATATATATATATATATATATATATATATATATATATATATATATATATATATATATATATATATATATATATATATATATATATATATATATATATATATATATATATATATATATATATATATGTGGGGAACTTGAGAAGGTAACCAAGAAAAATTATCTAAAACCAATCGGACCGGCGCGATGTTCCGTTATTTATCAAGCATACTCTGTTTCAAGCTTGAATCGTGACGGCGGAGAGTTTTGTTTGGGAAACCTGAGAAGGTAACCGATAGAACTCCTCCAAAATAAATCGGACTATCATTTTTCATGCTGCTATGAGGGTACAAGGGGCTATCGATGTTATACCAATGTAACACTGTATTTCCGTATTATCTCCATTCAGCTCCCCCGTCGAATCACACATACACCCAACGGGAGCCCCACATGAGATTACAGCTTCAGCCATGTGTCCGTCAATGCATAGAATCCGCGAGCTCGACAAACAACACGCTCGATGATCAACGAAATATGGTTAGCACACAACCAAAACCAAACTCACGTCAGGAACCCAGCGGGTACATATGCAATTCACAAAAAATAAAAATAAAAATAAAAACACTACAAAAACACAACAATATAAAATCAACAACCGCCTCCACAGATTCAGATGTAATAGATAAATGAAAAAATGAAACTACTTCGCCTATTACATCGTAGCACTGCTCTCTCGGGTGATAATAATGAGAACTATAGAAATACCAGAGTAAGTAAACCAGCATTCATATACAGTGCGGACTCGATTATACACAGTCTTCGGTTTCTTTTCACTGTATATAATCGAATCATGTATATAATCGAGTCAAACATAATTTTTTTTATTCGTTTTTTATGCATATACTTTTCGTTTATTGAAAATAAAAGAATAATTTAATTTTTGATTCATCCCCTTGAAGTCAGAAAACTCCTTTTTTTTTTACCAAAATATATTTTTTATTAAGGCACATGTGGCGTTAGCCTGACGGGGCCGGGAGTCCAATATTTTGACAATTTTTGTCTTACAACTATGTTAGTAATATGTAACCGATTACTCGCGGTTGGCTCGAGGTTAGTATTACAAGTGTTCTCATAATTGGTATGTTGCAGTCTTCGATGCTCTATACGTGTGCCCGACACGGGCTACTTCCTATTGGGATGCAGCTGACCATTAATCAGCAACGCTCCCTAGTCTGTACCCCATATCTAGCGTGGTGCGTCTTTCTCGACTCGAGGAATCCAGGATAGAATGGTCACTAGCCGGCGCAATCATCAGCTCGTGTAGAGTTGTCATGAGCGGTACAACCTTTGGCTTTTGTTGAATCATCAGTGGACTGCACAACCTTTGGCCCGTGTATCTGTAAAGAGTGTGTGTATGTATTGCCGCGACTAAGTAAAAGTTTATCGATCGGATAGGAGGGATATGAAACGGGGACACAACGAAGGAAACATCATTAAACGTTGACATCGGCGTTTCTGAGGAACAGGTATAGATGAAGCAGAAGATCAGGATCACGGCTACCTAAGATATCCCGGACGGGGATATCCGATTGTCTGCCTTTTGCTCTCAGTGCTCTAGAGAGCTGAGAGCGAGCAGCATGGAACCGGATACACGACCAGACAACATGCTCGATGTCGTGGTAGCCATCGCCACAATCACAAAGATTGTTTGCTGCGAGCCCAATGCGATAGAGATGCGCGTTTAGGTTGTAGTGATTGGACATGAGCCGAGATATCACGCGAATGAAATCACGACCTACATTCAATCCCTTAAACCAAGCTTTCGTCGAAACCTTAGGAATAATCGTGTGTAACCAACGACCGAACTCATCTTCACTCCACATGCGCTGCCAACTAACGAGTGTGTCCTGATGAGGAATGTGAAAAAATTCATTATAGGCAATTTGCCTTTCAAAAAGTGTGCCTTCTGAAGCGCCCACCTTAGCTAGCGAGTCCGCTTTCTCATTCCCCGGAATCGAGCAATGAGAGGGAACCCATGCTAAGGTAATCTTGAATAATTTTTCGACCAAAACACTCAATAGATGTCTTACTCTAGTTAGGAAATAAGATGAGCGTTTATCAACCTTCATTGAGCGGATTGCCTCTAATGAGCTGAGACTGTCTGAAAAAATAAAATAGTGGTCGATGGGCAATGTTTCAATGATCCCCAGTGCGTAGTATATCGCACCCAAGTCAGCAACATACACGCAACAAGGATCTTTGAGTTTGAAAGAGGCACTGGAATTTTCATTGAAGATGCCGAAGCCAGTAGACCCGTTTATGAATGAACCGTCAGTAAAGAACATTTTATCAGATCCAACTTTCCCATATTCTGCCGAAAATATCGACGGAATAACATTGGAGCGTAGGTGATCTGGTATTCCATGGATTTTTTGTCGCATGGACAGATAAGAAATGACAGAGGAATTGCAAAAGTATGGGAAGCAAACTTGGTTGGAGATGCCTGGTGAAGGGTGCACGTCGTGGGTAAGGTACTCATGGTATAAAGACATAAAACTTGACTGAGGAGTCAGCTGGAGTAGATTTTCGAAGTTATCAATCACCAATGGATTCATGATCTTGCAACGGATGAGAAATCTGTAGGATAATTCTGTGAACCGAAGAGTAAGCGGGGGTACTCCTGCCAAAACTTCGAGACTCATCGTATGTGTCGAATGCAAACACCCCATGGCTATACGCAAGCAACGATATTGTATTCTCTCCAGCTTGAGAATATGAATCCTGGCAGCTGATCGGAAGCAAAAACTGCCATATTCTAACACTGACAATATCGTTGTTTTGTACAACTGAATGAGGTCTCCTGGATGGGCACCCCACCATGTTCCGGTTATTGTTTGGAGAAAATTGATTCTTTGCTGGCATTTCTGTTTCAAATACGCAATGTGTCTACCCCAGGTACATTTAGAATCAAAATATACACCCAGGTATTTGAAAAACATAGAGTGCTGGATCGTTTTGCCGGATAGGTAAAGCTGGAATTGGGCGGGTTCGTGCTTCCTAGAAAAAACGACCATTTCAGTTTTCTCCGTAGAGAATTCGATACCCAGCTTGAGGGCCCACGTGAACAGGTTGTTCAGGGTATCTTGCAACGACTTTTGCAGAGCGACGGGATTAGTACCCGTGATGGAAATAACTCCATCGTCTGCAAGTTGTCTCAGCGTGCAGTCTCTAGTTAGACAATCATCCATATCATTGACGTAAAAACTGTACAAGAGGGGGCTTATGCAGGAGCCATTCTGAGAAAAAATTTTTTTTTTCTAGAATCTCTCAGAAGGTGATAGATGATCATATTTGATGAAAAAAATCCTTCTACGCATATGTTCGAACTTCAGCAATGACAGAGTTTTAGAACTTTTTTTTGTTTAGGATCCTGTTACCTTAAACTTAAACTACACTAAAAAGTACGCTACGTAAGTCAATTCTGTTGCCTTCATTTGAAATATGAGATAATTTAGCACAGAATATAGTAGTGGAACATCTAATTAACGGATTTGAATAACTGTTTTACAAGTGAAAATTTCAAAGTTAGTAATTTTAAATTTGTGATTATTAATTTTATCCCAAAAATTCATATTGAACTTAATTGTTTCTATCAATCAAATTAAAGTTCTCAAACCACTCTACAGCTTGTTCTTTGACACCCAACTTCTATCTTTCTTAACTTCGCTGCAATATCGATATAAACAATTACTGGTGAAAATTCAAGCAAAACCTTCATAAATCACGATGTTCACCCCACTGTACATATAATAGCTTGAGCTTGAGCTTGAGCTTGGGTAGACTGTACAATTCATAGTTGCTCTTCGTGATTGACCTGAACCAACCAAATTGCACAAAGAACACACAGAATGACGCTTGGGACTAGCAAATCATTCTCGTTGTGCAATTTTCGGCGATTCGAGCTTTAAATGGTCAATAACGACGCCGGCCACGTCGTTACAGTCACCAGGTGAAGGGAAGGAATGTTAGTATGATATTCGCCGCCCGAAGGCCAGAAGGCCAGAAGAAGCCTCTATAGCGTGGTTCCCTAGCTAGTATCATGGAAGGGATAGTTGTTAGCGGGAAGTGGTAAGAATCAGGATTCACTGAGGTAAGTGATGTGATTATGTAAACGCGAACTATCGACCACTCCACTAAACGGAGATCTGAAAATGACGTGTTATTACTCGCGACAGAAATTATGTCTAGGTATCCTGAGAAGGAAAACCTGTAAAATGAATTGGACCAACTATATATTCTTATATTTATTGCATATAATCCAACCGTATCGGTGGAGAATTATATTTGGGAAACATGAGAAGGTAACCGAGAGAACTCCTCTACAATTAATCGATCCGATGATGTGTAATATATTATGATATATTCCGTTATTCATCGTGCGTATCGTGCTTTATGGAACTCCAATCGGAGAATTATCTTTGAGGAACCTTAGAAGGTAACCAAGAGAATTAATCTAGAAACTATCGTACTCCATTATAATATAAATTAACACACTAACGCCCTCCTCCCCCATCTCGCGTTACGTATTCCCGCACGACGCCTTAAAGTACTATTTGGTTAGTTTTGATGCACCTCTGTGCGAAAATGCGGCCGCGCGAATTACATAAAATCGCGAGAAGTAAAAAGCTACACAGAACTACACCGGTGCGACTGCCAGTGACCTCTTGCCCCACCCAACATCAACCACAGCAAACGAATAAAATACCCTGCCTCCCCTCGTCAGCCATCATACAACCAAACTTTCGTATGTATTCCGATTCAGTATAACTATACTCAAGGCTACGGATCCGAGCTCACACGAAAATGTGATTGTACTTCTGACGAAAAGAAACAAACCACTCTGCCCGCTCTGCCGAGTCCGAACAAAGCGAAGGAAAGTAATGCACCCACACCAATACGATTCCATGCAAATGTAATCCCACGACTGTACATGACTCGTAAGGCCACACCCTCGCACACAGCCGCAATTAAAAATTAAAAAATTAAAAAGGTTAAAGAATTAAAAACTATTCGATTTATGCTGTCGGAACATAAAATAAAATCGATAGAAGTATGTATGTAAAACAACAAACAAGATAATGAATAGGCTGAAACAGAACACCTGAACATATTAGAAATATAATCAGATAGAGATTTAAAATTTGAGTACAGTGATTGAAAAACCTAGAATATACATATCATTCAGAAATTTATAATTTATAATTAACATTATTCTACAAAACGTAATCTTGAGCGAGGTACTTTAAAATAACATTCAAAATTTGATTTAATTGATCTCAACCAATCATCAACCATCTTCTTTACAAAACAAATAAATAAAAAAGGGAGAGAAATACGTAAAACTGAATAGATTTGAACATCCCCACTTTTATCAATTTAACTCGTGAAATAGAGAGGAGTGAGGAATCTTCACATTCAAGCTCTGAGCAGAGAGAAATTAGAAAAAACAAGAAATGGGTTATATCTGTGATATAACCGCAAAGTAGACAGAAATTGCATCTGAATCAATTCTAAATGAATGAATGAATGAATATTTTGAAAGATTGCTGAAAGTTTTGCTTGTTAGTGTGTGGTTGGATGAGTATATATATATATATATATATATATATATATATATATATATATATATATATATATATATATATATATATATATATATATATATATATATATATATATATATATATATATATATATATATATATATATATATATATATATATATATATATATATATATATATATATATATATATATATATATATATATATATATATATATATATATACTCATCCAACCACACACTAACAAGCAAAACTTTCAGCAATCTTTCAAAATATTCATTCATTCATTCATTTAGAATTGATTCAGATGCAATTTCTGTCTACTTTGCGGTTATATCACAGATATAACCCATTTCTTGTTTTTTCTAATTTCTCTCTGCTCAGAGCTTGAATGTGAAGATTCCTCACTCCTCTCTATTTCACGAGTTAAATTGATAAAAGTGGGGATGTTCAAATCTATTCAGTTTTACGTATTTCTCTCCCTTTTTTATTTATTTGTTTTGTAAAGAAGATGGTTGATGATTGGTTGAGATCAATTAAATCAAATTTTGAATGTTATTTTAAAGTACCTCGCTCAAGATTACGTTTTGTAGAATAATGTTAATTATAAATTATAAATTTCTGAATGATATGTATATTCTAGGTTTTTCAATCACTGTACTCAAATTTTAAATCTCTATCTGATTATATTTCTAATATGTTCAGGTGTTCTGTTTCAGCCTATTCATTATCTTGTTTGTTGTTTTACATACATACTTCTATCGATTTTATTTTATGTTCCGACAGCATAAATCGAATAGTTTTTAATTCTTTAACCTTTTTAATTTTTTAATTTTTAATTGCGGCTGTGTGCGAGGGTGTGGCCTTACGAGTCATGTACAGTCGTGGGATTACATTTGCATGGAATCGTATTGGTGTGGGTGCATTACTTTCCTTCGCTTTGTTCGGACTCGGCAGAGCGGGCAGAGTGGTTTGTTTCTTTTCGTCAGAAGTACAATCACATTTTCGTGTGAGCTCGGATCCGTAGCCTTGAGTATAGTTATACTGAATCGGAATACATACGAAAGTTTGGTTGTATGATGGCTGACGAGGGGAGGCAGGGTATTTTATTCGTTTGCTGTGGTTGATGTTGGGTGGGGCAAGAGGTCACTGGCAGTCGCACCGGTGTAGTTCTGTGTAGCTTTTTACTTCTCGCGATTTTATGTAATTCGCGCGGCCGCATTTTCGCACAGAGGTGCATCAAAACTAACCAAATAGTACTTTAAGGCGTCGTGCGGGAATACGTAACGCGAGATGGGGGAGGAGGGCGTTAGTGTGTTAATTTATATTATAATGGAGTACGATAGTTTCTAGATTAATTCTCTTGGTTACCTTCTAAGGTTCCTCAAAGATAATTCTCCGATTGGAGTTCCATAAAGCACGATACGCACGATGAATAACGGAATATATCATAATATATTACACATCATCGGATCGATTAATTGTAGAGGAGTTCTCTCGGTTACCTTCTCATGTTTCCCAAATATAATTCTCCACCGATACGGTTGGATTATATGCAATAAATATAAGAATATATAGTTGGTCCAATTCATTTTACAGGTTTTCCTTCTCAGGATACCTAGACATAATTTCTGTCGCGAGTAATAACACGTCATTTTCAGATCTCCGTTTAGTGGAGTGGTCGATAGTTCGCGTTTACATAATCACATCACTTACCTCAGTGAATCCTGATTCTTACCACTTCCCGCTAACAACTATCCCTTCCATGATACTAGCTAGGGAACCACGCTATAGAGGCTTCTTCTGGCCTTCTGGCCTTCGGGCGGCGAATATCATACTAACATTCCTTCCCTTCACCTGGTGACTGTAACGACGTGGCCGGCGTCGTTATTGACCATTTAAAGCTCGAATCGCCGAAAATTGCACAACGAGAATGATTTGCTAGTCCCAAGCGTCATTCTGTGTGTTCTTTGTGCAATTTGGTTGGTTCAGGTCAATCACGAAGAGCAACTATGAATTGTACAGTCTACCCAAGCTCAAGCTCAAGCTCAAGCTATTATATGTACAGTGGGGTGAACATCGTGATTTATGAAGGTTTTGCTTGAATTTTCACCAGTAATTGTTTATATCGATATTGCAGCGAAGTTAAGAAAGATAGAAGTTGGGTGTCAAAGAACAAGCTGTAGAGTGGTTTGAGAACTTTAATTTGATTGATAGAAACAATTAAGTTCAATATGAATTTTTGGGATAAAATTAATAATCACAAATTTAAAATTACTAACTTTGAAATTTTCACTTGTAAAACAGTTATTCAAATCCGTTAATTAGATGTTCCACTACTATATTCTGTGCTAAATTATCTCATATTTCAAATGAAGGCAACAGAATTGACTTACGTAGCGTACTTTTTAGTGTAGTTTAAGTTTAAGGTAACAGGATCCTAAACAAAAAAAAGTTCTAAAACTCTGTCATTGCTGAAGTTCGAACATATGCGTAGAAGGATTTTTTTCATCAAATATGATCATCTATCACCTTCTGAGAGATTCTAGAAAAAAAAAATTTTTTCTCAGAATGGCTCCTGCATAAGCCCCCTCTTGTACAGTTTTTACGTCAATGATATGGATGATTGTCTAACTAGAGACTGCACGCTGAGACAACTTGCAGACGATGGAGTTATTTCCATCACGGGTACTAATCCCGTCGCTCTGCAAAAGTCGTTGCAAGATACCCTGAACAACCTGTTCACGTGGGCCCTCAAGCTGGGTATCGAATTCTCTACGGAGAAAACTGAAATGGTCGTTTTTTCTAGGAAGCACGAACCCGCCCAATTCCAGCTTTACCTATCCGGCAAAACGATCCAGCACTCTATGTTTTTCAAATACCTGGGTGTATATTTTGATTCTAAATGTACCTGGGGTAGACACATTGCGTATTTGAAACAGAAATGCCAGCAAAGAATCAATTTTCTCCAAACAATAACCGGAACATGGTGGGGTGCCCATCCAGGAGACCTCATTCAGTTGTACAAAACAACGATATTGTCAGTGTTAGAATATGGCAGTTTTTGCTTCCGATCAGCTGCCAGGATTCATATTCTCAAGCTGGAGAGAATACAATATCGTTGCTTGCGTATAGCCATGGGGTGTTTGCATTCGACACATACGATGAGTCTCGAAGTTTTGGCAGGAGTACCCCCGCTTACTCTTCGGTTCACAGAATTATCCTACAGATTTCTCATCCGTTGCAAGATCATGAATCCATTGGTGATTGATAACTTCGAAAATCTACTCCAGCTGACTCCTCAGTCAAGTTTTATGTCTTTATACCATGAGTACCTTACCCACGACGTGCACCCTTCACCAGGCATCTCCAACCAAGTTTGCTTCCCATACTTTTGCAATTCCTCTGTCATTTCTTATCTGTCCATGCGACAAAAAATCCATGGAATACCAGATCACCTACGCTCCAATGTTATTCCGTCGATATTTTCGGCAGAATATGGGAAAGTTGGATCTGATAAAATGTTCTTTACTGACGGTTCATTCATAAACGGGTCTACTGGCTTCGGCATCTTCAATGAAAATTCCAGTGCCTCTTTCAAACTCAAAGATCCTTGTTGCGTGTATGTTGCTGACTTGGGTGCGATATACTACGCACTGGGGATCATTGAAACATTGCCCATCGACCACTATTTTATTTTTTCAGACAGTCTCAGCTCATTAGAGGCAATCCGCTCAATGAAGGTTGATAAACGCTCATCTTATTTCCTAACTAGAGTAAGACATCTATTGAGTGTTTTGGTCGAAAAATTATTCAAGATTACCTTAGCATGGGTTCCCTCTCATTGCTCGATTCCGGGGAATGAGAAAGCGGACTCGCTAGCTAAGGTGGGCGCTTCAGAAGGCACACTTTTTGAAAGGCAAATTGCCTATAATGAATTTTTTCACATTCCTCATCAGGACACACTCGTTAGTTGGCAGCGCATGTGGAGTGAAGATGAGTTCGGTCGTTGGTTACACACGATTATTCCTAAGGTTTCGACGAAAGCTTGGTTTAAGGGATTGAATGTAGGTCGTGATTTCATTCGCGTGATATCTCGGCTCATGTCCAATCACTACAACCTAAACGCGCATCTCTATCGCATTGGGCTCGCAGCAAACAATCTTTGTGATTGTGGCGATGGCTACCACGACATCGAGCATGTTGTCTGGTCGTGTATCCGGTTCCATGCTGCTCGCTCTCAGCTCTCTAGAGCACTGAGAGCAAAAGGCAGACAATCGGATATCCCCGTCCGGGATATCTTAGGTAGCCGTGATCCTGATCTTCTGCTTCATCTATACCTGTTCCTCAGAAACGCCGATGTCAACGTTTAATGATGTTTCCTTCGTTGTGTCCCCGTTTCATATCCCTCCTATCCGATCGATAAACTTTTACTTAGTCGCGGCAATACATACACACACTCTTTACAGATACACGGGCCAAAGGTTGTGCAGTCCACTGATGATTCAACAAAAGCCAAAGGTTGTACCGCTCATGACAACTCTACACGAGCTGATGATTGCGCCGGCTAGTGACCATTCTATCCTGGATTCCTCGAGTCGAGAAAGACGCACCACGCTAGATATGGGGTACAGACTAGGGAGCGTTGCTGATTAATGGTCAGCTGCATCCCAATAGGAAGTAGCCCGTGTCGGGCACACGTATAGAGCATCGAAGACTGCAACATACCAATTATGAGAACACTTGTAATACTAACCTCGAGCCAACCGCGAGTAATCGGTTACATATTACTAACATAGTTGTAAGACAAAAATTGTCAAAATATTGGACTCCCGGCCCCGTCAGGCTAACGCCACATGTGCCTTAATAAAAAATATATTTTGGTAAAAAAAAAAGGAGTTTTCTGACTTCAAGGGGATGAATCAAAAATTAAATTATTCTTTTATTTTCAATAAACGAAAAGTATATGCATAAAAAACGAATAAAAAAAATTATGTTTGACTCGATTATATACATGATTCGATTATATACAGTGAAAAGAAACCGAAGACTGTGTATAATCGAGTCCGCACTGTATATGAATGCTGGTTTACTTACTCTGGTATTTCTATAGTTCTCATTATTATCACCCGAGAGAGCAGTGCTACGATGTAATAGGCGAAGTAGTTTCATTTTTTCATTTATCTATTACATCTGAATCTGTGGAGGCGGTTGTTGATTTTATATTGTTGTGTTTTTGTAGTGTTTTTATTTTTATTTTTATTTTTTGTGAATTGCATATGTACCCGCTGGGTTCCTGACGTGAGTTTGGTTTTGGTTGTGTGCTAACCATATTTCGTTGATCATCGAGCGTGTTGTTTGTCGAGCTCGCGGATTCTATGCATTGACGGACACATGGCTGAAGCTGTAATCTCATGTGGGGCTCCCGTTGGGTGTATGTGTGATTCGACGGGGGAGCTGAATGGAGATAATACGGAAATACAGTGTTACATTGGTATAACATCGATAGCCCCTTGTACCCTCATAGCAGCATGAAAAATGATAGTCCGATTTATTTTGGAGGAGTTCTATCGGTTACCTTCTCAGGTTTCCCAAACAAAACTCTCCGCCGTCACGATTCAAGCTTGAAACAGAGTATGCTTGATAAATAACGGAACATCGCGCCGGTCCGATTGGTTTTAGATAATTTTTCTTGGTTACCTTCTCAAGTTCCCCACAGTTAAGTAGGTACGATAAATATTATAATACATAGCCGGTTCCATTAATTTTACAGGGTTTCCTTATCAGGATACCTTAATATAATCTCTGCAGCGTGTGGTGACACATGAAAATGTAATTTTCGTTCCGTCGAGCGCTTGACAGCCCGTGTTTACAAAATCACATCACATACCTCAGTGAATGATACCTGATTCATACCTCTTCCCACTAACAATCATCCCTCCCATGATATTCGCTAGGGAACCACGCTGTAGAGGCTTCTTCTGGTCTTCTGGCCTTCGGGCGGCGAATATCATACTAACATTCCTTCCCTTCCCCTGGTAACTGTATGGACGTGGCCGGCGTCGTTATTGACAATTTAAAGCTCGAATCGCCGAAAATTGCACAACGAGAATGATTTGCTAGTCCCAAGCGTCATTCTGTGTGTTCTTTGTGCAATTTGGTTGGTTCAGGTCAATCATGGAAAGCAACTACGAATTGTACAGTCTATCCAAGCTCAAGCTCCAAGTTCAAGCTCAAGATCCCAAGGAAAGATTACTTTAGAACTTAAAAAAAATATATAACCCAGAAACGGTTGGTCCAATTCACTTGGTGCCTTCCGCAAGAAGTACCAATGTACCTTGCCTCGAGCCAAAGAAGCTCAATGTACCTTTTCGTGAATGAAAAAGTGGAACACCGAATACTGTTGAACATCATGCAGCGTGCAGATGGATCTAACTGCCTTCACTGTAATGCGGCAGTGGAGACTATTGCCCACAAGTATAGTGAGTGCCCGCGTGTGGCAGCAGCGTGGACCTTCATTCAACGAAAGTTATCTACCGCACTTGGCGGTTGGCAGAGCATCATTCGATGAAGTGATGCGTCCAACACTAAAAAATATTGAACACAATAGACGGAAAATGTTCCTAAAAACAACAATAAATTATGTTAATTTCGTGAATAAGGCTGACAATAACGTTGATGTGAATGCGTTAAACTTCTATTTAATCATAAATGAATAAGGTTTTATTTTTAAAAAAGCTGAAATAATTATTGTATGAAAAAAAAACATGAAATAAACAAAACTATGACTATCAAAAAAAAACGTATGCACTGTTAAAAAATGTTTTTTAAAATTTTATTTCGAACTAGCTGACCCGGCAAACTTCGTCCCGCCCAAAATTTGTTTTTGTTATCAATACCTTCAAACATTCACGTTTTCTTACTAAGCACAAGTGCATGAGTCCAATCGCGAAACTGTTCATTGATTGATCTTCTAATCGACCCCGTTGAATTTACCTTTTACTAAAAAAATTCCTAGTACTTCTATCAAAACTTATCATTATAATATTAGATTATTTTCAGACACAATTCTCGTTCAAGAGTTTTCAACCACTTGCAAATAACATGTTTCTCCGTTACATGTTTGATACAGAAAATATGATAGAATGAAGACAAACCTTCTTCTTCCCTTAGAGAGGGGGGGAGGAGTGTCTATTCACCATAGAAACGTTTCGTGCCCCCTAAAATCTTCACATGCCGAATTTTGCTCCATTTGCCGCAGACCAACTCCCCCCCACCCCCACCTAAAAGAGGGTGGTGTAACTAACCACCATAGAATCATTTATTGCATCCTCAAACCTCCACATGCCAAATTTGGTTTTAGTTGCTTTATTAATTCTAGAGTAATGCAGAAATTTGTGTTTCATTTGTATTGCAGACCTCCCTTAGAGATGCAGGAGGATTGTCTACCCACCGTAAAAACATTTATTGCACCCTAAAACCTGCATATGCCAAATTTGGTTTCTTTTTTCTTGATTAATTCTCGAATAATGCAGAAATTTGTGTTTCATTTGTATGGCAGCCCCCCACCCCCTAAGAGAGGGGGGGAGTATCTAACCACCATAGAATCATTTATTGCACCATAAAACCTCCAGATGCCTAATTTGGTTGCATTTGCTTGATTAATTCTCGAGAAATGTAGAAATTTGTGTTTCACTTGTATGGCGGTGGGAATAAAAATACCCCCGACTTGCATATCTTTGCAGAGCGGATTTCCACAGGTACATCGATTTTGATATGTGATATTTGATTATTTTAATTTTTTTTTAGCTCTGCTATTTAAGTTCGCAACAATTAATGTTTATTATGTATTTTTCGGACAAAATTAAGAATAACACCATAAAACCAATAACTTTTAAGTTTTTCACTTCTAAAAAGTTACTTAAAACCACTAATTTGAATGTTTCAAATGGAAGCAAAAGAGTAACGTAATTCTTAAATTATAGCCTGGTTGAGGCAAACATTGGAGCCTGAAAAAAAGGTCAATAACTTTGATTTGTTTTTACCTCTCTATATCTATCTCTATCAACTCTCGAAAGAATTCAGTTTTTTTGTGTTGGAAAGGTGTTTCGTGACTTTAAGGGGATAAATCAAAAATTAAATTTTTCTTTTATATTCAAAAACTGAGAAATATATGCCCAAAAAAAATTTTTTTGACTCGATTATATACAATGAAAAAAAAAACTAAGACTGTATAATCGCGTCCGCCCTGTATATATATTTTTGAATCGCGCAACACTGTTAAAACTCTGCAAAAAATCACACATATATGTATAAATGGTGTTGGAATACATATAAATATGAATTGGAGTAGTACTAAATCTCTAAATCCCCTCAATAAAATACCCAATATTTCATTTATTTTAAGTACTTGAATTTTGGCTGAAAATTTCTCGATACACCATAGTATGACGCACCTTCAGTATTTTTTTCAAATTTTCATCTCGAAGCTATTAAGAATGATGTGTACCAAAATTGAAAAGTACGTTTTTCACCATAAAATCAATGTGAACCCCAAAGGGGTTAAAAAAAATAGTCAAAAATTTCGTATTTGGTACCCTATACAATATTTTCCATAGAGCTGGTGATTTGATTTGGGGCATTTTTTACTCCCTTACCCAGCCAGGCCCTTTTATTTTAAAATCACTGTATCTCGAGTAGAAATCAGCAAAATTTTGAAAAATCAGTTGTCCGCTGCAATATATTAAAATAATAAAAAAAAATCAAAAATACCTTTGTTTCGGCCAAGTAAAACAACACGCCGAATAAAGCGTTGGGGAAAAATAAATGTCGTATATTGTCAATATATGGCAACACTTAAACATATCTTGTGTTGTACTTATCGCGTCGGGTCAAACTATACGGCTATTTAAAGATCTGTGCTACAAGTGTCGTTTTGACAGTGTTGTGTTGTCCTTTTCAGTCTCAAGTTATAGCGCCTCAAAGATGGAGTCCACCAAGCAAGAAATTCGCTATATTTTTCGTGTTTACTACCTGTGAGGTAAAACTGCAACGAAGGTGGCCGAAAAAGTCGAGTAGTTTATGGACTCGATACTGTAACGATTTGCACAGCACAGTGTTGGTTTGATCGATTTCGTTCTGGTGTAGTGGCTGTCGAAGATACACCCCGTACTGGTAGGTCAATCGTCGTGGAAACCGATAAAATCGTTGAAATCATCCAAGTAGACCGGCATGTGAGCACTCTCTCGATTGGCCAGGAACTGGGTATAGACCATAAAACCGTTGGAACCATTTGCAGAAGATTGGATTCAAAAAAAAGCTGGATGTATGGGTGCCACACGAGTTGACGCAAAAAAAAACTTTTAGACCGAATCAACGCCTGCGATGCACTGCTGAAACGGAACGAACTCGACCCATTTTTGAAGAAGATGGTGACTGGTGATGAAAAGTGGATCACGTAGGACAACCTAAAGCGAAAAAAGTCGTGGTCGAAGCGCGGTGAGCCGGCCCAAACCATCGCCAAGCCCGGATTGACGGCCATGAAGGTTTTGCTGTGTGTTTGGTGGGATTGGAAGGGAATCATCCACTATGAGCTGCTCAACTATGGCCAGACCCTCAACTCGGTTCTCTACTGTGAGCAGCTTGACCGTTTGAAGCAGGCGATTGACCAGAAGCGGCCAGAAATGATCAATAGGAATGGTGTTGTTTTCCACCAGGACAACGCTCGGCCTCACTCATCTTTGATGACCCGCCAGAAGCTACGGGAGCTCGGATGGGATGTCCTATTACACCCACCGTATAGTCCAGACCTGGCTCCAATTGATTATCATCTCTTCCGGTCCATGCAAAACGCTTTTGGTGATACTAAGTTGGCCTCAAAAGAGGCTTGCGAAAACTGGCTGTCTGAGTTTTTTGCAAATAAGGAGGGGGGTTTTATAAGGGGGGGATAATGAAGTTGCCTTCTAAATGGCAACAAGTTTGCGAACAAAACGGCGCATATTTGACTTAAATTGGATAATTTTAAGTATATTAAATGAAGCGTCGAATTTCGATCAGAAATACGACATTTCTTTTTCCCCAACCCAATATTATTTCATAATGATTTATTCATATAAAAAAACACTAACTCGCGCAAAAGTAATCACAAACACGGACCAACCGATTCTAAGTTATATTTTTTCTTGAAAATTTTCAAGCAATTTTCACTTAGGGCCTTCTCAAAAATAAGGCTAGAGTCAAAATGGAAAACCGATGAGAAAAATTGTCCTTTTTGGTCATAAAGAATCAATTGGAATCGCTCATATGATTTATTTATTGAACTGTGCTCCTTCCTGTTACCACTTGTATCAATCGATAGGACACGCACTCGCTGAACAGCACTTCAAATTCTTACGGAAATGTACGAAATGGATCGATGATTGGTTTCGCTCATAAACCCAATTTTTTTTTGCGATGTGTTCATAAATTGACTTAGAGATGCGGAAAGGTGTAGCTTCCAACTACCATTATTACCAAACATAATATTTCAAACCATTCAAGAACATAAAATGTTTATTTCTAATGAACAAAGGTTTTGTAAAAATCGATATTATATCGCACCCTATACAAATCATTCGATTCAACTTAGAAAGATAAAAAAAAATGGTGGCTCTTTAGTTTTTCACCATAGTGTATGTGCAAAAACTAACTCTCCAGCAAATAATACTCCCGATCTCAGCTGCAAGCAATAAATCCACCCCCTCATAAATGAACGCAATTTTGCCCGGAATATTCAATGCAGCAGTGTTTTGCCGCAACGCTGATTGTCCGTTATTGCTGGCTGCGAGTGCGAATGCAATGAGTCTCTTGTCTCGTCTGGTGGTGCAGGTGCAGCTCAATGGTGTGCAAACGAATTTTCCATACAGTTTAATTAAAAATACTTGTCCAAGCTGCTCAGCACCAAAAGAGAAAGAGAGAGAAGGAGTGAGATGTTATTTCCGGAATATCGTTGATTGATGCGTAATATACAACGGTGGTGATATGGCACAACGAGCGGGGTTCCCCCGCATACATGGGTGAATGTTATTGTTTTATGCACAACATGCGGATAAATTGACTTATTAATTTATAATATTTTTATTACGATTGCTTTTATGCAATTATTGCCGTTTTCCACATCCGAATACAAAATTACTGTGTTTCCGTTCGATGCAATGGAATAGTCCTTGAAACTTTTCCGTGATTTTTTTTTCTTTTATAAAGTGTAAACGATCGATTTCATGCAGAAGCGTGGTAATTTATGAATGATATTGTTCATCATGCGTCTCCATAATTTTATTCTAAATCGAAGATCACTGAAATATGGCATCACAGATTGTGTTTTCTACGTGCTATAAGTATTTTAATTGTACTACACTGTGCTTCACTGTTTACATTCGGTGCCCCCCTCATGAAAAATTCATCAAGCAATCGCAACTCAAAAGTATCGCCCGGGGTGCGCTCGAAACTTTATTGATAGCAACGACGACGAAAGCATTAAAAAGCATACACAAACGCTGTTAATGTTTCTTTTAATGTGCTAATATTGCCAAAAAGTTTCCCTATTGGAGCCGGATGCCAACGTGCAACCGGTTTCTGTGGAGGTGCAACCCAAATGGACCGAAGAGCAACGCAAAGTTTTTATCGCATTTGTTGGCTCGTGTTGTTGGCGTATATCGCAACCTTGGAGTACCCACACAAATGAATCGAATTGTTTTACCTTAACTCAACTCTCCCATCCATGCAGTACAAGTAGACAAATTTGATTGAATGTTGATGAATGAAAAAAGACCCATTGATTCTACGGACGGTACCGAATCTCCGCAGTCATTGCTACACGTTCAACGAATTATGATTTTTCCCTGCCAAAGGCCATTTTCTTCTAGCAATTCCCATTCCGTCTCGCTTCCGCGAGAAATATCAATATTCTTTTAATGTTTCGGAAATTTTGCACCACAAAAAAAATCATTCATCATGCGACGGGTACAAATGTACACTGGGCAGGAAAAGCAAACGAAGGGAAAAAAAGATCAATCATTCACGCAAGCGATTCCAACGATGAAGCGAACCAAAAATCTTCGCTTCAAACTCTGCTTCTTTACCGCTGTGTCCTGACGGATTCTTCTTGTTTCGTCCTTTTTTCCGACCATGAAGCACGTTTAGCAAGTGGACGCGCAAGTGAAGCAACAGGTTCCACCGCTCGATGAACTGTGATAAATGGAGAAAAATGGATCCGTATGGATGCGATACAATAATACGAAGAGTTGAATCAGGATGGCGAAATAAAGGAGAGTGTTCGGTTACAGCTTGAATAACTTTTTTTTTGCCTCGTGTGGACAACGGTTGGGTACGTGATGTTATTAAAAGCTACCATTGAATCGAAACTAATCGAATTCGATGGTATAATATGCGGGGGTTATAGAGAAGAATTCAGATATGATTCGAGTGCTCGAGTGTCATTCTCGTCTCAACGGTGAGTGTCCTATGTTTGAAGTACTTACTGTTCTCATAAAAGTTTTGACGCTAAAAGCACGAAGAACTGTCCGCACAGCCCAGATCCATAGATCTATGTCAGACAAATCTCGTTATAATTTTATATTGCCCCACATCTGAGAACCTGAAAAATGTTCATGCTATTAAACTTCCCCAAAACTTTTCAAACATAGTCACATTCACCTATCCTATACACGTATTACATTGTTTCCATTCATATGCGTGTCCATTGTGTGTGTGTGTGCGTTTTGTGGTTGTTACAAGACAGAACCCGTCACGAACATACCACTGAAGGGGAAAGATATTTAAGAACAAAAGCTTTTCATACCACTCAGCTGTCACCGACAATGTGTGCCTGTCAGGTTAGCTCTGAGAGGGAGCTGTAGTTTTGAGCGGATGCGAATTACTACTTTTCTACCGCTCTTTCTTTTGCTGCCGCACACTGCAATTGAATTCATTTTACACTAATTGTCCTAAAATATATCTGAAAGATTTGCAAAAAATGAAACACACTTCGAAATTTTCAAGGCTGCCTTTCGATTTGTGATGGGATCGTTATTTATAGAATTATTCATTATCAAAGGCGAAAGAGTAATATTGTATTCAAACAAAAATATATCTATATTGAAAGGTCTTATAGGAACGATTTAGGAATCAAATAAATGTTGTTTCATGAGAGTAATTGTATTTGCTATTGATTTAGTTAGCAAAAAATATTGTTGACAACAAAAAACGTTAAAAATCAGAAAGAAACCGATATATAATACCGATAACCGATATACCGATATAATAACCGATAGTATTTCTTCCCGATAGTTTTGTCCACTACATTCTCACACAACACGATAAAAATGTATTCATAGAATATCCAATTCTTCAAAAATTGAAGCTTTAAAATGACGTACATCCCGTCCTCACGCGTTGATTTTTCAGGAAGTTACAGCAGTACAGAAACTACCTAGATATGTTAACATCGCGCTCTGTTGCTCTACTTTTGTCGAGTGTATTGATTCGATTTTGTCTTCAAATGACTTTTGTATGCGATTTATTGAGATCTTGTTGAATATGGCGATCGTTATGCTATCATCAATAATTTTAAAAAAAAATCGAGGGGCTGTATCCGAAACACGAACGCTTAGGACGTAGGACTACGCAATCTTTTTTTCGAAATTTGTTGTTTTATCATTTCGGGTATTATTTGTGAATACGTGAAAATTCCATAAATAACACTCTAGTAAAAAGTTCCGGGGACCCTGAAAAGGTTTAATGGCTCGCGTGGTTTGGTAGACTCATTTCGAGAAGCAACGATTCTTTCTTGCCTTTGCGAGAACAATACACTAATTGTTCAAATGTCGCAATTTGTTTTTTTTTATATCAATGCACGCATTGCACGAGAGACAATCTCCCGTGCATCGTCATTCATCAAGCATCAAACACGCGTCTAGCAGTTGCAGCAATAAAAATGAATCATCGCGAGAATGACCGTTTATGAAAAATCGTTTCTCGACTCTCGGTCAAAACCGTCAACAAAGCTGGGAGCTTGTTGCATCAGAACAGAGCCGATGCGCACGAGAGGAAATGCGAATGGCAGCTAAAAGTAACAAAGGTGTGCTAATCGCATGTACAGGAAATGAACAAGTACTAAGTGTCGCGCAACGAAAACAAGCAAAACACACAAAACTTAACACTGATGGCTAGACCTATAATCATTTTCATTCTTCTCTTTTTTCGCCTGCTTTTCCATGGCTCGGATCGTTTTGTTGATTATAATGCCTGATGCACTTCAAGTGAAATATTCACAGCTCGAGGGGAAACATAAAACACAAAACGAGCAGAGTAAGCGACCTTTGTTGTTTCGGACACAGACATATTCTGAGAATTTTCCTCAGAGAAGATGCATTACTTATACGCTAGCGACAGCTTACTATGCAAGGGTGGAGTTTACTTCGCAAATATACTCTTTTCGTTATCCCCCTTCGTTGTTTCTGTTCTAGCATCTGCCGTTATTGACAGCTCTGTTCGGGAAAGGACACAAATGGACAAAACAAACGCATGGGGAAATGGGAATGCTTCCAATTTTCATCAATGTGAACCATATACAGACTATGGTATTGTGATGTACAGCATATCAAACAAATCTTAGAAAATTTCCGATTCGATTCGTATGCAAATCGTTAAAATCCGTTCGCGGCAAAAATAGTTATTAACGTTAACTTTATGTCATAAAAACGTGACCTGTTTTCTGATTTGCAACCCTTAATGTAAGACGTAGTCCTACGTCAAAAAAAATGGGTGGGTCATATATATGATATAACCGCAAGGCTGACGTGGGACTACCGTTGGCTTTATAATCATTTGTTTGTATTAATTAAATTATGAATTGAATGTGGATCAGATTATAATAACCCTTTCCGAAGCCACGCAAAATCGTTCCAACCTAGAAGCGAAACCATCAGCGAGATCTCACTCAAGCCTAAAACATATGAGTGAGCAGCCCGACGACGTGGATTAGAGTTCAGGGGTCTGGTCATCAGCAACGGGTGGAGCAGTTACCAGTTATAAATCAGTAAACATTATAGAAATATAGATCAGTTTCCAAAAATCTCTCCTCGAGTATACTTCTTCCGAAAGCGAAGCTTTGATTTTGTCCAGAGCACGTCGTCTTTGGAATAACCTGATAAATGAATTCCAAAAATTTCATCCTAATCTGGTTCACTCATTTCATCGAGAAATAAAAATTTTCAGAACGAAACAATTTTGGATTTCAATCGAATTCAACATATCTGCTGTGGAAGTAATGAATTTAGTGTAAGTGTAAGGCACCTTGGTTTTGATGGCTGTGTTAGGGAACACATTTCAGTGGAAACAAAAGTTCCCCCTATTTGCATGTATTTTCAATGCCAATTTCTCCAGGCACCTTGGGTATGATGGCTGTGTTGGGGAAACCGTAAATAGGCCAATCAAAACGGGACAGTTAAAGCGTTAAGATAGCGCTTGACATTTTACAGTTATTTGATTGCTTATCTCAGGAAAAGTAACATTTTATTAATTGTGATAGATGCGTAGAAATAGTTCCTATCAATTGATGCAAACATCTTTTCTATCTATTGAGAAATTTTCGAGTTAAAAGCATTCGAAATCTTACTTTTTTCCAGCATGTTCTGCATTTAGGTTTTCATTTTACCCCCTCACATTCCGGTTAGACGTAGTCTCACGTCAAAAAGGTATGCGGAATAGGAACAAAAATGCAGGGACCAGGTCAGACGAATACAGATATTATTTAGTTGATGTCTACCGAAATGGAACACAATTACCTCAGACCAAATGCAGTTTAGTAAAATTGTTACTGTTGTTAATTTGTTCCATCATGCCACTTCACCTCTTTCAGGAATCCCACTGCAAGCTTCGTGGAGGAATGTATTTTTTTTTGTATAATTTCTTTAAATCAATACCCAAAATTTAAAATTAATCTATCAGCCTGTGTATTTTCGGTCAATTCTCATGAACTCAATTAGCTTCTCGTACGTAAAAGTTAATGAAGTAAGCTTCTTAGTGCTTGCAAAACGCCCTTATACAGGGTGGGCCATTTAAAGTGGAAGCATCTGGCAACCCCATAACTTTTGACAGAGATGTCAGATTAACAAATGTCATACCGCGTTGGAAGCGTCATTTCAGTACAATTTTAACCATGGAACAATACACACCTAAACAACGCGCTGAAATTGTTCAGCTGTACATTCAAAATAACTTCTCAATTGTGTTAACTAAACGTGCGTGGAAAAATAAAAATAAAGTTAAAACATCGCCTGGAGACAACACTATACGTCGATTATATGCCAAATTTATATCGTCTGGTAGTGTTGGTAATGCCAGTCATCTGTCCAGACAACGACCAAGACGTTTCGACGAGAATATTGATGCCGTTCGAGCCAGTGTTGCAGAGACTCCATCGACATCAGGTCGCCATCGTTCGCAAGAGTTAGGCATCTGTTTATTGCCATTTGTTCGTGAAAATGAATTGGACAATTACTGGTTCCAACAAGACGGCGCTACATGCCATACAGCGGCTGCCACGACCAAATTATTGCGCGAAATGTTCCCCGGAAGATTAATATCGAAAAACGGCGATTATGACTGGCCACCGAGATCACCTGATTTGACGCCTCCTGACTTTTTTTTATGGGGATATTTAAAATCCAAGGTATACACTGGTAAACCAAGGACCCTGGCTGCGCTGAAAGACAATATCCGACAAGAAATTGCTGCCATATCGGCCGAAACATTGGGCAAAGTGATGGAAAATGCCAAAAAAGGGCACATTTTGCGGTCAAGGCCAGAGGCGGTCATTTACGAGATATCATAATCAAAAAGTAGTTAGAACAAATCTCCTTGGACCAAAATAAATGAATTTCAAAAAAAAAAAATTTAAATTCCACTTGTTTACTTTGCTATTGCAAAAACAAATCCTTCCACTTTAAATGGCCCACCCTGTACTATCACTTTTCCCAGGCCAGAACTAGTTCAGACGCTTTCCACCGAACGTGTCACGAACCAAGGTTCCATTATTCATGTCCAAATATTCATCAGAATTACGTGTCATATCCAATGAGGGTTGAAACGTGTAACCGTTTTAGAAATACCGCTCAAGTTACTTATCTTGGGATTTACCTAGAAAAGCAACAATGTTCGATTCAAGATCCGAATGTACTTTGTCAGTGAAATAACCTGAAGAGCTTCTCGAACATAACAATATACACCCATACCTAGCTATACGGCCGCTCTTTATACGGCTTTTCGTTGAACAAGCTTGGAACCGATCCGATATAGTTTGTATGAATTTGTATTGGAATAATTGATTCGTTAAACGGCTTTTTTCTTAGCGGCCCAAGAACGTATCTAGGCCGTAAAGCGAGGTATGGGTGTATCAAAAACTGAGCGTCAGTTTCTGAGCTCCGGAACAGAATCAGATTGGTTCGCTTACCCTATAGCTCCAGAGATAGCGATTTTTACAAAGATGCTAGAGATGCTCAAAATATCTGCAAGGCAAGTCTTGAGCACAATAAATTGCAAAGACATTTTTTCTCCTTGTGCTTTCAAAAACTTGTCAATATTATTTTCCAATTCAAAAGCGTGAGTGAACACAAGAGCACAGCTGTGTCGAAAAAAAAGTTGATCTGAACCCATTTCTTTGTACAGCTCCTTGAATAAAAAAGTACTGAGAGGTGCAGATTTTATTTAGTTCAAAAAATCATGAAAAAAAATGTTTTTTCTAATGGTTCTAACAGGATTTACTGGAGATCGCTGCAAAACCAGCAAAAAAACAAAAAAAAACATGGTACTTCTGTATTTGCGTCACCGGAGCCGAAATTCAATAGATGGAAATTTTATTTTTCGCATGGGGACTCAGTTATTATTCGTATCGTTGTTGTCTCTTTGTTTGCGCTGTTTTGTTATTTTTTAGTCCGACGAAAATGCGTATTTGAGATTTGCGGTGTTTACGTATGAACTCAACCGGACCGTCGTTCATACAGGGTCTTTCAGATTAAACGCTCATGCAACAAATGTTAATAACATCTACGAAAGTGAACCAATTTTTATTTTTAAAAAACGAAAATAAAACTTATTTTAGGACATTTTTGATCTGACCACCCTTTTTTTCGATAACGCGTTCAAAACGGTGAACAAAGTTATTCATGCACTACTCTAACATTACGACTTCGATGCTGTTGAGAATCCGAGTTATTTCTTCTTTAAGTTCCTCCAAATGTTGTGGCCTATTAACGTAGCAACGGTCCTTCACGTACCCCCAGAGGAAATAATTTACGACGAGAAATGTTGAAATTCTTACCATAAGAGGACACAGTTTCATTAAGGCTTCGGTTACTCGAGTAATACGATTTCACTAAAAATACACGTTCTTGTAAATTGTACATCTTGACACTAAAAACTATCCGATTAGACTGAACATATGTATAAAAATGTATGTAAATGTATACAAAATTGAAACATTTCATTATGCCAGCATCGATCTTCAGGATATTTTACGCAATCATGTTGATTCTCAAAAAAAGTCACTTTTTTTTCATAATGTTTCAAATGATAAATAAAAAAAGATTTAGATACCTCGTGACTTACGCCGTATAGAAGATTATATTGTTTCCGACGACATTGTACTACAGATCAAAACCGTTGTACTTTAGATCAAGGGTAACAAGAGTGAGGGGATTTATTTTCCCTGAATAACCTATAACGAATGCCTTGAGGGGATTCCCAAATATGATATTCCCAATCAATTTATCAATTAAGTGCGTTCCAATGATATTGTTTATGGCAAATCACATCTCTTACAATAGTGGCCGTCTTATCCCCGGTATGAGTTAAGCAAGAGAACCTCAACAATTCTAGGAAATGCTTTCAAAACATACCGTTTTCTTTAAAGCAAACTCAACAGACTTGTGTGTTTATTATTATAACATACATATTCACCAATGAAACACTTAATTTCTAGCAAGCAAAATAATAAATCGGTGCTCGTACCCATATGAAAGTTTTGTTTTTGTTGTTTATCATGTTGTTTATTAAGCCTATTCACACAAGCCAAAGTGGATATAAAATAATTAATGGTAATGCAATACACTAAAATAATTTATTATAATTGTGCAATAGTTGATTGTTTCGATAACTTAGAAGGTGACCATCTTCCTCCGCTTTCCCCTAGAACTGCATTTTTCTAACACCGTGGAAGATACAATTAAAAATTATTATCTAAAACAAAAAAAGAATCAAAAATTTTAAATATTTGACAATTTGAAAAGGTAAGTAAATGTTTTGATTGTAATGAAAATTGTAAGACCTTGAAAAATCCTGTGACGCTGCACTTATGTATTGGTTTTAGTAAACCAGGATTTAGTGTAGAAGTGGAGTGAAGAATTTTACAAAGTTTCCTATTTCATAAACAAAAACAATAGGGAGGTTGTGTCCAGAAAACGACCTCATTGTTGACGTAGGACTATGGAATCGTTTTTTATCACTTCGGAAAGTAATTAGGAGGTGTAGTGCACAAATTACGCAACGCTAAAAATTCGGATTTTCAACAAAGCCCCCAAACCAAATATTGAAACTTACATACACATAGCTAGCAACCGACATCCATAAAATAAAATAGTTTCACTTAAAAATTTCCCTATTCTTATCACACCATTCAAACCAGTTTCACCCGAATGAAACGCAATGTGGGGTGCATGGCACAAACAGTGTTTTTTTTTCTCCCATTTATTTATTAGGCTCATTAGCATTTAGCTGTAACAGAGCTGGGTTTAATCGTGTACATGTACATATGTTTATGTTTCTATAAATTGTGTAGCCATTTAGGCGTTAAGTTTTCTGTCCCATTACATTATGGTAAATTACACACTAGTAGCCATTTAGGCGTAAGGGTATTCTTTCTGTTCTTCCATTGTTCAGCAGACCGGACAGCGGAGACAGTTGATATTGATCATTGTTGGGTTATTTATAGAACAGCATCCCGATGTTTCTTGCAGAGCAGAGCAGTTGTATGGATGAATCGATCTTTGTTCCACCGTGGATCGATTTCCATCGCTGATGATGGTTGCGTGGACGTAGATATTCTATAACAACATAAAGATGGTTAATTGAGGGCCCTGAGTTTGAACTCACGATCGATCGCTTGGTAAGCGAACGCGTAACCAAGTTCTGGAAGGGTACATATCTTTTCACCTGTACTTATTGTCTCAAAAATCTGTACCAAAATCTGTACCATTGGATATAAAGGGTGTGTCACATCAAATTGCATCACGGAAAAAACGCTGTAGAAATTTAATTTTTAGGAATTATATCTTCAGCTTTCGCTTATAATCAGATAAGAGTGTATAGATCACGTTGGCCATGCTTCACTGTCAATTTTTCGTAAATTTGGAAAAATGTCGTCGAACGAAAAAGAGCGTCGTGAATTAATCCTGCGCACTCATTTCGAGAATCCGGAGTTGTCACATCGGGACATCGGTAAGATGCTGGGAATCGTCCAATCCACGGTCAGCAGAGTACTAAAACGATAATTCGAGAACCTAACCATCGACCGGAAGGTGAAGAACGGCAAAAATGGATGCTCCGTCAGTGAAAAAGATCACAAGCGCGTAGTTAAGCAGTTTAGACGTGATCCGAGAAGTTCGGTCCGGGATGTCGCCAATAAGCTGAATTTGTCAAGTTCATTCGTCCAGCGGACCAAGCAGCGGGAGGGCCTTCGTACATACAAGGTTCAGAAGGCTCCTAACCGCAACGAAAGGCAAAACATGGTGGGGAAGACGCGAGCCCGGAAGCTGTACACCGAAATGCTGACGAAGCCGCATTGCCTGGTAATGGACGACGAAACCTACGTCAAAGCGGACTTTCGTCAGCTGCCGGGCCTGTTGTTCTTCTCCGCAGAGGACAAATTCAGCGTTCCGGAGGAGATTCGCAAGCAGAAACTATCCAAGTTTGCCAAAAAGTACATGGTGTGGCAAGCGATCTGCTCTTGCGGAAAGCGGAGCGCCCCCTTCGTGATGACCGGCACGGTAAACGGGCAGGTTTACCTTAAGGAGTGCCTACAGAAGCGCTTACTACCACTATTGAAGCAGCACGAGGGCCCGACCATCTTCTGGCCGGATCTCGCTTCGTGCCACTATTCAAAGGACGTGTTGGAGTGGTACGAAGCCAACGGGGTCACCTTCGTGCCAAAGGAAATGAACCCGCCCAACGCGCCGGAGCTTCGCCCAATAGAGAAATATTGGGCGATTATGAAGCAGGCCCTCCGGAAGAACTCAAAAGTTGTCAAATCGGAGGCGGACTTCAAGAGAAAATGGATTTCTGTTCAAAAAAAACTACAACCTGACGTTGTACAGAACCTTATGGACGGGGTAAAGAGGAAGGTGCGAGCATACGGGCTTGGGCTCGAAGTATGAATAAAAAGAAAATGCCAAAAGTTGTTTAATAGTTTTTATTTTACTGTCTAAAATTTTCAAAAGGATCGGTCTACTGGGCGAATTTCTACAGCGTTTTTTCCGTGATGCAATTTGATGTGACACACCCTTTAATATGTCTCTAATGTATTGAACTCAATGACATTGAATTTCAATTATCAATGAGATCAACATAAAAGTGTAAATTAGGAAACTTAGTAGTATTTTAAGGAGAGAGAAAGGGACCGAGAAAACAATTGGCTTTGGCAAATTCCGCGCGGAACCGTTCTGAATCATATTTCGGACGCTTAAGGCATATGATGCAGAAAACAGGTCTAAACTTCATGCACAGGTATTATTTGGTTGATATTTTTAATAAATTAGTTCAATATGCTTTTAAGCTTTCTACTTTGGTACCTATTTGATTGAAAACATAAAAAAATCATCGAATAAAATGCTTTTCAAATGAAGCGAATAAAAATCAAACTTCGGACACTAAATCAAATTTCGGACAGATTGAATTCAAATTTTGGATACATTATTTTGTAAGTTCTGAACGAAAATTACATTACACTTGATTATATTTTATAGTCAACTGCGAAACACTTACCAAGCAATCCCAGTAAACTGTTAACGATGATGAGAACTGATGAAACTCGGGAGAAATTTAAGTACCGTTCTGAATCATATTTCGGACACTTTGTTCAAATATCTTGAAATGCTCAATGCACTGATGATATAACTATAAAAAATAATATCACAATGGCTTATTTAGAGTAATCCCTTGGTTTCACTATCATTTCATATGAGAATTACATTTGAATTATAACATCATCGGCAAAAATCCGACAACACTACTCATTATCGTTTGTGTTTGACGTTTGCTTAGCGTGAGCACGTAGAATTTACCCGTTCATAAATATTTAAATTTCTCCCGTGTTTCATCAGTTCTTATCATCGTTTACAGTTTACTGTCATTGCTTGGTAAGTGTTTCGCAGTTGACTATAAAATATAATCAAGTGTAATGTAATTTTCGTTCAAAAAATAACAAAATAAAGTGAAATTTGAATTTAATCTGTCCGAAGTTTGGTTTTTATTCGCTTCATTTGGAAAGCATTTTATTCGATGATGTTTTTATGTTTTCAATCAAATAGGTACCAAAGTAGAAAGCTTAAAAGCATATTGAACTAATTTATTAACAATATCAACCAAATAATACCTGTGCATGAAGTTTAGACCTGTTTTCTGCATCATATGCCTTAAGCGTCCGAAATATGATTCAGAACGGTATTGATGAACGGGTAAGTTCTACATGCTCACGCTAAGCAAACGTCAAACACAAACGATAGTGAGTAGTGTTGATAGATTTTTGTCGATTATGTTATAATTCAAATGTAGTTCTCATATTAAATGATAGTGAAACCAAGGGATTACTCAAAAGAAGCAATTTTGATAGCCGCTATCATCAGTGCATTAAGCATTTCAAAATATTAGAACAAAATGTCCGAAATATGATTCATAACGGTATATTGTTAGGTTTTATAACTGCTGCAGTCGAACCTTGATCCTGTTTTATTAATTTTTTTCACTTCGTATTCTATGCATTTATTTCGCGACAACTTTGTCGCAAATGGCATTTTATGTGGTGTTCATTGAAAAAACGACACTATTGTCATTTTAGGTACATCCTTATGCATAAAATGTCAAAGATCTAGTCACTAAGTATCCGTAGTCATGAATCAGCTTTATCATTATAGGATCGAGGTTGCGTTACTTACTGTATATTAAAGTCTGCTTCATTTAATATTGGAACAAATTCTTTTGCTCATTGTGGCGCTCCTAGTGGACGGATTTGGAAACTTTTTTCACCCACGTGTCGGGAAATTCATTACCTTTTACCATGTATTTATGTCATAACACCAAACGATAGCATTTTGTAAACAACCGCCATGGAAGCCGAACGGAGAGATAAAATTGTGCACAGTTTTCTTGAAAATCCATTGTTGTCGGCATCTAAGCTAGCTAAACAGCTTAAAATGCCCAGAAATACCGTATGGCGTGTTATCAAGCAGTACAAAGAAGCATTGACGACGGCTCGGAAGCCGCATTCGAAGCGTCGGAGTGGAACTGTCGACCGGAAACTGCGTGGGAAAGTCATCAAGGCCGTCAAGAGGAATCCCAATCTTTCAGACCGCGATTTGGCCTATAAGTTCCAGGCCGCTCACAGTACGGGACGACGAATTCGTCTCCGGGAAGGAATAAGGTCATTCCGAGCCAGCAAACAGCCAAATCGGACGCTGAAGCAGAACAATGTGGCCAGAATCCGTGCTCGAAAGCTGTACGACCAAGTGCTGAACAAGTTCGACGGATGTATTCTGATGGACGATGAGGCTACGTGAAGGCGGACTTTGGGCAAATCCCAGGTCAAAAATTTTATTTGGCGACGGCTCGGGGGGATGTACCTGCAAAATTTAAGTTCGTGTTTGCGGATAAATTCGCCCGCAAGTACATGATTTGGCAGGGGATATGCAGTTGTGGACAGAAAACCAAAGTCTTTCTCACTGACAAGACAATAACATCAGAAGTCTACAAAAAAGAGTGCCTACAGGAACGGATTCTGCCGTTTATTCGTGCCCACGACCGTCCAGTAATGTTTTGGCCGGACCTCGCAAGCTGCCATTACAGCAAAACGGTTATGGAATGGTACGCAACGAACGGGGTCAGCGTAATACCGAAGGACCTCAACCCCCCAAACTGCCCCCAGTTCCGGCCGATAGAGAAATACTGGGCAATCACGAAGCGGAGGCTTAAGGCAAAGGGAAAACTTGTTAGGAACATGACTCAAATGAAGAACTGGTGGAATCAAATCGCCAAAACGGTGGACGAAAAGGGTGTGCGCCGCCTAATGTGCCGTATTACGGGAAAAGTACGAGAATTTCTTCGAAACAGCAATGAATAATTTTTTTAATTTTTTTTTATGAAAGAGTAAAGAAAATGCTACATTTGTATGAAAAACAAATTATGAATTCGTTAATAAATGACTGAACTACACGCAATTGTTTGTGTTCCAATATTAAATGAAGCAGACTTTAGTGATAGGAAATTACGTTACGTAGGGGGGAGGCGGTCCAAAATTCGTATTTTTAGCGTTACGTAATTTGTGCACTACGCCTTACTTGCACATCTTCGAGGCCCTAGTCCGGTGAATAACCAAAACTTTGGGTTTCGTCCGCGACAGCAAATTCCTCATGAATTTTCTAGTGGATTTCACAGCGAAAATGGACTCAAACTTGCTTGAAAAAACTTCTCGATGCATTTTCTTATGGATCTTCTGGCCAAAATTCATCATTATATACATCACTAGCTGACCAGGCGAACGTTGTTCTGCCAAATAAATTATTTCTAGTGAATATTTTGGGTGTTGAATAAAACACACTAATGTATTGTAAGTGTGTTTGAATATTTTAACGATCTTTAAAATAAATCGAATGTGACCGATAAAAAAACGAAATCAATGATTTGAACGAAAGGTTATATGATGTTTCTTGGTGTATTTCATTAACGTAACTGACATGATCTCTTAAAAGTTAAACGTCAACTGAAAAAAGTAATATAAGTTTGTCGTAAAGTAGAAAAAATTAAATATAGAAAATCAATATTTATTGCTGTCTCCTTGTTAGAAAATACGTGCATGTGATTTTCAACATGGCTTAGTTTATAACAGCTTGGTCTCGTTCATAAATTGGAAAACGTTCAAATTAATCGGCCTGTTTGGAATCGCGTTATTTTATCGTTGTTATTCAATCGAGGAGTATTCACATCGGTAATCTAAGTTTGAAACACAGCCATATTGCTTCCTTTATTCATGGATGTTTTTATTACTCTTCACCGATTTGTAGAACTCAATATTCATATATGCAAATGAGTGATCGGATTTTACAATTCGATCGAAATCGACTTTTACACTCTTAAATTCGTTCGCCTTGTCGCGAAACAATGGTCAAAATAAGTCATCCGTATTTGTGGCTCAATTTACTCTCTATCTGATCGGCATAATTCCGGAAATAATTCTAAATTGTTGAAATTTGAATGAAAATTATTATTCGATTTCGTTTGGATGCTAAATTTGTTTTGAATGTGTTTGAATGCTAAATTTTGCGTGTTTATTCCACCCGAAAAACCATTACTATTTTTGCTTCATAAAAATGGAACATGGAGACCAATGTTGTTTACGTCGAATTGCGTGGCAAGGTTGTCACATTTGCTCAACTCGATTGGACTTGAGCTTGAACAGAATGCAAAATTGCGCTTTTTCCATTCAACAGAATACAACCAACAATATGTGGGGACGAATACGATCGAACTTCATTTTGTGTTTGAACACACGCGCAATGTCATGACAATGCATTGCGCTTTGGCCTGGCTATAACTAAAGCTGTGTCGGCGTTGCTCATGATAGTGTCTCGCAAGTGAATGTATTATTCCTCGCCCCCCTTTGGTTGATTGTGTAGTAAGAATTGCAGTCGTTCAATCTCTACCTTCGCGTATATGTCGACCATAAATTGTTGGCACAGCTTACGATATCTTGAATTGGCGTTTCTTGACCATGTCAAATCACCATATGATAAACATAAAAATCCTTCGAGCGCGCTCTCTGTTTGTTTCGTCGCGTGTTCATAAATATTAAATCAAAATGAGAAATGATGTTCATAATGAATTAAGTATCTGTGACGGGGTCTCGTTGGTCTAATGTTTATGCAACAGATTTTTCGTTAAAGAAACCCTTCTGACTTGCACTGTAGTCACGCGTATTCTTGAGCTTGCCACTCCAGAATACATTCAAGGCGTATTGTTCGTCATCGGAATCTCAACTATTTACTAATAAAAATGACGCAAGAAGTACTACGTTAAGAAGACAAACCTTGGGAACGTTAGTGCCATTGAAGAAGAACATAGCGAGGGTCGTATGAACGGTGTGTGTCAACGATTAATTGCAGATTATTGTTTTTTCTTCGCATTAAATTTCTCGTGTCACCGTGCTATCATGATTCCAGCAGCGCTTGTGCTTTGGATCTACACACGTGCTCTCCAGCTGATGTTTTATCAGGGTTGATGGCAATAGCGTGATTGTCATTTTGTAATCCGAGCAAATGTGATTTGAAGAATTTCAATAACTCATTGTGCTCATTCAAAAAGGCTTCCAGCTCGTCGGAGATGATCCCTGCTTTAGATGAATTGATGTTACTTGTGTATTTGTAGATGGATGTTCAATGAAGCGAGCGTTACGCCATCAGTCATTGAACAACTTAAATAAATTCGTTCTGTATCATATATAGTTTACAACCTATTTTCATACCTACCAAGTATTTTGAGTATAATTTCATCAAAATCGGTCGAGCCGTTTCGGAGGAGTTCAGTAACAAACACCGTGACACGAGATTTATATATATATAGATTATATACATTTTGTCCCAAAATTCATCATTATATACATTTTGTCATCCATGGATAAGCATCCTTGGCATTTCGTTTGCAGATTGTAGTACAACTCACGATCGTTGATAATCTAGCATGCTTGCAATTGTCAATTTATGAATCAATTTTTAGATGGGTTGACATGAAAAAGATCAATACATCAATAAACATAATCGACAGACATTTTTCTTCTAGTGAATTGTTTTTTTTCTTCTTTGATACTTTTTGTTCGATAAATGTGAAATTTTCTGAACAGTCAATATGTTTATAGAATGAGGTGCATTGATTAAATTCATGAAATTCTATTCGAACCACTGTGCCCTAACGCAATTTATTTCCATGCTACCAATCCCACGGATGAGGCCATAGTATATCCTCTTGGAAGCGAAGGTTATCCACAGTAGCCAATCTTCATCCACAGGCATGTAGCAGCCCCCGTTCGTGTCTGTTGATTCAACGACGATTTCACTGGTTTTACGATGTTGTCCACCGAAACCCCTCCGACGTGAAGATTGGTTTATGGTTTTGACCCGTCCGCCCTTTGTCACTGACAGTTCACCAGGAAGACTACTGCAGATTCCGTTTCGGTGCGGGTACGACAGTATATTCTATTTCGTACTGCCGCAGGACTCTGCGACAAGCTGTTCACATTAATCATTCGGTGTGAACCGCCTTCAGATTTGTGATGTATCGCTGTGTTACAGTTGCTTTCGCGCTCAGTTAACTTTATCAATATTTTTCCGTGGCGAAAAGAGAATGCAACAGTTTATGTAATCATTGAAATTTCCATTAATTTCAACGCACGAAGGATACACAACAAACGAGCTAAACGATCATCTCATTGAATTCGTCATGGTGCGCTCATGTGAATTATAGTATTGGCAGTCAGGGTCATCAGGGTGGCGGTGTCATCATTAGTGAGTGTGGCTCTGCAATCGGAATTGGTAAAGACCCCCCCCCCCCCCAAAGCACCAACACATCAGAGGTAAACAAACATCCCACTGTGTGGCATCCTTCTTTTATAGCCGGACACTAGATAAAAAAAACCCCGACTCGAGTCCTATCGTGCTTTGCATTTCACACACCAACCCTTAGCTATTGTTTTCACAGCTCGTTTCCACCGGAAGGAAGAATGTCTTATCTATTGTGAAATGGCTTCGAAAAATAAAGAAGAAGGGTGTATTCCAACATACACTCGAAACCCACCCGTCGGGCTTTACTTTGTAACATATCGTGTCGTTTCGAGCAGTCAAGATATTGTATTTGCCGATTTAATATGTACAACACACGCCTGACGGTGTACCAAAGTTTGCTAGTTTCACGCGAGTTGAATGCTCCCCCGAGGAACCGTTACCGTTTCGTCGATTCGTTACCGCTGCTCAGTGGAATGGATGCGATGAAGCATCACGGTGCTTTCAAATACATTCCGTCTGTATTTTCTTTTACAAAGAAGACGAAAAACTCCCACATTGCAGCACACACAAAAAAATACAGAAGCTAACACAGCAATAGATATACTGCCACTCACTTCACGTTCGTCCTTTCAACGGGCAACAGGAATAGAGAAACTTTTGATTGCTATTTTGAGATCGAGCAGTGAAGTATCAAATTAACTCTAATGCGATAAACCCCCACCCCGTGGGAGTTTTTTTTTATTTAATTCCCTGGGAGGGAACTTTCTGCAGCTTGAAGAAATAAAACTCATGCCCTTCAGATCCAGTTAGCATTCCATTCTTTCTTTTTTTTTTTAGTGATGTGACTTCACGTTCGGCATGAGCGAATGAAGCAATTTCTAAACGCTCGAGGAATTGTAATTTCCATCAGTTATCCGATCCAGCCCAACGACACTTGTGACGCTTCTCCACATCGGGATCAGGTAGAAGGCAACCTTATTTCCCGCCGCCGGTGCACGAAATTGTTCTCTTTTTGGGGCAACGGAGTTTTTGCTCCGTTCCGTTCGGGTTCTCGGCGTGGAAATTGTTGCAGTAATCTTCGAAGCGTGAAACGAAATGTGCAGCAGTAGAGCACATACATATTATGTGCTGCTGCATTCGGTTGTGAACACTTTTATCTCGTTTGTGCCAGCTGGATGAATCTGTGCTGGATTAGCTTTCGAGTGGCACGTCTGGAAAAGCTCAGGTGTCGTGAGTGCCAATTGAAAGTTAGTTGGGAGATGCTGTTTGTACTGAATTGATTGCAGTTGTACTACTGAGTGGAACTGGGATAAGTATATTTGATCCGGTAAAATCGGAAGGTGCAACTTGTTTCATTTAGATTAGGGAATTGTAATGCGTTTTAATGGTTCATTTTAATCGTTTTGTTCTTTGGCTTATGGGAAACTAGTTTTGAAGGGTAAACAACAAGTAAAAATATTTAGTTTGAAAAAAATATGTTGGAAAATCAATTTTTTAAACAACAGACTGGTATGATGCGTAATCCTGGAATTTTACCATTTATTCCTTCTGTTGAGGTTTTTTCGCATTTTTTTTTTCAAATTTAAAAATGGGTGCACTTTACAGTCAACGGAGTCACTGTCGAGCGATGATTACGGATGATTCTACCCAAAATTCAATCATTGGATCTAACCAACATGTGGTGTCTACAAGACGATGCTTCTTGCTATACGGAATGCAAAAAAAGATTCAGTTTAGAGGTGGAAAGATGAAAAACTAATCATTCGGCCATCTAGGTCGTGTGATTTGGGATATCTAGACAATTTACTATATGGATAATCCATACATTATTAAGGCCTTGAAAGACAATTTTATATAGGTCATATGTGAAATACCAGCCGATAAACC
Organism: Toxorhynchites rutilus septentrionalis; assembly: GCF_029784135.1. Classification (NCBI taxonomy): domain Eukaryota; kingdom Metazoa; phylum Arthropoda; class Insecta; order Diptera; family Culicidae; genus Toxorhynchites; species Toxorhynchites rutilus. Next base: position 76,406,060 of record NC_073745.1, read on the forward strand.
CGTGAAAGTGGTGCAAAACTGGATCTTTCGAATGGACCACTTCAAGGTTAGTCGCAGCCATCATTTACATGAAATTATCTTCAAAAAGTAAGTGGCAAACACCAACTTATCCATTCAAATAAAGATTTTATGCAGTTTTTTTTTAAATTTATGTGTGTTCTATTTCAAAATGAAACATGGATCTCGCATGGAATCGCCCTCAACATTCCAAGATAATTTGACTAGATCCAGAATTACTTGTGAATGATCTTCAAGATCTGCTTCATTATTCACAATTTGAAAAAAAAACTTATAGTGCTTCACCCCTATCAGTATTTTGTAAGAAAATCTGTAGCATATCAGTAAAGTAATGTAAGAATACAAACGGGTTTCAAGATATATTCGTGAAAAAATTAATTTCATACTTGTATCTGATTACAAAAAAGGTATATAAAGCTGGGCAAGTCAGTATGGCACCTGCACCTGAACGATTTCCGCCAAAATCGTAATTCTTGAAAACTTTGTCGAAAAGCACACCTCATGTCTTCGATATCCACTCTATTACGGTGTTTTGTTCCCATCAGCAGCATTGTAGGAAATCCAGATTCACATAAATTCTACGCAAAAGACTACAGCACTCGTAACACTTTTTCCTCATATCATTTCCGATCATTTGTAGATCGATGAGTTTGTTCTGAAATTGATCCGAAACTTTCGTCACCGCCAGTCGGAAGGCATTTCAGTCCATGCTTAAATTTGTTCTTTGATATAAGGAAAACATGTTTCAAGTTCAACTTGTTGTAAAAAGTCTTGTCAAATGCTGTACAATTTCCTTTTATATGGTCTTCTGTATTGTTTGGTCGTCTGTTCCATCATCATTCACTGACGAATGTCTTTCGAACATTGCGAAGTTGTTCAATTGAACATTACATTTCAGATTTGTTTGTTTGTCGAGGATCGCAAATTTTTGGCGTATCCAATAAAATTTTTGTTGCGATTTTTGCTAATCATTGTCATCTTCAAAGCGAACAAATGTGCCAAATTCCCTTGCACAATTCCCCCATTTTAATGACCAGATTCCCCACTAGGGGGGAATTCCCCACCGGTTGAAAATCACTGTTCTAGATATTGCTTGCAGGATTGTATGCATTCCTTCGATTTGGCATACCGTTGATGCTGGTGAAAATGGGTCAAAAAAGGTATTTGTTGAATAGCTATCCTAAATTAGTGTAAAACACAATTCGGATAATGTAGAAATTTTGTCTAATGATGAACACTCGTAAATGTTCAAGTTGAAAGTGTTGAATAATATTAATGTTTCTCTAAACTACGATTAAATGAAAGTTGACCCAATCTCACCACTTAGAGGGGGTGACAATGGGTCTAAGTAGTGAATATTACTTTCTATTAAGAAGTGTGTTTAGAAAACAATTTCTCAGTAATTTCAAGATAATTTAACAACATATAAGTGTATTGAATGATTATTTGAGTCACGAAAATAGTGTCAATCCACCTAAAAGTGCGATGGAAATGTTTATATACAGCCATTCTATGTCAAACCGATATAGTGGTTCTCAGATTTTCGTGAAAAGTGGTAGTTTTGTACTTTATCGCAAAACATTAGACCCGTACTTTTTATCATTAGGGTGATCATTTTCATTTCAAAAAATCTTTTTGCCCAAAAAATCTTTTTTTTTCTCATTTTTTCCAAAAATGGCTTTTTTTTAATTCATAACTTTTGAACTACTGTACCAATTCGGATAATCTACACATCAAATTGAATAGGTGACTATTTTCAGTTTAGGGTGGTCCAAAAGATCTTTTTTTTCCATTTTTTCAAAAAATTACTTTTTTTAAAACTCATGACTTTTGAACTGCTGCACCGATTCAGATGATCGACATATCAAATTAAAGGCAATTAGCTAATATCTTTTGGAAAAATATTATACTTGTAGAAATTTTGGATTTTGGGCTTGAAATCATTGATTATTTTTTTATAGTTTACATTGTCTCTGGACCGCTACAGAGTAACTTCGACATAGCGTACATTTCACTTTCAAAATTGTAAAATTGTGTATAAAGGACTCGCAAACGTAGTCTAAAATACATTATTGAGTTGCTGTTTTAGTAAAGTTAATGAATAAATTCAATTAGACGACAAACCCAGCCTTTCTCATGATATTTCCCTTCGTACTGTTGATTAAATAATGATTCATTTAGAATCCGGAATCACAAAACCAGCTGTATTTCGGGATTGATTAAAGGTACAAAACATGTTTAGCATCACAATAAAGATAGTTCATTGTTCTTTCAGAAAAAAAAACATTCAAAAACATTTTCCATTGTACTTTGGAAATGTGTACGTTATATCGAGTGACGTTATATCGAAGGTACGTTATAACGAGGGTACGTTATATCGAAATTTCCCTGTATATTTTTTTTCATATTTTTTCTTGAAAGCTAAGATTTTTCTTAGAAAACATATCCAAAATTCAGAGATGCGTTATGTTTGTGTTATTGAGTTATGATTTTTCAAAATCATCGATGGTCCGAAAAATCATTTTTCCATTTTTTTTTTCCAAAAATTACTTTCTGAAAACTAAAACGAAAAAAACACCTCTCTGATCTTCGGATATGTTATGTAAATAAAATAAGTAAAAAACTGTATAAGTTAAACGGTTTAATTGTGATTAAACATAATAATGTACTAGAAGCTAGAAAATAATTAGGCAAGTAGCAGTTAGCAGTTAGCTGTTATCACACCTCTCCTTCATTAGTCTAGGGCATTGATAAGACTAAAATAAAATCGTGGGACATATGATGAAGTGGCTAATTGTGGATAATGGAAATCCAACGTGCCCCACGATTTTATTTTAGTCCTAGAAATGCCATAGATTAATGAAGGAGAGGTGTTATAACTGCTAACTGCTACTTGCATAATTATTTTCTAGCTTTTTGTACATTATTATGTTTAATCACAATTAAACCGTTTAATTTAAAAAGCTTTTTTTTACTTATTTCATTTTCTAGTTTTTAGTACATCAGATAATGTACTAAAAACTAGAAAATAAAATAAGTAAAAAAAAATTTTAAATTAAACGGTTTAATTGTGATTAAATAAAATAATTTCAAAAATTTGATCAAAGGGAAAAAACGTGCTTATTGGCGAAATTTCGTGGGAGGTTTGTCACGAGAAACGTCAATGAAAAAATTATGGAAAGTGGCTCGAAACATGCGAAATCGCTCTTCAACGAATGAAAGCGAAGAATATTCACATCGGTGGATTTTTAATTTTGCACGGAAGGTTTGTCCTGATTCCGCTCCAGTGCAAAAATTGTTCGAGATATACCACAAGATAGGTGCGATCTTGATTCCGAGTTTTCGATGGTAGAATTCTCTCTTGCTCTCCTTTCTTGTAACAATTCGGCTCCAGGAACGGATAGAATTAAGTTCAACTTGCTGAAAAACCTCCCTGATGTGGCGAAACATCGCTTGTTGAATTTATTCAATCGATTTCTGGAGCATAATATTGTTCCAGATGATTGGAGACAAGTACGAGTTATAGCTATTCAAAAACCCGGAAAACCCGCATCCGACTTCAATTCGTACCGCCCAATAGCAATGCTGTCTTGTATACGGAAATTGTTGGAGAAAATGATCTTGTTTCGCCTTGATCGATGGGTTGAAACGAATGACCTACTCTCAGATACACAATATGGGGCAAGGGGACGAATGATTGTCTTGCGTTGCTTTCTTCAGAAATTCAAATGGCTTACACCGAAAAAAAAAACAAATGGCTTCAGTATTGTTGGACATAAAGGGGGCGTTTGATTCAGTTTCAATAGAGGTCCTGTCAGACAAATTACACTCTCGGGGTCTGCCGCCTCTATTGAATAATATGTTATATAACTTGCTTTGTGAGAAACATTTGAATTTTTCTCATGGAGATTCGGCAGTGAGTCTGATCTCTTACATTTTTTGTACAACTTCTATGTAAGCGACATCGACAATTGCCTTACACAAAATTGCAGCCTAAGACAACTTGCAGATGATGGAGTGGTGTCTGTCGTAGGATCAAATGAAACCGACCTGCAAGAACCCTTACAAGATACTTTGAACAATTTTTCAACTTGGGCCATTGGGCTAGGGATAGAATTCTCCACGGAGAAAACAGAGATGGTGGTTTTTTTCTAGGAAGCATAAACCAGCAAAACCAAAGCTTCAACTCTTGGGTAAACCGATCACTCATGCTATGTCATTCAAGTATCTCGGGGTCTGGTTCGACTCCAAATGTACTTGGGGGGCCCATATTAAGTATCTGAGTAAAAAATGTCAACAAAGAATAAACTTTCTCCGTACAATTACCGGCACCTGGTGGGGAGCCCATCACGAAGATCTTATAATGTTGTATCGAACAACTATTCTCTCAGTGATGGAGTATGGCAGTTTCTGTTTTCAATCAGCTGCCAAAACACACCTCATTAAACTCGAGCGAATTCAGTATCTTTGTCTCCGTATTGCGTTGGGATGTATGCCCTCAATGCATACCATGAGTCTCGAGGTTTTGGCAGGCGTACTCCCACTAAAAGATCGCTTCAATTTATTATCTTTTCGGTTCCTCATCCAGTGTAAGGTTATGAACCCATTGGTGATCGGAAATTTTGAGCAGCTTATCGAGCTAAATTTTCATTCTGGATTCATGAGCTCATATCATGAATTCATCACCATGCAGGTTGATCCTTCTTCGTATATTCCCAACCGTGCTTGTTTTTCTGACTACATCAATTCCTCTGTACATTTTGATCTGTTCATGAAGGAGAAAATCCATGAAATTCCAGATTATCTTCGATCGAGGATTGCTCCTACGATCTTCAATGCAAAGTATGGGCGTGTCAATTGTGATTATATGTACTATACAGATGGGTCCTCAATGAATGAGTCCACAGGATTTGGAGTGTTCAACGAAATTTTCAGCACCTCCCACAGTCTTCAGAATCCTTGCTCAGTGTATATTGCTGAGTTGGCAGCAATTCACTGGGCGCTGGACAGCGTCGCCTCACGACCTGTTGAACACTATTACATTGTAACGGATAGTGTTAGCTCTGTCGAAGCTATCCGTTCAGTGAGGCCGGAAAAGCACTCGCCGTACTTCCTTTAGAGAATACGAGAAATTTTGAGTGCTTTAACCAGTCGCTGTTATGTCATTACCTTTGTCTGGGTCCCTTCACATTGCTCAATTCCGGGTAATGCGAGGGCTGACTCATTAGCAAAGGTGGGTGCGATTGAAGGCGACATTTATCAGCGTCAAATCGCCTTCAATGAATTTTATTCTTTAGTTCGTAAAAATACCATCGCTAACTGGCAACGTAAGGGGAATGAAGATGATTTGGGCCGATGGCTTCACTCGATTATCCCTAAGGTTAGCCTCAACCCATGGTTCAAAAGTCTGGACTTGAGTCGGGACTTCATTCGAACCTTCTCCCGACTCATATCCAATCACTGTTCTTTAAATGCGCTGCTTTTTCGTTTCAAGCTTGCCGACATCAATCTCTGCGTTTGTGGCCATGGTTACCACGACATCGAACACGTTGTTTGGTCGTGCGAGCTATATCTTGTCACCAGATCGAATTTAGAAAACTCCCTTCGGGCTCGAGGAAGGCAGCCCAATGTGCCGGTGAGAGATGTGTTGGCTCGGTTAGACCTTGATTACATGTCTCAAATATATGTTTTCCTTAAAGATATCGATCTTCGAGTGTGATTGTTCTTAAATCCTTTCCCCCCCCCCCCCATTTTCTTCTCCTTTTCGTCCTTCGCGAGCTATCGGTTCCCTAACATTAGAATAAGTTAAATTGTTAATACATATTAGATGTGAGGATAGTTTAAGAATTCAGTGCGATGTGTGAGTATGAATGTGAAAGTGAGTGTGAGTGTGAGTGTGAACATGGTTACAATCTCCTTACATCCCATCTTTTTCCTAAGGAAAATGTGTCACCCTTCTAAACTCGAGTCGACCGCGAGTAATCGGTTTCCTATTTCATTAACCGTAGAATTAAGAAAACATGTTAATAGCAAAAGTATAGTTGAGAGTTTGGCTTATTTAAACCTATGTAACTGAGCCTGTACAAATAAACGAATTATATATAAAAAAAAAACATAATAATGTACTAAAAGCTAGAAAATAATTCATTAGATTATTCCTCTACAATAAAACCATTGTACTGTATTCTATCAGTAAAAAAAAATCATTTGATACCGATATTGAGTGGATTGCAGAAAATACATAGTGTGTTCTCCAAGTCAAGTTCATTCGTTTCATACACATATCTCAATCAACCTTTTTTTGAGATGATATGGAATCAGCTATTTTGTAGCGGCGGCCAAATTGGATTTTTCAAGATAAGCAGTTTTGAAATGACAGCAGAGATAAAGGTATTTTATAAATTCGGTCAGTTCCTATTGGTTGAATTTCTATTAATGTGGGACAACCCTACAGACATACAAACATACATACGAAAAGTTCAAGCTAAATAAAACCGTTTGATAAAGTAATTGGATATTTTGTGATTGCGGCCATCTTGAATTTGGATTTTTTATGATCTACTGTGATCTACTATTCAAGCCCTTTCATTTGATACTCATATTAATCGGGTTTGAGAATATATGCAGCCCGCCATTTGATAGTGGCAGCCATCATAGATTTGCAGTTTTCATAAGTAATCGTGTTCTGCTAGTCAAGCCTTTTCATTTGATACCCATAATAATAGGGTTTTGAGAAAATATGTAGTCCGTCATTTTGTAGTGGCAGCCATCTTGGATTTGCATTTTTCATGAATAACGGTGTTCTACTAGTCAAGCCCTTTCCTTTGATACCCATATTAACGGTGTTTTGACCATTTTGTAGTGGCAGCCATCTTGGATTTGCATTTTTCATAAATAACCGTGTTCTACTAGTCAAGCCCTTCCATTTGATACCCATATTAATGAGGTTTTGAGAAAATATGTAGTCCGCTATTTTGTAGTGGCAGCCATCTTGGATTCACATTTATCATAAATAACCGTATTCTACTAGTCAAGCCTTTTCATTTGATACCCATATTAATGAAATTTTGAGAAAATAAGTAGTCCGCCATTTTGTAGCGGCCGCCATCTTGGATTTGCATTTTTCATAAATAATTGTGTTCTACTAGTCAATCCCTTTCATTTGAAACCCATATAAATGAGGTTTTGAGGAAATATGTAGTCCGCCATTTTGTAGCGGCCGTCATCTTGGATTTTCAAGATCATGAAATACGCAGTTTTATAATGACTACAGAGATAAAGGTGTGTTCCAAATTTCAGATCAATCGGTCAACAGGAAGGGGGTCAAATTTCTATTGATGTGGGTCAGCGCTACAGACAAACACGTTACACGTTACAAACAGACAAACAGATTACAGGGTAAGCTAAATAAAACCGTTTAAAAAACCACAGCTTTGAAGAACAAATATAACAAATATGGTGACCTTAGTTCCGAAACTATGTAAGCTTTGAAAAACAATTAGAATCAATAATAACGAAAACAAAATCTGGTTTTCTTTCAATTGTAATGTTTTTCAAACAAAACTTGTTGGCTTTAATTTGATATATCGATCATCTAAATCGGTCCAGTAGTTCAAAAGTTACGAATTATTGCAAAAGGTCATTTTTGGAAAAAAGGGAGAAAAGTTGATTTTTCGGACCACCATAAAATGGAAATGGCCATTCTGATGAAAAATATAAAAAATATGAATCTAATATTTTACGACGAGGAATAAAACTACCAATTTTCATGAAAATCTGATAATCACTAATCAAGATTTTGGAGAATAATTCTATCCAATATTTACAATATTAGTAGTTCTGTATAATGCTGGGCATGAGAATTGTTTGAGGTGTTATTTGATGGCTATTTACACATCAAACTTTGATGAATTATTAAATAATAACTATTTGTACTACAGTTCAGTGTTATGCATTGGATGTTTGAAAATATGTCTCCTATTAAACGGCTCACAGCTTTCAAAAATATTCGCAATATTTCTCAAGATATTGCTAATAGTAACTTTCTCCATTTTCGACCCAATTTCACCCCCATCGACGGTATATGTAGTTTGTTTTTCATTTATCATTAAATTTCGAAAATGTGTGTCATTTTGCAAAAAAACAAAACAAAATAACTTGGTTGTTCAACGCATTAAAAATGTCGAATTTCATTCCGAATAAATTGCACATTTGTTTATATTCATTTGAGAATAAATCATATCGTTTGCCTGTGAAAGTTTATGGTGAACATGCTCCAGAAGTAAAAACATGTGAGAAATAGTTTCGACAATTCAAAAGTGGTGATTTCGATCCAAAGGACAATGGACGTTTCTTCCGAAATACGATGGTCAGTGTGAGTGGAGCCAGGAGGGCATGGTGTACCATGAGCTACTAAAGCCGGATGAAACAGTGAATACAGATACCGGCATCAAATGATAAATTTACACTTTTCATTGATGGAAAAAGCCCCGGAGTTGGTCAAAAGACACAGTGAACGGATTTTACAACATGAAAACGCATCGGAACACACCGCTAAAGCCCAATAAAAACCCTTAACTGGAAAACGTTATCGCACCCGCCGTATTCTTCAGACCTGGCCCGTGAGATTATAACTTTTTCGCTTCAATAGAAAAATGGATCGGCGAATGGTTCTCGTCGAAACAAAAAAAAAGTGTTATTGGAAAGGGCTCCACAATTTTTCTGAGAAATTAGTGAAATTTGTAGAATCAAACGGGAATTACTTCGAATAAAAATATGTTGAGGTTTCTCTGAAAATTATGTATTCACTGCATGGCAAAAAACGGACAGTTTCAACTCGTACACCTGGGAAGGTTGATGTATAGGATCCGGCCAATAATATTACTAGAGCTTCTCACGCTTCAACCAACACTGGCTGGTTCAGACGTTCCAATTGTCAATAATATGGAATTTTATGGATTTTTTATGGAATGGATTTTTTATTGACGTTTCTGAGAAAAAGAAACGCAGATAAAAAGATTTTTTGAGACCAAAAACACAGATTTTATTATGGCAACCCTGATGACGACAACGTGGTCGTTACGAGTACACACATAGGAAGATTGACCACGTAGGTGATCTAAAAAATGAAACCGATGTGTTATCGGTTTCTAGAAAGAGAGAGGAGATATTCCTCATATCGTAGATTAAGATGGTGTATATAAATATTGTACATATTGAAAAATAAAGTTAGTCTAAAATCTCGAACTCACGCGAAAGCGTAAAATTTCTTGTTATTTTTAAGAAAGAAATTTTCAGTATCCTAAAACAAAATTTCAGACAAAATGGTCGTACGAATGTTGAAGTAACCGGTGAAAAAACAAGGTTTCGAGAAAGCGCTTTTCAAGTCTTGCTCCTGCCAGGGAGTGGTCAACATTTCTTTGAAGACTGTGCCATGTTGTCATGTTGCGAGTCCTTTCACTTGATACCCTGTTGATAAAATAAAAAATCACTCTTTTTCCAACCATATAAGGCTCTCGACTCGATTTCAATTTACCTTCTAATAAAATTCAACATAAAAAACCGTTTTGTTACAATCTTCTTCAGAAAACTAAAAATTTAAAACTTAAAAGAATCCGAAAAAATCCTCTTCAATTGGGGACCAATAGGTTCGGAATTATAGTTTTGAGGCTCTGCTCTGGGAATAGTCATAGGATCCTGTCCAGCGTGACGTTGCAACGTTTCGGCTTACTGAAAACACGTACTTTTGTAACATGACAACACCTGACTTTTTGCTGTTTTCGAATATTGAACATTAATATCTCTCAGCTTTCCGCTCCGCTAGCAAATTGAGCTATATTCTATGACTTCTCAATAATAGGTGAACGCAAATTCCAGTATACTCAGTTTGTCACAAAACTTGCAACAACCTTGTTGTTATGTTGGTTATTTTCCTAAATTCTTCTCACTTTGCTCTAAGATAATTATTCACACTCTAGAATTTGGTTTTTCGATGCATAATCTCTTGGAATGGTTCAAAGGCTCCTACTATAAAGCTCAAACTATTATTCAAGCATTGTGTATTCATCGCTCGGACATACAACATGCATCTACGAAAGTAGTCATCGAATATTATAGAATCGAAAACGATATTGTTTCTATCCACTTCTTGTGGATTCACTAGATTACCGAATCAAACAAACAACGACAAAACACTTCACGAACTTAATGGGTCCGAAAATGGAGAATGGATCGTAAAGCTCTACAACACTAAAAGCGCTCGCGATTGCTGCCTTCCCTGATTATCCTGCTTGATTTAATTACCAACACCATTCGGCTTCCGGGATTCAGTTCGGACGGTGATAACCTGCTTTCAGTCGATTTACGACACCTGCAGCCACGGGCGAACACAATCCTTCGACCATGGTGTAGCAGATTTGAACCCTCATCAAAAGAAGCAATTAATTGTTATTCTTCTTGCCTCTCTTTCTCTCTTGGAGCCACTTTCATCTTCCTCGTTAGTCGAACATTTTATTTTGGAATCCTCTCTCATCCCATTAAGAAGATTCGGGCATCCTGCTTCTTATGCCGATCTTCTGCTCATCAGGCTCCAGTTTTCCATTCTGACGAATCTCGTTCATTCTCTCGGTTAGCTCTCTTTGAAAATAAAGGCAATCATGGAGGCATCCCTGGCTGGAAATAGTCCGGATGTAACCCTGCGTATAATGACCCTGATGTTTTCCAACTGTTATTAATATTAATAATCTGCTGTCTTATCTCTGGATATCAATTTTAAGTCCGGGCGAAGCAAAGCTAATGAACAACATCCCCGAAATATCATTTCACCCTTTAGTGTTTTTTTTTCTGCCTCTTATGTTTATTACTCTCGGAAGATGAGAAAAATAGACCGTGTGAGTAATTGATATCGCACATACATTAGTGTCACGTTATAAACCAACATGCTCTATCAACATATGCCATGGATGCTCACTGGAGGCCAGCTTTGCCGGAGGCAAACCAACGGAACGCTAAATAGAAATAAAGAAGTAGCTTCGTGAAGTTAATACTTTCCACGTCTAGCACGGAGAAGGACGTCCCGATTCTTGTTTCTTACTTCTTCCCATCAAGAATGATACGATACTATCGGATGGGATTATATTGGTTTTGAAATTATTTGGTACGAATTTTATCTCAAGTGTGTCTTCAAACCCGTCAGTGAATCATGGAAAATATTGCCTCATTATTCGTCTCCCCGACATAACCTCGACATATCCACAACAATCGTTAACTCCAATCCATCAGTAGCTAGCAGTCGCCAAGTGGTATTTTTTTATGTCGGCTACAAGGAACTTCGTTATCATCGCCAACATCAGTTGTAAGCATCCATTTCAATTTGACGTTGCGGCAGTGGGAGACGAGTCGCAGATGCTGAGATGATTCCAACATGGAAAAGGATGGGTTGTCGTGTGAGTAATAATAACATTTTTCGACACACGATAAATTTGGACCCAAAACGAGTGTTGTATGCCAATGGAGAAATTTCACCGGTGGGGTGGCTTTGCCGTCAGCTACACACCATTGGGTGATTTATTGGAGGAAGACTTGGGGGTGGTTGGCTTGAAGAAAAGTCTATGACGGGGTTTGACTAAAGGGTGTGTCACATCAAATTGCATCACGGAAAAAACGCTGTAGAAATTCGCCTAGTAGACCGATCCTTTTGAAAATTTTAGACAGTAAAATAAAAACTATTAAACAACTTTTGGCATTTTCTTTTTATTCATACTTCGAGCCCAAGCCCGTATGCTCGCACCTTCCTCTTTACCCCGTCCATAAGGTTCTGTACAACGTCAGGTTGTAGTTTTTTTTGAACAGAAATCCATTTTCTCTTGAAGTCCGCCTCCGATTTGACAACTTTTGGGTTCTTCCGGAGGGCCTGCTTCATAATCGCCCAATATTTCTCTATTGGGCGAAGCTCCGGCGCGTTAAGCGGGTTCATTTCCTTTGGCACGAAGGTGATCCCGTTGGCTTCGTACCACTCCAACACGTCCTTTGAATAGTGGCACGAAGCGAGATCCGGCCAGAAGATGGTCGGGCCCTCGTGCTGCTTCAATAGTGGTAGTAAGCGCTTCTGTAGGCACTCCTTAAGGTAAACCTGCCCGTTTACCGTGCCGGTCATCACGAAAGGGGCGCTCCGCTTTCAGCAAGAGCAGATCGCTTGCCACACCATGTACTTTTTGGCAAACTTGGATAGTTTTTGCTTGCGAATCTCCTCCGGAACGCTGAATTTGTCCTCTGCGGAGAAGAACAACAGGTCCGGCAGCTGACGAAAGTCCGCTTTGACGTAGATTTCGTCGTCCATTACCAGGCAATGCGGCTTCGTCAGCATTTCGGTGTACAGCTTCCGGGCTCGCGTCTTCCCCATCATGTTTTGCCATTCGTCGCGGTTAGGAGCCTTCTGAACCTTGTATGTACGCAGGCCCTCCCGCTGCTTGGTCCGCTGGACGAATGAACTTGACAAATTCAGCTTATTGGCGACATCCCGGACCCAACTTCTCGGATCACGTCTAAATTGCTTAACTACGCGCTTATGATCTTTTTCACTGACGGAGCATCCATTTTTGCCCTTCTTCACCTTCCGGTCGATGGTTAGGTTCTCGAAGTATCGTTTTAGTACTCTGCTGACCGTGGATTGGACGTTTCCCAGCATCTTACCAATGTCCCGATGTGACAACTCCGGATTCTCGAAATGAGTGCACAGGATTAATTCACGACGCTCTTTTTCGTTCGACGACATTTTTCCGAATTTACGAAAAATTGACAGTGAAGCATGGCCAACGTGATCTATACACTCTTATCTGATTATAAGCGAAAGCTGAAGATATAATTCCTAAAAATTAAATTTCTACAGCGTTTTTTCCGTGATGCAATTTGATGTGACACACCCTTTACTACCCATAGATTTCAATGGACACACTTGATAGTAATGAAATAAAATGTGGTAGTATTAAATCAATGTGTTCAACGAGAAATAATATTTGCACATCTACTATGCACTGTGGTTTCAATTTCTGTCTGAATTCATTCCTCTCCTCAAAGTATGCTGTTGAGAACGAATTGGTTTGAATTCTTCCAAGCGTAAAAATCCTAGCATGGAAATGCAAACATTGCATTGTTATAACCACTATAAATTTCACCTGCAATGAACCACCTCAACTATTTTTACATGCAGGAGATATTTAGCATAAATTTCTTTGTGTTTGCGGTGTTCGTTGCAGGTAGTATTTAGCTATGAAACTATTTCGATGCATATCATACTGGTTTAAAGTGACCAGATGGTCAAAGATCTAGCGCGGGACAAAAAAAACAAAACGTTATTTATATACGTTATGTGAAGATAAACCATAGTTTAGCGAGTCTCATTTATTCGTGAAACACTTAACATGTTTCCTTGCAATTGAACCTGATCTGTATTATTTCTTTATAAGTATTTACAACATCCTCTCCCTGTTGTTCCTTAAGCCGGGAGATCGAAACAACCGGCCAAACGGTGAAGGAGAATTTGGCCAAAATGGTCATTTTTATGCGAAAGCGTCAGACGAGACCGGCAGTATCTGAGAAGCAGGCAATCACCCAGAAGGAGTAGCTTCAGGTGCTGGTGAAAAACTTCTTTCCGGCGAAAGAAGTGAAAAACTTCTTTTCGTGCTCATAATGGAAGACGAGACGTGCTTGATGCTGGAATTCAACGAATGGCCGGGGACCGGGTACTACACGTTCCCCAGGTAAGCGATGACGTGGATTATATCATCCACATCAAGTTCTCTAAGAAGGTCCTTCTCTGACAGACGAGAAGGGAATGTCCAAGCCGCTCTTCTTTCGAGTCATATGGTGAACGGGGAACGAGTACGAAGTGCTTGCCGAAACTTGCGAAGGTGATGTGGTCTTTATGCCGAAACGGGGATCAGCCCATTATGCCAAAATATCACTGGAGAATGGATAATGGATCGGCTGGAGATAAACATTGTCGCGTAGACCGCCAACCTTCCCAACATACCCCAGCTGCGGCCTATAGAAAAGTTTTAAGCGAATGGCCAAAATGGAGTGATAGCTGATTACCAAAGCCACGGAAAGGTAAAAGAACATGTCGACATATATCTTTTCATCAGGTTCCGGCCAACATTTGCTTCATTACGATACTTTATTAAACAACCCTGCCTCTTCCTGTCCAACATACACTAGTTCTTCCGGCTTATTTAACACGTTAAGCCCGACCGAGCTAGAGGACCAAAGATGAACTTTTCGTTTGACTCACGTTGGTCCCTGCGAATCAATAGGGGACTTTTTTAAAAATCATTATAAATCTTTATAAAAATCTTAAAGATAAATCTTTCTAAAAATCTATTTTCCGATTTTGTTGCTGTCGTTTCCTGTTGATACTCTCTAAACAAAAAGTCCACATTCGGTGCAATGAAACCAGCTATTAATCGTATTAATCGTTGAATGCATTGGAAGCTCTCTTGAACAGTCTGACAAATAAAAGTTTTATTTTGATGTTCATCCATTTAAGAAAATCAACATGATCAAATTGTAATACTGAAATATATTGATATCGCGGGACATTTTCGTTTCTTTAACCAAATGCGGGACGTTTCGCGGGACGAAATCTTACGCGGGACATTTTGTTGAAATGCGGGACGTCTGGTCAGTTTATACTAGTTTAATTCTCAATTCGAGCTCAGATTCATTAAAAATGATTTCAAGGCTCATTTTCCATTTTTTTCTTCTACGCAATATGGCAAACCATACAATTCATCAAAAATGTAAAATTTTTTCCATAGCTTTTTTAACTTTTCAATGCTCTTTTTGTACAATAGTTTGTCTATGTATTTTAAGAGACCACAGTTTCGACAATGAAGTGTTAATTTGAGCAAAATTGTTCCACTGTAACATCTTCATGGGTATTGGAGGTATTTAGTCGCTTATCTAGCTAATGTTTGACTAGCAAGATAAGGCATCCGTATCTAGGAAGCATATTTTGGTATTTAGGTGTATCGATCAATATTTTCAAATAATTTTTCCATCAGAAAATCAAACAATAAAACAAAATTTAAATTATTTTTTTTTTATTTTAAATTAAATTTTAATTTTTTTTTATTTTGAAATTCAGTGCTACTCTAGTTTGTATCCAAATTTCTTCCTACGTCTATTTTAGGTCTATGTGTTTTTTTAGTATGTTTTTCGCGGCACAAAAAAAAATATATATATTTTAAGGCATTTCGAAATTTTGAAAAAAAAAAATATTATTCTGAGTCCCAATTTTACTCTAATTTTTATTTAAATGTGCTGTGTTGTTTTATTCCACATGTAGCGTAATTTTTTCTTGATTTTTTAAGAGGATTGCGCGACAAAAATGTTTTTTTTTGGCCTTTGGGCATTTTTAATTTATTTTGAATTTAGAGACCCATTACTGCTCTAATATTTTTTAAATTTTGTTTTTCTTATGTTTACATTTTGTCGGTATATTTAGAGCTGTGCGTCGTACAATTTTTTTCTCGTATCTTAAAATATATGAGGTTATCTTTACATTGGATTTAGATGGTTTACCAAATTCATCAGTACGATAGAGCTCTGTGAGAAAAAAAATAAAGTCCTTGTGGAAAGATCATTCGGATTAATGAGAAGAACACTTTAAAAATTCGAATTTTTTTTTAAATTTTAATCTTACAATTGAAAACCACGAATACAATAAAAAAATCGATTTTAGGAAAATAAAAAATAATAATGCAGACGATTGGGGGTCTTCGTAGCCACATTGGTTGCGCGTTCGCTTAGTAAGCGATCGATCGTGAGCTCAAAACTCAGGGCCCTCATTGACCATCTTTGTGTTGTTACAGAATAGCTACGTCCACGCAACAATCAACAGCGATGGAGATCGATCCACGGTCGAAATAAGATCGATTCATCCATACAACTGCTCTGCTTTGCAAGACACATCGGGCTGCTGTTCTATAAATAACTCAACAATGATCAATCAACTGTCTCCGCTGTCCGGTGGTCCAACTGGGATAATGGAAGAACAGAAAGAATACTCTTACGCCTAAATGGCTACTGTGTGAATGTACCATATGTAATGGTATAGAAGGAATACTGGCGAATGACAACTGTGTAATGTGCTAATTATAGATATGATAACCATGTGACATGTACACGATTAAAATTCGGCTCTGTTACAGCTAGATTGCGAATGAGCCTTAAATAAATAAATGGGATAAAAAAAATGCAGACGATGAAGAAAATTATTTTTGTGTATCGCAATGCTCTTAAAAATTCAGAAAAAATTACGCCACATGTAGAAAAAAAAACACATACGAACGCATTTAAATAAAAAATAGAGCGGAAATGTGTCTCAAAGTTATTTTTTTTTTATTTCAAAATTTCGAAATGCCGGAAAATATACAAAAAATGTTTTGTTTTGTATTTTTGTATTATTTTTTTTTATTATTAGATTTTTTGATAAAAAATTTGTTTGAAGATATTCATCGATACATCTTAGTAAGATGTACTTTCAGTACTTTTTCATATTTTTGTCTCAAAGCTATTGAGAATGGCGTGAAAAAAAACGAAAAGGTGCACTTTTCACCATAGATCCTATGGCTATATAAGGACTCAAATATATGATAATACTGCCAAAATGTTTTATTTGAGACCCGATACAATATTTTCCATACAGCTGGTAATTTGGTTTGGGGGACTTTTTCCCCCTTACCAAGCCACACTCTTTGGAAATATGAAAAAAATATTTTTGTACCGCGCAACAGTACTGCCGTAATCTCGCAAAGTGACGCTAGCGCCGAAATTGGTATTTTACTTTTTTTGTTATAGATCGATAAAGAATACCAAATCCTTTCAAACAACTGCGGAGTTTTACAGAAATGTGGGCCCTGTAAAACCTTAAAAACGGAATGGCGCAAGCGCCAGTTCCACTGTGATGTGGCGCAAGCGCCATTTCTCCTATTATGTGACGTAATTTGATTGTGATGCGTTGTGATTTTTTTATCTGTTCTGATAGCACAGTGATGAATGAGCAGGAACAGCACATTTCACATAACAACATCTTCCGTAATGGACGTTTACCATAATGAGAGTCACATGCCTTCTTTCTTGTTAATTAAAACGCTCTTTCGAAAAGCTCGTCATGCCAAATATTTTTTCTCCATCGAAACGTATCTTGTAACGAAACTCAAAACATCCTCGCGTAAACTGTATCTGCTTAACATCGGATAATTTTTGATGGCATTATCTTATGTTTTCAATGTTTTCAATTGCATTTCGGATTGAAAAAATTGGTTCTGTCCATAATTGTTACAATCGGGCTCTCAACTACGTTAGTCTGCTCGACGCATGCAAAGACAAAAAATGTGTAAAACTCTTTTTCTTGACGCTTTATCGTGCTCCTTTTAATTGCGGCATTTTGAAGGAACTATTTGGAAACAGATTCTCGCATACATTGATGGATGTACGCCAATCGGTTGTGGAAACATCGATTTAAATTTGCTGTTTCCACAACAAACTGGCGTTGGTAGCATAGCTTAAATTAAACTGCATTTTTTTCAAAAATCAATCCGATGGCAATGTTTTTCCATCAAGTGTACACATTTTGTACAGATCAGATTTTCGTAATGTACGCGTATGCTGATTATACATGCAATTTTACAAAAAGTCTCGTACTGAAAATTCATCCCTCTGACGCTTGCGTCAAATTGCGAGATTACGGCGGAGTTACTACTCTGAATCTCTAAATCTCAAAAAAAAATTTCAAAATTTCAATATTTTTTTTAGTACTGAAATTTTTGATGAAATTTTTTTTGATAATTTTTCTTGATACACCGTAGTAAGATGCACATTCAGTATTTTTTTCAAATTATTATCTCGAAGTTTTGAGGATGGCGTGAAATAAAAGAAAAAGTACGTTTTTCACTATAGATGCTATATTAAACCACATAGGGGTTCAAATAAACCGTCAAAATTTCTTATTTGATGTCCTATACAATATTTGCCATACAGCTAGGGATTTGGTTTGGGAGCACCTTTTACTTCTTTACCCGTCCAAGCCCTTCAATAAAATAATATTATTGTCTTATGTCAACAATGCGATCGTGTCTTGCGCTTTTTTTGTGTAATTCGCATTTGAGAGTAATACTGTATATGAATCATTCTCATTTCTTCTTCTTCTTTCTTTGTTTTTAAGAGGCTTTAAACTTTGCAGTTCATTCGCCTCTATTTCTCATTTTCGAAAATAACGAATCTCATTGCGATCTTAATACATAAATGTTAAACCTTCATTCAAAAAAAGTTTCTTTACACATTGATGAATCGTAGCGAGAATAGCAGTTTGAAAGCACTGAGAGGATGGCGTGGAGCGATTTCAAGGTCAATCACGTCTGTTGAACACAATTAACGGCGTTAAAACGTATTATCCTCATTCCATTCAGATAAAAAGTAACTCAAACCGATAGAGGCAAATGATTATGGTTAAACTTCGCTCATTGTTTGAAAAAAGCACAGAGGAAAAAAAAAACAAAATTTACTCATGACGCGATATCGTCAATCTCACTCAAGCACTCCATCAAGATAGCGGTGCATCGAAGCATATGCTAGGCATGTTTTTCTATCGCATTTGACTTTCGAGCTTAAATCAAAAATTCTAACTGCACGTATGTTTTTTTTTCTTCTGCCCGATGAAAGAAAGAGAGCAAAAAAATAAAACGAATTTTCACGTTGATGAAGTTCCCCCCAGTAGAGGGAAAAATCTAAGCTCCAGCAAAAGTTGTCACCGAATCGAACCTCATCTGGGAGCACATTATCCCTTCTCCGAAACCAATCCAATCAGCCTTCAGCTTCCGATATTGATGATTTATTCAGATATTTACCGAAAATGAACTGTGATGTCGTGTCTTGGCTCGATTCATGGTTGCGTTGACCCAATAAATTAGAGGCCATTTTCCGAAAACTACCAACCCAGTTGGGATTGAAAAGGGACAAAATTAGCACTTACTGAGTTATATTGATATAGTGGGCGCAATGCCACGAATAAGAAGCTTGTTAAATTTAGTAGATTTGTTTACGATATAATTTTGCTAATATTTTGCATTTATTGATGAAGTTAAAACAAGTAATCGTTCCTAAAAAATAACACTCTACAAACATTTTCTGCCAGTATGATTTTACATATGACCCAAATTCAGATGATTCTAAAAAGTGATGGGTGCAACTGTGAAAACTGGGTGGAAACAATTCACAGAAGTGCTTCTGATGGAGTTTTATCTGGAAGCATCTATGTTACAATACGAATGGAATCCTCCACAATCCCCGAATGTCTCCTATTGGGGTCTGCACCCAATATGAGAATGCACTGGCTATGGACGAATACTGGCGAGAGTGGTAAATTGAACTGTAAGCGGCACAAACCAACGGCCCTGTTCTCGTCGGCACCCGTTGTTTACCAATCGCGATTGGTACCGTCTCAAATTCACAAACCGTTCGAACATTGTTTACACCCCAATCGAACCAATCTTCAGGTACCCACTTTACGTGATTGCTGGTCGATTTAAAACAAACATTTGTTGACATCGGTTTTCGCCGATAAAAGGATAATTTATACAACTGCGTTGTATCACGTTCTCGAGTACTCGAGGAGTGTCTGTATAAATCACAGTTGATTTCAACTACAGTAAATTTACCACGTTGTCTGTACAACACATACAAGAGACACTGTGGTAATGTTCGTTTTGAAACATGAAGTACAACACCACATTGGCCATATCTTCTGCGAAAAATCATATTACCTTTTCACAGTGTCCCCCCTGGCATTTAACAGCACACTCAAAATCAGCTCCCGGCCAGACATAAACACACCCACGCTCAATGTACATGGTAACAGGACCAGGCAAATATTTGCGCTCGTATCTTAATTCAATCTGAATTCCACTCCGCCCCCTTACGACGACGGGTAGCGGCGGGCTCTGTGCGAGGCTCGTCTAATGCAACAACTTGGTTCGTCTTTCGAAACCTGCCAAGCCTTCGAAAATGGAGGGGAGGGGTTGCGGACCTCCCGAGATGGAGAAAAGGTTGCAAATGGATAAGCAACCCGCACCGTGAGTTGCCGATCCGAAAGTTGATTTTGAGAACCATGCGGACACCCGAAGACGGGAGCGAATGGACGGACGGTCGGACGGATGGACTCGACATGAATAGTGCTGTAAATGGAGGGATAAGCTGCTAATGAAAAGGGATATCGTTCATCACGCTGGGCCACTTGGAAACGTTTGGGATGCGTCGTAGGTGGTGGGTGTTGCTTAAAGGTTTTTAGATTAGAGAGGAACGGATGGGTATTACCTTTCCGCTATTTAGCTGCTTCCAACGTGTCGCATTCAGGGAGGAGAGCTAAGGCAAACCATTCTGATCCGTGTTACAATTACTGCAGTGACACGGTTGAGGGTCGGCAAATTATCTCGGGTTTCCAGTTAATTCGGTTATTATGTACTTGCGATGAAAGGTGATCCTGTAACCGAGACAATAATGGAGAGCGGTGTTTAAGTAATGACGACGGTGGTTGACCTGGACGATAATAGCCAAAGATAAAGTGCTTGTTTTCAGCACGAGGTATGTGATATGCTGACAATACACTGTCAACCCTTCTTCTATCGATACTTCTATTCTATCGATAAAAACTTCTATCGATACATAAGCATTGTGAAATTACAGTAAAGCGTCAAACTACTTGCTATTCTTAAACATGTAGAGTTGCATGGTTATTGTGGAGTTATAGATAGTGTTCGATAAAGCAAAATTGGATCTGAACATATTTTTTTCAGTAGAATTTGATTCCTACTCAAAACAGCATTCCGAACTTTGTCATAGCATTTTCTTTTTTAATCTTCAAGTGATAAATTATGTTGAGTAGTAGAAGCGACGTGACTGTAATCTGGCAGAAAATATTGAAAAGTGATATTTTTAAGGAAAGCTTACTTGTTCATTCGTGTGTATAATGTTATGTGGTGAAAGGTTGCTAAACCAAAATGATTCAGAAGGTGATAGAAGATCATAACTGATGAACAAAATCATTTAACACACATGGTAAAATCTAAACTATGACAGAATTATTGCACTTTTCCTGTTTAGAAGTGGTTTTACTCCTAAATTTATTTTCTTTTTTAATCCTGCTTAGAACGATCCTGTTGCTGAAAGTCCTCAAAAAAAAATATCAGCTAAATTAAAAGAGATAGCAGTTTGTTACTGAAGAACGATTTTTTTGAGAGAACTAATAAAATAACACACAGGCAAACACAAACTTTTAAGTTTTTCATTTATAAATTATTGCTTGATTCCACGAATTAAATGATATACAGGGTTTTCCAACTTTAAATTCCGAAAGTAAATTGAAATAAAACACACTTAGAATTCGAATTTCGATGAAACTTTTATTTCAAATTTAAGTTTAGTTTATGCCATTATGTGTGAAATACAACATCATTCAAATGTCCACCTAGGGCTTCCTCGCATACCTTGATCCGGAACAGGTAATTTTCGATGACTTTTCGGCACATATGGGACGGTATCTCGGTCATAACTTCACGAATATTGTCTTTCAAATGTTCAAGAGTTTGCGGAGCGTTGGCATAGACACGGTCTTTCGCATAACCCCACAAAAAAAAGTCTAGCGGGTTCAAATCGCATGATCTGGACGGACAATTGGCATCACCAAAACGCGAAATTATGCGTCCCTCAAATTTCGTTCGTAATATGGCCATGTTCGGTCATGTTGTGTGGCACGTGGCGCCGTCCTGCTGAAACCACATGCCATCCGTATCCATATCTTCAATTTGTGACAAAAAAAAATCGGTTAACATGCCATTCACCATTCACAGTTACCGTCTCGCCGTCCTCATTTTCAAAGAAATACGGCCCGATGACTACACCGGACCATAATGCGCACCAAACAGTGACTTTTGACGGATGCAATGGCCTCTCAACAATCACGTGTGGATTTTATGAGCCCCATATACGGAAATTTTGTGTGTTCACATAGCCACCGAGCTCGAAATGTGCCTCATCGCTGAAGAAAATTTGATGCGAAAATTCAGTATTTTGCTGCTGTTGTTCGTTCACCCAATCGATGTATGGCCGACGCATTCCATGGTCACCACGCTCTAATTTTTGTACCAGTTGGACTTTATATGGATGTAGGTGCAAGTCCAAATGCAAAATTCGCCACAATGATGTGTTTGACAAGCCCAATTGCTGAGCACGCCGTGGAATCGAAACATTCGGGTCATCCTCCACACTGGCAGCAACAGCAGCAATATTTTCGGCCGAACGCACATTACGATGATGCACAGGTTTCACAATATCCGCTACGGTTCCAGTTTGTTCGAATTTACGCACTACATTAGCGATTGTATGCTCTGTAGGCCGTCCATGGCGACCAAAATCCGTCCGTAATGCTCGAAAAACAATTGCCGGGTTTTCATCATTTTTATAGTATAATTTAACAAAATTAACACGTTGTGCGATGCTAAAACGATCCATATTGTAAAATGGCAGACATTCAACTAACGATACGACGCTTTGGTTGACAGCTATTTCAAACGGTTGTCAGCGCAGGGCTGTATACTTTCGGAAGCCCGAAATGGAAAACCCTGTACAATTGTATTCAGTATCAGATTTTTTTTATCCTCCAAATAGAAGTCAAAGAATTGTTCTAATACTTTTTTCAATAAAAGCCAGTTCAAAGCAAACAGAGCCCATACCAAGACTCTGTCATAATCGAGATTTGACCACATGTCTTGATTTTTTTTTCATTAAATATAATCCCCTCCTGAAAGATTTTAGGTCAGCTACCCAACATCCTCTAAATAAAAATATTTAAAAATGCGTCCTGGTATTATTCAAACATTACTTCCGAAGAAATTGCCCATATGAGAAGTAGGAAATCACATATATATCATATGAAATATTGAATCGAGTACTTTTATTTCGTGGCATCATATGGCATATACATGATTACGTGAGAAAACATCCCTGTGTATATTTACGGCACAAAAGAAAGTGGGTTTACAAATTAATACATAAATTAACTACTATGAACAAGCATAGTTGCGGTCGAGGGCGGTGGTGTTGGAAATTTGTAAAGTAACGCGAAAAACAACTTTTTTTTAGATATTTGTAATGGCGGTTTTAAGCCTTTAGCTCATTCATCTCTAATGAGGTGGTCCACACATCTGATGCAAAACTCGCCTTGACCAATGAAGTTATGACTTACGCAGCGAATCTGCGGAAAGATAACTTGCGGACGATGGTCGAGTTGGTGCTCACAACGGCTATTTTTTAAAGAGATGACTAAATCCGCGACTTCTACCGTAAAGATATTGTCCTGGTCTGGGAGACAACTATTGAGAGGAATATTGATTCCAGGAATTCCTACTCCGACTCTGACTCAGGTTTACCATAATAAAATTTGTGTTTTTAGTCTGAGCAAATCTTTTTTTCTTAGTTTATCTCAAAAAATCTGTATTGAATTTATAAGTCCAATTTTGAAGCATAAGTTTAGCTTTAGTATCATGGATTACCACAGTTATTATTGATTATACAATGTCGTTGATATCCACGTAAAGCCAGCAATCATATACACTGTACTTAAAATACAATGCTTCATTGAGGAGTAATAGAAGGAAATGGTTGTAATTAATTAAAAGGTAAAAAGATAATAAGATGCCATGCACAAATTACGTACCGCTAAATATGCGATTTTTGTTTGTTTTGGATGTAACAAAAAGTAACACAAGACAAACCCCCCTCCCACTTATGTTACGTGACGCTAACCTTTGCACAAATTCAAAGTCGTTCATTTCACATACAAAAATTGATATCTACCCAGATCGGAATCAAATGTTCTTACGGAATTTCCTTACATACAAGTAGTGTTATCAGAATTATACAAGTTATTATCAGAAGAACTTTCGACAAGTTCATACAATTTTAAACAAACATAGATGGAAAATTAATGCTGACATTAGTTGGGATTGGTGCTTTCAACGTGCTTTCTGGCGTTAAACTGAGAGGAAAGTGAACTAATATGAATTGATATCGATTTACACTATTCAGTTACCAGAGGATGATTGTTCACATTGGGCAACGTAAATACCTTCATTAAAATATATTTCAGGTACACACAAAAATGTAATGATAGTAATGAATAAAAAGGTAGCATAACAAGGCTAAATCGAAGAACTGTCAACGTTTGAGAAGGACACAAAAAGTTACATAAAGTTAGCTTATGCTTATGATATGGACAGGACAGGAATTTTTTATTCTAAACAAATTAATTGGATATGTTTTTATTTTAATTTCTATTTTTTATTCAAACTTTAGTCGTCCAACCATTTTATGGTTCATCAGATGGTCCTAAAAGTTATTGTTTTGTTATCGCTCAGTTCAGTAGTTTCTATTTCTACATCTTCAACACCTACGTGAATATCTTCAGATACCTTTCTGAATCTCCTAAGTCTGGCTCTGGAACATCAGATTTGGCATAATTTGGCATTATTACTCTAGAAAGTAAGATAAATTGTTTCGGTGTCCGAAATAATCTAGGTGAATTCAGGTGTTCCAGTTTGTTTTGTTCAATTCAACAATCAATAGTAAAACGTAGTTCAAAAACAGTTAAATAGGATTTCCGACGTAGTTGAATCTCTCTAGGTTATCTTCATTGACGGATTCCAGTGAGAGCGGGCGAATCCAGCATTTTCAATGGTTCGCGATTCAATATTTCATGAACCGATTTAATCCCGCCTTTTCGCTTTGAGCTGTGCATTTTCAATTCTTTTGAAAAAATAAAAACTTTCAAGGGAAATTAATTTTCACGACATTATGAATACACTTTTGGAAATTACATTCTCTGTGCTTTAGTAAGAAAAAGATAAACGATGTTATTTATTTATCATAACGCTTTATTAATACAATAGGTGAGGTGGGATAAGATATTATTAATAACAAAAACCCTTGTTTTAAAAAGCCTAAAAATTTGTAGAAATACAGATTATTACGTAGATATGGTAACCCTATTCGAGATGCATCTGACGGATTTCGCGCCAACTCGGCCAGATGTTGGCATGACCCTCTCAGAACTTAATGAAACTTTCTGGGCGTGAAGACCTTATCTAATTAGGCAACTTGGCATACCTAGTTTTCCGAAAAATTATCTGGACTAACATTTGGGAAGGGCTAAATATTTTTTGATAATTTTTTTATAATTTTTTTTTACTCGGAAATGGTAAGTCCTACAAAAAGGTGATCTATGGAAGAGTTTTAGGAAAATGAATTTTTTTTTCAAATTATACACTGAAAAAAATCGATTTAAAAAAATTAAAATCGATTTTCTTAAAGTGGTCATCTCAGATGTTGATATAATGGTAGATAAATTGTAGATAAATATGTGCCCTACAACTGTTCCATACATCGCAACTTGAGAATATTTAAGGAAAAAAAGTTTTCCTAACAAAAACTTTTTCGAGATTTTTTCTCGAAAATTTCGTATTTTTGTTTTTTTTTTGTACAGCTATAGAAAAAATCAATAACAGGTAGAAATGGATTGATAGTGACCCTTGGATGCTAAAGTACAGTTTTCAGCTTGTTTTTGTAGTCCAATACAATATGTTTCAATTCAGAAAGCAACGACAGCTCTCAAACAATAGCCATCTGCCAAAAATCTCTTGATCGGTCGGTCAGGTATCGAATAGTTGTTGTTAATTTAGGTACCTATTAAGAGTCACTGTAAATCACTGTAGATATGATAATAATAAGAGTGCTCCCGTGGCCGAGTGGTTAGCGTCCCACACTATCATGCCGGGGGTTCGGGTTCGATTCCCGTTCTGGCCGGGGGATTTTTCGTCCAAGAAAATTTTTCCGGCTTGCACTGTGGTCACGCGTATTCTAGAGCTTGCCACTCCAGAGCAATCTTTCATGTTTCACAAAAAACACTGGGTCCGAAATAAACATATCCACGCTGCTGTTCACAGTTTTGTGTTTGAGTACAAACATGATTTTTTCGTACCTATGTTAGAAAATGTGACATGTTTGTATTCGTGGTATGTTTGGACATACGATGTTTAATCCCAATGTTTCACATGATGTTCGAACATGGTGTACAGTTTCTCTTGCATTTTCACCCCAAGCACCGGCAGTGCGTAGAGTAGAAGAAGCGAATCGGACACCACATCACCACCACTCAACGCGTGGTGTGTTAGTATGTTGACATGGAAAAAATGCTTTCCTTTCATGACAATGGGTGCTTCATCAAAAATATTGGGCAAATAAAATAAACCTCTTTTTCTGTTCTGAACAAAATAAACATCGATTGATATGAGAGTTTTTCACATTTGATATCATTATTTAGTGCTCGCATCAATTTATATATTGAATTCATGTAACATTCGCTATTATTAGCTATTTGAACAAGTACTAAAATTGAATTATTCAGCAGTGACATGTTAGGCGTGACGCTAACCACTCGACCACGGGAGCAACAATTTTGGCTGGATCTTTGAATACAAATGGCCAATACTGCTTGTTCGCGACGATCGCGACCCGAGCTATAAAACGAGCGGAGAAGAGGAGAAGAAAGGATGATGCAATCGCATGCACACATAGCATATGTAGTGCAGTGTAAGTGTAGCTTTTAGTTTTTTCCTTCATTCAGTTTGTGATAACATCGAGAAATTAATGGTGTGTTTTAGCCGCTGAAATTTCTCTGCTGGTTCTGTTGTGTGCCGCTGAACGTTGCATCTAAAACTAATTTTTGGGTATTTATTTTTTTGGTCAGCATTTGTATGACGTCGCCCGCTATGCAGTCGGCTCCCCAGACCTTAATTGCCAACATGCACGCAAAAAAAATAGAAAGCTTCTTTCTATTCAGAGAGTGTTTTCTTTGAACGAAACCAAGGATTATTTAATCAGACTTGCAAAATGTGCATGAACGATCTATAAACTTTTACTTAGTCGCGGCAATACATACACACACTCTTTACAGATACACTGGCCGAAGGTTGTGCAGTCCACTGATTCAACAAGAGCCAAAGGTTGTACCGCTCATGACAACTCTACACGAGCTGATGATTGCGCCGGCTAGTGATCATTCTATCCTGGATTCCTCGAGTCGAAAAAGATGCACCACGCTAGATATGGGGTGCAGACTAGGGGGTCGTTTCTGATTAACGGTCAGCTGCATCCCAATAGGAAGTATCCCATGTCGGGCACACGTACAGAGCACTGAAGACCGCAACATCCCAATTATGAGAACACTTGTAATACTAACCTCGAGCCAACCGCGAGTAATCGGTTACATATTACTAACATAGTTGTAAGCAAACATTGTCAAAATATTGAACTATTGAATATGAGCCTTAATAAAAATATATATTTTGGTGCATGAACTTATAGCCTCTTAGTTCGTGCAATTTTTGAGATGCGAACTAAATTTCAAGTTCGTTTCTGTGAAAAAGAATTCTACGAAGAAATGTTTTGGGATGAATAATTTCTTTCCGTGTATGAAAAGAAACGAAACGAAAGCAATGAATACTGCGACATCGGGTGATATGTTTGTACATGATGTTCTTGAATTATAAACATCGTGTTTTTTTTCACATGTCTATGTTTGTGTATCATTGTTCGTGTTGGGGATAGACACTCAACACTAGCGAGAATCGTGTTCGAATTCAAACAAAAACATGGAATTTTCACATCGCGTGGACATCTGTAAGTGTTTTTCGGAAGACTGCTCCAGAGTACATTTGAGGCATGTTATTCGACATAGAAATCTCAAACAAGTATTACTAATAAAAATGACGCAAGTAATGCTACGTTGAGAAGGCAAAAGTTCCACTGGAACGTTAGAGCCATCCAAGAAGAAGAAGATGATAATAATAAATGGATGGTATAGATACCTAACGGAAGAATAAAATGGCTCTGCAGTTGTTTGAAATTTACCAATTGTGACCGGTAGCAAATGTAAAGTGGCGGAAAGGAAATATCATTATTTCGTTTCTCCGTTATCATCAGAATTCAACAAAGAAAAGTGTGACATTATTCAGCAACATGAGTCAAGCCGTAATCTCCAGGATTTGCAAGGACTACAAATGCAGTGCTGGTATTAACCCCCTCCCGTATTATTTAATACGTCACACTTCAAGTGATTTCACTACTCTGCTGAGCGTTCTAGCGCCCTATCTTATGCAAGTACACTACAAGTGAGACTCGATGTTATAGGGGAAATGGTTAGAAACCCCAAGTGTAATCGTAATAAACTACGTCGGTTAACATCAACAGTAATAAAGAAAATACGTTTACCGGAATCTACCCATCTGTTGGATAATACAATGCGAATTTGTGAATCTTGTTTGGCAGTAATTTGACACAATAGGAGTGTTTCAAAGAAAAAAACAACGTATATATGAGGCTAAAACTAACCAAAATATTGAAGATTCACAAGCTCCATCAAATGGTCTGGGGTTCGATAATGCATACGTGTGGTAGTGTAGGCATTAGTTAGAAAATGCTTCAGTTTTGGCTGAGTATAAATGAAGTAGTGCCATAACTGATACCATTGTACTTATGAAAATGGTGCTAATTCTGATGCACTGGCCAATACTACCGCCCCTATCCTGTATTGTTTTTACTTTCTAACAGTAGCCGTACAACTCAATATAACTTACGTATTATTCAATGTTATATTTCAGAAGTGGCAAGCAAAAACTTCAAAATCCTCAGCCATCGACAAGTAACCGTGTATATACGCAGACCGTTTGATGGAGCTTGTGAATCTTCAATATTTCGGTTAGTGTTATCCTCATCTATACGTCGTTTTTTCTTTGGAACACTCCTATTGTGCCAAACTACTGCCAAACAAGATTCACAAATTCGCATTGTGTCATCCAGCGGATGGGTATATCCCAGTAAACGTATTTTCCCTATTACTGTTGATGTTAACCGATGTAGTTTATTACAGTTACACTTGGGGTTGTTAGCACTGCATTTGTAATCCTTGAAAATCCTGGAGATCACGACTCATGTTGCTAAACAATGTCACACTTTTCTTTGTTGAATTCAGATGATTACACAGAAACAAAATAATGTTATTTATTTTCTGTCACTCTATATTTGCTGCCGGTCACGACTGGTAATTTTCAAACAACTGCAGAGCCATTTTATTCATCCGTAAGGTATCTATACAATTCATTCATTATTATCATATCTACAGTGACTTACAGTGACTCTTAATAGATACCTAAGTTAACAACAACTATTCGATACCTGACCGACCGATCAAGAGATTTTTGGCAGATGGCTATTGTTTGAGAGCTGTCGTTGCTCTCTGAATTGAAACATATTGTATTTGACTACAAAAACAAGCTGAAAACTGTACTTTAGCAACCAAGGGTCACCATCAATACACTTCTACCTGTTATTGATTTTTTCTATAGCTGTACAAAAAAATAGAAAATTTTCAAGAAAAAATCTTGAAAAAGGTTTTGTTAGGAAAACTTTTTTGCCTTAAATATGCACAAATTGCGATGTATGGAAGAGTTGTAGGGCACATATTTATCTACAATTTATTTTCAATTTTAATAAAATCGACTTCTAGTTTTTGAAATAGATTTTTTCCAGTGTAGCATTTGAAAAAAAAAAATCTTTTTTTTTCCTGAATATTTAATTATTTTCCTCAAACTCTTCCATAGATCACTTTAGTGTAGGGTTTACCATTCTCGAGTAAAACAAAATTATAAAAAAATTATCAAAAATATTTAGCACTTTTTATATCTTAGTCTAGATAATTTTTCGGAAAACTAAGTATGCCAAGTTGCTTAATTAGATAAGGTCTTCACGCCCAGAAAGTTTCATTAAGTTCTGAGAGGGTCTCTATGGAATTTTGTTACGTAACGATCACGGCTAGGTCAAACCTCCCCCCCTCCCCCCTATATCACATCAGCTAACGCAACCTCGATCCTCCTCCCCCCCCCCATCGCGTTTCGTTATATATGCACGACGCCTAAGGCAACAATTCAAAAACTGGAGCACTGTAAATGCTTGAAAGGAGACATAGAGATGCAATGAAGCTAATGATCCTGAGCAGACAGTACAAGTATTTTTCATTCTAATAAATAAATCGTCCCACCATTTGATGATTCAGCAGATGGTCCTAAGATAAATATTGTTTTATTCTCACCCAGTTCAATAGCTTCTGTTTCTACAGCTTCAAAACCGACGTTATCTTTAGATGTTTTCGAAAATCTCCAAAGTCTGTTCTGCTACATCTGATTTGATGTATTATTCCTGGCATATATCGCTTATGAGAGTAAGATAAAGTGTTCTGATTGCCGAATTCGTGAATTCTGATGTTCCAGTTTGTTCTGTTCAGTTCAACAATAATTAGGCAAAGGCAGTTCATAAAACAATAAAATAGGTTTGGTCATGAGGTTGTTCAAATGATTCAAACTTCGTTTCATTTTTTGGTTTTGGTCGTAGTTGAGTCTCTCTAGGTCATGTTCAACGAAGGGTTCCAGCCTTTTTGTTGCAGGCGAATTCAGCATTATAAATGAGTTTCAGTTTCAATATTTCCTGAATTGATCTCGTCCCTTCTCTTCCCTTTGAGTTTTGCGAAGGATAGCTATGAATGTTTATACTGCAATGTGTTTTTATAATACGGACTAAACCGAATTTTTAGTCCATGTTAGGTCCGCCTTGCGGTCTACACAAATATATGGGAAATTAGAAGCTCTATTTTCAACACTATTTTAACACGTTAATTATAGGAAATTTTATACTTGTAAGGGAGTATTCTAATCGATTAATGTAAAAACATCATGAGTCTATCATGGAATGCCTGGGAAAAAACGCTCAAAATTGGACAATTTTCGTGATGAGACCGACATCTTGGTTTCTGAAATATACTACCCATATGCTCCCGAAAACGTAATCCTGTGTGAAACGTCTCGATGGTTGTTTTGAACATACTCGATCCTTAAAACAAGAAATTTCACAGTAAACGAATTTTCACGAAAAATAATAACTAGAAAACTAACTTTTCTGGATATGTTATGTGAACAAACCTCAGCTTTCAATATAAAATAAATAAAAATATAACGAACGAGTTAAGTATAAAAAATAAATACAATAAATAATTACTGGGGCAACATCCATTTTTTTCGCAAGCGAAGAAGACTAGCTCATTGGCTTTAATTTTATATGCCGATCGTCTCAATCGGTCTAGTAGTTCAAAAGTTATTAATTTTTGAAAAAGTCATTTCGGGAAAAAGGTCAAACAATCAAAACTTTGAGCGCTCTGAGGCACCCCTAAATCATGTCCGATTGAGCTGAAATTTTGCACAGGTCAGTTTTTGGGCCAATAAACAAAATGCACATGGTCGGTTTTTGAAATTTGACATTACCCTTTTCGCGGCCTCCCTACTGTATTTAGATTTTCATGTAAGATGGGATACTTATGAAATTAATTTCTTTATATCATTTTTAATTTTCTATTGGGAGGAATTGAAGGTAATTGGGTTGGGGTGATTAAAGCAGCACCATATTTCCAGACACTCTTTTTCACAAATCTTTGAGCTCATTGGAAAACCTTCACTCGTCACCATATGCATATACCTTGCCAGACCAAGAATGCCGAGTATTCGTCTTTACCATTTGTTATAATTTGTTCATCATACACTTTAACTACACCCAAAATTAATATTTAACACATTGTTTGACATCCTCAAACATCAAAATAAATGAATTTAAACGTTTCATGATATGTGTTATCTACCCATACTGATACATTATTTACTCAATCGGGAGACGAAATTGTGTATAATATATATGTCATGGCAATATAAGAGAGCAAAATAAGAGGCACTTAGAGAACACTTTCCGTGTTTATTTTTAGATCCAACTCTATTTCATAATGTGGTGTAATATTCTCATGCATAACAGACCATAATTGCTTAACAGTACCAGTAGCTATGTGAATAGTATGATCGTGAGGAACAGCCTTACATTGCAGCCTGCCTTGGTTCAATCCCTGCCTTGACGTCGTTTTGATTTATTTTTTGCACAATTCCAAGCTGACATTTAGTCTGAATGAATGAAAGGTCTGTTCCGTACATAAATTTCAACACTTATAAAAAATGCCTTTCTTAGTGCATTTGACTCTTCAATATAAGAAAAAGCATTCTTGATGTGGGACTACGTCTAACCGGAATATATGGGGGGGTTAAATGAAAACATAAAACATGCAGGAAAAAAATGAAAGTTTTTGAATACTTAAAACTCGAACATTTCTTACTCAATCGGGAAGATGTTTGCATCAATTGATAAGAAATATCTCTACGCAACTATTACAAAGTATAATAATTTTTTTCCTGAGACTAGCAATGAGCAACTGTAAAATGTCAAGCGCTATCTAAACGCCTTAACTGTCCCATTTTGATTGACCTGATTTACAGTTTCCCCAACGTAGCCATTAAAACCAAGGTACCTGATGAAATTGGCATTACAAGTACATGGTATTAATGTAATTCACATTTTAAAGTTTTAATAAAAAAACATTTGTTGACGAATTTCATGTACACTTTACGAACTAACTCTGTTCACTTTTAATTCTGGACGAAGACTAACTTTATTTCTTCTCTAGAAGCTGCATGAAACCCACGAACTGATGGCAGTCGTACGGCGGTTATACACTCAGCAGAAACAATATTTATCCATCGATGCTCGTTCGATCGCACCAATGTTTATGTAACAAAGGCAGCTTATCTCGCTCCATATGCGAAATGCGATATTATCCTGACAGTGCGCTGCCATGACACGATCGCTGTTTATATGGTCCGATCGTTAACTTCTAACGGATGTAGGGTGGTTCTGCTGATCATGCGATATGTGAGGGTGGTCCTCGATATGACGTGCAAGTTGGGGGAACTTTTGTTCTCACCGAAATCTATATTCGAAAATTCTGGATACTCTTTCATATCCGCACTAGCACAAAAATTTCCCGTATGCAACTTTTTTGTCGTAGCACACTTTGATACAGAGGGCTACCTCTTCTTATAGAATAGATAGATTATCTGCCCATGTTTGCATAGGTGACGTAACCACCAACACCACTCAGCGATGTAACATGCTTTTTTCTTGTTTTCAGCTGAATAATCATGAGTAGATACAATTTATATTGATTAATCTGTCTATATTCAATAAATATTAACAGTCAAAAGTGACACGGAGGGGTTATATGAGTTTTGTTATTTTAATTCAATAGGAAAACACAGTTGGCGCTTACTCCAACCATGCATATTTGGGCAGTTATGTTCTTCGTTACAAGTAAATTTGATGAACGTTCTTTTACGTTTGATATGATGCCTAGGACTACCAAAACATGTGAACGGAAGAATTGTCATATGATAATTGTATTTTCCTTTGAAATTATTGCACATCTCATGTTTACATAATTCTCGAAGTGCGAAAGTTCATTCACTTCTAGTATCTGAAATGACGATTTTCCCAGGATTCTCAGTTTAAAAGTACGTTTTAGGGATACATACTCCGGTCTGCACAACTACAAGCAAGTACAAAAGTACTCAACACCATAAAAATACCCCCATAAAAATACTTGCATGTATTTGCAAAGCGGATTCCCCCAGGCACATTTATTTTGAAGTCCGTGTAAAGGAAATACAGCTCGGTGGGAAGGAAGGAAGGAAGGAAGGTATTGTATTATAGAGACTTTAAACTTTTGCAGTTCATTCGTCTCTAGCCTTGAGAAAGGCCCTTTGAAAACTCTACTCTACTCTACTCCAGCGCTACCACCTCCGCCCTCCTGCCTTGAGAAAGGCACTCGATCCCTCGCCGTCCAGCTCGTCCAGCAACGATGTTGTCCAGTCGGTGTCCACACAAAGAATGTCGGTGGGAACAGACATACCCCCAACTTGCATGTATATTTGCAAAGCGGATTTCCACAGGTAGATCAATTTTGAAGTCTATGTTGGGGAAACCGTACATCGGGCCAATCAAAACTTGGCAGTTAGGGCGTTTAGATAACGCTATACATTTTACAGTTATTCAATTGTTCATCTCAAGAAAAATAACATTTTATGAATTGTGATAGACGCGAAGAAATTTTTCCTATCAATTGATGCAAACATCTTTCCGATCTATTAAGAAGTGTTCGAGTTATAAGTATTCGAAACACGGGTAGGGTTAGCACACAAATCGGCAGAACAAATGTATGGGAAAAAGGAAATTCTTCCAGTTTTCATGAATTTAAACCGTTTAGAGATTAGCGAATTGTAATGTAAGGCATATCAAACAAATCTTAGAGAATTTCCCATTCGATTGGTATGCAAGTCATAAGAATTCGTTCACAGTGAAAATAGTTTTTAATGTTTATAACTTTATTTCATAAAAACGTGACCTGTTTTCTGATTTGGTACCCTTCCTGAACCAAACCAACCGATGCCAAACAGGGATTGAACCAAAGCCGGCTGAGTTGAAAAGCTGTTTCACATGAGAATGCTATCCACAAAACTCACATAACTGGTAATGTTGTACCAGTGCACGAGAATATATCAAGTTGGGGATAAATAAATCCAATATATTCAACGTCGATAAATTCACTTAAATAACCGAAGTTGACCGGCATGTTAACAGTCGTAGCAACGCCCAGGAGCAATTTTGAGCAATTTGAGCAAACCTGAATTCAAAAAGAAACTCAGGTGGTTTGGGTGCCACGCCAATTAACAAACAGACGGAACGAATTTCCTTCTGTGCATTGGCCAATCGGAATAAAATCGACCCTTTGCTGAAACGGATGGTGACTGAGAATGAGAAATGGGTCACATACGACAATATGGGGGGAAACGATCGTGGTGAAGCAGCTCAAACGGTGGTCAAATCAGGAAAGGATGTTGGGACATGAAAGGAATCATTTATTATGTGTTGCTTCCGCCCAAATACTAAATTCCGATCTCTACTGTCAACAACTGGACCGGTTGAAGCTAGCGATTGACCAGAAACGGCCAGAATTGACCAACAGAAGAGGTTTTGTGTTCCATCAGGACAACGCAAGGCCACACACGTCTGTAGTGACCGGCCAGATACTCTTGCCGGAGCTTGTTTGGGATGTTTTAATGCATCCACCATATAGTCAGGGCCTGGCACCAAGCGTTAACCACTCTTCTCTCGCATAGCAAAATTTCCTCAGTGATAAAAAAATGGGATCAAGACAAGTTTGTGAAAACCGATAACTAGAGTTTTTTGCCAATAAGGACCAAGTCATCTATGAGAGAGGCACTATAACTGTGAACATTTGACCCAAATCGGACAATCCGAAACATCTCGAATAAAGATTTAAATTTCACACGAAAATAGAGGATTTTTATTTCGCCAACCTAACATCATGTTTTTTAATCAATTCGAACACGTAGTATTCACGTGTAGATCTCATGAAAGGGCAACGATTTTTGAAAATATTAGAAATTGATTTTTAGTCAAATTTAATGTATTCTTTGAATTATTTCTCATTACCTATATATCAACTCTATTTTATAGCTTTTTCGATACTCAACCGCAAATGATCTGAAACGCAAAGCGCGTCATACCCAAGCATGTGACATGATTCCTCTTGAAGTGGGTTTCCCAAGTTTCAACATTATCCTATTCTTCGTGATGAGTGCCCAAGAGGAACTACTTCCTCGCAGGATGGTTCCAGCCATTTGTTTTTTGAACGCCGAGAGGCCAGTTAAATATGTATTCTATCCGCTTGTGAGTCAAGTGGGGCTTCCTGAAGCATTTGCATGCCAGGAGGCGGCTTGGAATTTCAGCTCCGGCCGGAATATATGCCATAAGCCGGAGGAATTTCGCCAAATGGTGCGTCTTTTGCGAGATGATGACGAACGAAAAATCAACGGCTCCAGGGGATTACACGAGCAAGATGGATCTGTCGTAATATCCAGCGAGGCTCTAACGAGAGACATGACGGGGATGACGAAATGATTTTCATTTCCTTCGCCGCAATTTGTAGCCTTTTTGTACCCGTTTTTCCGGGTATGGCTGGGCATGAAAAATAAGTAATTTTTCGACATGTGGAACACAGCGCACGATGACACAAAGTCAGGAAACTTTGTGTGGAGAAGCTATGATTAAAGTTAATGGAAGATGATGTACGTACGCATCGTTGAATCGATGATCAATGGCTTATTCAAGGTAATCAATAAATTTCAGCCTCTCGCAGTATCTGCTCCTCCAATCTGTGAGAACCCAAAAATCATTCCCTCTTCATTAAAAATACATTCCTCCAGTTTACGCTGAATGATCATTATGTCCGCTCAGTGGGAGGGAGTGGTTATTTGACGCACTTTTTCCGCGAATCAGTACAAAGCAGCAGCCGAAGTTGAAAACATTTTCCGCGCACTGACTATTTTACATTGTCATGCTTCGGTTGCCTCATTTCGCACCGTGTACCAATTCTTATCTGTGGAGAGGGAGGGAAATTGGGTGTGACATGAAAACGCTACTAGCTTTTGACGATTCGCTTCTTTTACAGTGTATTTTTTACGATCCGGTGCTGACTAACAGTACTGAAATGGTACTGATGGTGGCGCGTCGTTCACAAGAAAAAGTACAACAAAAAATAGGAACAGCATCACCAGAAGCGGAATGAAATTGATTTCGTTGCGCTATTAGGGGGTAATAAACTGATTCGCTGCAAAAGGAAGGACGGTTGGGTGCCCAGCGATCATTTCCAGGGTCCTTCCATGCGAATTAGCTTGAGCTCAGACAGGGTGTTTAATTTAATTGCGGCTATAAAACACAATCGTCCTTATTTCCCACTCCTCTCGCACTAGATAAAAAGAATTACATAGTAAAATAAAAGCGAATTCACTCACATTTTTGAGCACTCCAACTTCCGCCCTTCGCTGCAAACAAAGCCCCCGGAAGGGAGCGATAAAGACATCAAGTGATCGATAATTTGTTTATTTTTCTCCCGCGCGTACAATAGCACGCGAATACGCGGCACGTGATGCGCAACTTTGCTATCAGTTTCATTGACTTGGTAATTGGATGGAGTGATAATGATAGAGAGGGAGAGCACCCAGATGGAGCGTCGCCTCCTGTGGGAACCAAACCGTATGGAGGTGTGCGGTTTCCGTGGCGCGGTGGCTGGAGCGACAGCGGGGGTAATTAGAGCGGAAAAACGCAACTTTGGAGCAAAGTGGATTAAGATAATGATATATTCATTCTTATTGCTAATTTTGTGTGCGATGGTTTGGAACGATATTTGAACGATAGACACTCACTGGCAGTAACGTTCGAGGAAAATTAAAATAGCCCTTCTGATCGGATGATGGTTATATTGGTTTTTCATATTTACATTGATCAAGTTCCCTTGAAGGATACGCAATTTATGCGAATCAACATGCCCAGCAAGTTAAAATAAGACAAAGAAGGGGGTGGAGGATATCCGGTGAACATATAACGAATATCATAACATAACTGATGTATAGATAGGACAATGAAGTTTTGTTCAAGTAATATTAAGTTATGGAGTTGGATCGGGAAAGCAGGATTGGTTTTCCATCATCTAGATCGTTATCCACATTGATTTTGTTGTTGGTGACAGAATGCAACAGTCCAAGCGAAAATAGTGCCAAAACACACCAAACATATTCAACTCCCTCAGAATCGTAACAATCTAATCCAGAGATGACATCATTGTGGTACAGACTCGATTATATACTGACTTGATTATATATGATTATTATCATGATTGATTTATAGAAACATTCAAGTTTATTATACATTCTTTGAATGAAATTAAGAATAACACCTTAAAAACTGCTACCTTCAGAGTTTTTCACTTCTAAAATGCTACTTAAATACACTTATTTGGAAGTATGAAACTGTATCCTATATAATTTCTTTTCATCTCACAAATGGAAGTAACAGAATTGTTTTACGCAGCGTATTTTTTAATTAGACCCAGTTTAACGCAAACAAACGGACAATTCCTTCCTCGAGTTTTGCTCTTATCAATACATTCGGCGACACATTTTTATTGGTATCGATAAAAGAAGATATAGCAGTGCGTTTCATCACCTGAAAATTCATTTCCACTTTCGAACAAAAATCAATTTCGTTAGCGCAAACATCAAATGGACTAACAACGCTTGTCACTATGTAATTGTAGAATATATGGGAATTTAATTTTCCGAGTTTTCCCTTTTTCCTTCAGAGTTTCCCGAAATTTTCAATTGTCATGTCTGGTTGAAATATGTGTATTATTTTTATGGGACCCCCTCTCCATTTCAGAGGAGGGAGGGGTGTCATACCATCATGGAAACATTTCTCGTACCCAAAAACTCTCACATCCAAAATTCGGCTCGATTTTCTTGATTAGTTCTTGAGTTATGCAGAAATGTATGTTTCATTTCTATGACAGCCCTCCCCTTAGAAAGGAGGGAGGTGTGTTGAATCACCTTAGAAATGGTTCTTGCCTCCTAAAACCTCCACATGTCAAATTTGGTTCAGTTTGCTTGATTAGTTCTTGAATCATGCATAAATGTATGCTTCATTTGTATGGCAGTCGACCTCCCTCCCCCTCAGAGATAGGGAGGGAGTGTCTATTCACCATAGAAACGTTTCGTGTCCACTAAAACCTTTTGTGATTTTAATGTGATGAAACGCACTCCTATATCTTCTTCTATCTATACCAAAAAGTGGATCGCCGGATGTGTCAATAAGAGCATAACTCGAGGAAGGAAATGTTCGATTTAGGGCTGTCTTTATTCTATCATATTTTCTGTATAAAATATGTATTCCATGTAACGGAGAAACATGTTATTTGCAAGTGGTTGAAAAATCTTGAACGAGAATTGTGTCTGAAAATAATCTGATATTATAATGATGAGTTTTGTTAGAAATACTAGGAATTTTATAGTAAAAGGTAAATTCAACCGGATCGATTAAAAGATCAATCAATGAACAGTTCTGCGATTGGACCCATGAACTTGCTCATAGTAAGAAAACGTGAATGTTTGAAGGTATTGAAAACAAAAAAAAATTTTGGGCGGGAAGAAGTTTGCCGGGTCAGCTAGTATCGTATATTTTTAAAACAACTGGCTCACAACATGCTCCGCATAAGGCACCCATGTTAGATACAAACGCTCAGCAGAGTAACGGAACGACTCGATGTACTCGCGTTTAGGCCGTGGGAGGAAGGGAGGTGGGGGTAAAACGGACATGTTAAGAAGAACTACATTTATATCTTTGGAAACTCATGTTTCCCAAAACTTAGATGCAGTTTCTTGCAATTCAGTATACGGTGTTTTTTACCTAATTGGCCAAATATTTTACTAAAAAGTGTTTTTCAATGTTTTTACTGCAATTAAAACAGACCGAAAAGTACAACATATTTTTCGATGCGGGTAATACGGACAATAGGGTGCCAATGAAAATGGCCATCTCGAATTTCAAAAAGTTACCATATGAAAATGTTCTCTTCTTCTTGAATGGTGTTAACGTTCGCTGTGGAACTTTTGCCGTCTCAACGTATGCATTAACTAGTGTCATTTATTAATACTTAGTTGAGATTTCCAAATAACACGCCTTGAATGTATTCTGAGGGGCAAGCTCCAGAATACGCGTGACCACAGTGCAAATCGAAAGAAATTTCTTTGATGAAAAATCCTCCGGCCAGAACGGGAATCGAACCCAAACACCAGGCATGATAATGTGAGACGCTAACCACTCGGCCACGGGTGCACCCATTCATGGCATTTTTCGTTCTTAAGTTACTAGAATTTTTCAAAATTAACCGTTGCGTTCCAAAAGACAAAACCACGCACACCTTCGGTCTTTTTCAGGATACCGAAAATTTAACTCAATGTCTTCGAGGTAATTATTGACCATCTATATATTAGGCTGTCAAAAAAGTCCTGCGGTATTTCCGCGAGGTGTCGTTGTAAGCGCGTAGTTCTAGTTGTATTCATTGTATCGAGTCATACTATAGCTTGTTGGAAAGGTATTTTTGCGCGCTATAATATAATCCTTGACAGTGTTTTGTTTGGTTAAGTCGTTCGTGAGTTATAATGTCGCAAATATGGAGCAAAATAAAGAGAAAATCCGACATATTTTACAGTACTACTATGACAAAGGCAAAAATGCATCTCAAGCTGCCAATAAAATTTGTGCAGTTTATGGACCCGATACAGTTTCCATTTCCACCGCACAACGATTGTTTCAACGTTTTCGTTCTGGTGTAGAGGTCGTCGAAGATGCGCCACGCTCCGGAAGGCCTGTCGTCGAAAATTGCGACAAAATCGCTGAATTAGCCGAGAAAGACCGGCATAGTAGCAGCCGTAGCATCGGCCAAGAGCTGGGGATAAGTCATCAAACCGTTATTAACCATTTGAAGAAGCTTGGATTCACAAAGAAGCTCGATGTATGGGTGCCACACACGTTGACGCAAAAAACATCTTTGACCGTATCGACGCATGTGAATCGCTGCTGAATCGCAACAAAATCGACCCGTTTCTGAAGCGGATGGTGACTGGCGATGAAAAGTGGGTCACTTACGACAACGTGAAGCGCAAACGGTCGTGGTCGAAGCCCGCTGAAGCGGCTCAGACGGTGGCCAAGCCCTCATTAACGGCCAGGAAGGTTCTGCTGTGTGTTTGGTGGGATTGTCAAGGAATAATCCATTATGAGCTGCTTCCCTATGGCCAAACACTCAATTCGGACCTGTACTGCCAACAACTGGACCGCTTGAAGGTAGCACTCATGAAGAAGAAGCCATCTTTGAGGCCGCATTGTCTTCCATCAGGACAACGCCAGGTCACACTTCTTTGGTGACGCGCCAGAAGCTCCGGGAGCTCGGATGGGAGGTTCTTTTGCATCCGCCGTATAGTCCGGACCTTGCACCAAGTGACTACCACCTGTTTTTGTCCATGGCGAACGAGCTAGGTAGTCAGAAGTTAGCCACAAAAGAGGCCTGTGAAAATTGGCTATCCGAGTTTTTTGCCAATAAGAAAGCGAGCTTCTATAACTTCATAATACAAGTTGGCATCTCGTTGGGAACAAGTCATCGAACAAAACGGCGCATATTTGACTTAAAACAGATGATTGTAACTAATTTTATGAACAAATGAAAATTCAAAAAAAATACCGCAGGACTGTTTTGACAGCCTAATATATAAAAATGGATTTCTGTCTGTCTGTCTGTCTGTCTGATTCTTATGGATTCGGAAACTACTAAACCGATCTACATGAAAATTGGTATGTAGGGGTTTTTGGGGCCGGGGAAGTTTTCGTGATAGTTTGAGACCCCTCCCCCCTCTCTAAGGGGTGGGGGGGGTTTGGCTGCCATACAAATGAAACTCAAATTTCTGCATAACTCGCGAATTAATGATGCAAATGAAACCAAATTTGGCATGTAGAGGTTTTATGGTGCAATAAATGTTTTTACGGTGGTGAGACACTCCCCCTCCCTTTCTAAGGGGGAGCTGCCATACAAATGAAAGACAAATTTCTGCATAATTCGAAAACTAATCAAGCAAATGGAACCAAATTTGTCATGCGAATGTTTTAGGGGACACGAAACGTTTCCATGGTGAATAGACACTCCTCCCCTCTCTCTGAGGAGGGGACCCCCCTACGCAATTTGGGATGTGAGGGTTTTTGGGTATGAGAAATGTTTCTATAATGGACACCTTTCCTCCTCTGGAATGGAGAGGGGGCCCCATAAAAATATTACACATATTTCAACCAAAAATATTCCAACCAAACATGACAATTGAAAATTTTCGGAAATTTTCGGATTTTTTCCTTCAGAAAAAGGGAAAATTCGTGAAATAAAATTTATATATGATTTACGCACGATGAAACGCACTCCTATATCTTCTAACAGAACTCGCAGATATAACAGAAAACAAATCGTATTGATTACAGAAAACAAATTTTGGGCGGGACGAAGTTTGCCGGGTCAGCTAGTCAACAATAAAAAAATAAACATCAATTGTTTAGGTATTCATGGGAGACCATGAATTTGGGATTGGGACATTATCCTGGGCTGTAAACCTATATTTGTAATCTCAATAAGTTTATTTCGAGAAAAATTAAAGACAACAAAATGGAATGAATGAGTATTTATTTTTAATATGAGAAATATGCGTTTATTTTAGAACGCGCTCTTATATCCCGAAACATACATACCCGTCATTTGTAATGTTTCTCAAGCATTGTTCATTTTATTCTATATACATAAGTGTAATCCAGGATGATGGAACGAAAGGCAACATCAGAATGAAACGAAGTCGAAAAATTCAATTTGAGCTAACATTCTTCATTCCCCGGAGATGATAAAAGCAGCATCGGGCCCTTACGCCTTAATGCCACACAGGTTCTCTTCATTTTAAGAACCGTTTTGTCTCAAATTCCAAACACGTAAGCTTTGATGGCATTTAAACAGTGTCTCATTACTCGAAATGGTACTTTTTCGCGAAATTCATTTGATTTTTGGATACAATAGAGCTTTCTTTTTCATTTGACTACAAAATAAAAATGATTTACAAATATGTTTTCATGGTGAAAAACTGAAAATTACACTAATCACATTTGTCTCTAATTCCGAACACCATTTTTGTCACTGACTCATATTCCGAACACTTTTGTCTCAAATTCCGAACAGCAGAAATGCATTTAAAAAAAAATCATAACTTTTAAACTACTGGACCGATTCATATGACCGATATATCAAATTAAAGTCAATTAGCTAGCCTTTTTTGGGAAAATGTTATGCTCGCATAAAAAATGGATTTTGCTTCGGTAATAATTGATTATATTTGTTTCTTATGGTTTACATGGTTTCGGGACCGAGGGCGCTATATCGGTATCGATAACTGTAAATGACGTTAAAATGAAGTCTATATCCTAAATAATGTCATAGTTTTGAATATTGAATTATTTATAACATTAAAGTTCAGTAAATCCACATTTAAAAATGAAGATTTCTGTTTAAAATATCATTTTATTTCATCCATTTATTGTAGATTCTTACCGTTTCTAGCCCTTAACATGAAGACAACAAACAAAATAGTTGAAAAAAAACTACAAAAACTGGAAAACTAACGATGCTTGTTTTTCTTACGAAATTTTCTAACGCATACATTTTATCGTTGCTTTTGATTGTCACTTTTTTGCAAATGCTTAATAATATAAATTATAGGCTGCATCGATACCTGTAAATGATGTTAAAATGAAGCCCATAACCCAAAGAATGTTAAGGCTTTCATTATTCAATTATTGATAACATTAAAGTTCAGTACATTTACATTTAAAATGAAGTGTTCGGAATTTGAATCATGCGTCGAAACTTGATTCAAATTCCGAACACCACATCAATACTAATTTTAATGAGTATTTCTGCATAAAATATCATTATTTCCATCCATTTACTG
The DNA here is from genome assembly GCF_029784135.1 of Toxorhynchites rutilus septentrionalis. Classification (NCBI taxonomy): domain Eukaryota; kingdom Metazoa; phylum Arthropoda; class Insecta; order Diptera; family Culicidae; genus Toxorhynchites; species Toxorhynchites rutilus. The sequence continues at coordinate 76,449,604 of NC_073745.1, forward strand.
TAGATTCATACCTTTTCTAGCACTTAACATGAAAAAAGACAAACAAAATACTTGAAACAAGTACAAACATTGAAAAATTAACGATGCTTGTTTTTTACGGAATTTGCTAACTAAAATAAAATGTTAGATATTTGGTTTTGACTGTCACTTTCTTGCAAATGTTTAAAATTATAAATTATAGGCTGTACTGATACCTGTAAATGATGTTACAATCTAGCCTATACCCCAAAGAATGTCTGGACCTTTATTATTCAATTATTCAATGTTAATTCATAATTATTCAATGTTAATGTAATATTATTCAAGGTTAATTGAAGTATAGAAAATTTACATTTAAAAATGAAGTGTTCGGAATTTGAGACTGTTCGGAATATGAGACAAAACGGTACAAAATTCCGCTTCACCGGATGCACAGCCCACATCTCGTAACGTAGCGCGAAAGTGTGAGCGAATTTCTGCTTCATCTATTCTGCCAACATAAATCCCCGCTCCCCATCGATGTCACATTGCTCTGCGCATACCATTCCTCCTCAGCATCGGTGCAGTAACGAAACGAACAAACCACGTCGGGAAGCCAAGGGGACGCATTAAATCAAAAATCCTCAAATATCGCTAAAAACTATGCGCGATATTAAAAACCATTATTCTCTTCCAGCTTTTTGTCTTTTTCGTCCCTCCATTTCTCTCTCGTACTATCCTACATCCTAGTTCCGAGAGATAAAATTCCTCAGCGACAATTTACGGCCGCATCAACGCGGAGATTTACGGAACCCTCGAGCGGCGAATTGCGATAGATAGAGGACCCTCTCGGCAGGTTCCCGGAAGTTTATTGTATCGAATCGAGCGCGGTGAGGAATAGCAGAAAATATAGAAAAAAAAAGAAAATTAAGTGCTAAACGTAGGAAATTCCGGCTTCGAAGCGCAACGGGAGCACTGCGCGGGAGCTGTGGGTGTGTCTGCGTTCGGGGATAAAATCTAGAATGAATTTTGGTTCCGGCCAATTTCTTAACCAAGTCCTTCCCCGGCAGAAGAAGAATGCCCCAGTGGTCGCAGTTGGAAGTGTCGTGGCTGTGACGCGGAGGCGATGATTTATTCCGAGTGAGAGCGGGTGTGAGAACTGAATGCTTTGGGTGGTGTGTTGTGTTGTGCCCGTTTTTTTTGTTATCGGTGGTGGTGTTTGTGGAAGGGGGTGGTGAGGTGGCTTCGCAGGCCTCAGTCGAATGCATAAACAGAAACGTGATCGGGCGGAAAACGGAAATTTGGGTCTGTGAATAGCAGCCGTGCAATTCAACGAGCAACAGAACAATCAGAGGATAACGGAACAGCCGACGGCGGAAGCGTGACAATTGCCGCGAAGAAAAATGGCCACAACGTATGGTCGACCTGGACAGGTAACGTGCCTAGTGTTTGATGTTCTGTGTTTTATAGTGGCTGTTTCCTGGTAGTGCATGTCTAGATTGTAATTTATTGCGAGGATGCAAATGACGCATGATGTAATGAGACCACGGGGTACAATCTCTTGTGTTAGAAAAAAATACCTCGCTGTCAAATACATAAATAATTCAACCAGGCGAGCCTACGAAAGACTAAATTCATTACTGCTTTTCAATCAACATCAGCCGAAGGCTTCGAAAGATTGTCGATTTTTGATAGCAATGAAATTTATTTTTAACGAGCCACATACATACTTTTGCATACATGATTCGTCCCGCATGCTATCGACCTTGCGACATCGTTCGTGAAGAGAGGGGGAATTGGAGGTAATTGAATCAGACCCGAAAGCCACCCTCCCGCTCCCAGTTCCATTCGCTAAAAATAACCCAAACTCAAGGTTTATCCCTACAGCAACCAAAATGAAAACGATGTCTTGTTGGTAGACTCGACTCGTTTCGGAAGGATTCGAAAGTCATGGGAAAATTGATTTCAATGATGCTGTGGGCTCTGTCACGTGTTTTTTTTTCCCGGAGAGAATTATTTCATATTTGCGCTAAAGAACGGGCTCGGCTCGGCAGCGAATCTCGGAACTCTCGCTCTCAACGGCTCCGAAACGGGGACAAACCGTTACCGAGCACCTTCACCTAAATTTGTCCGCTTTTCAATCGATGCGAAATTCGATTAGGATAATGGAAGCCACATCGAAGCCTCGTGGGGACAACAGGCGCGCGCGACAAAAATAGAACACGAACGGGACCGATTCGCAGATAGCGCGAACGTGACTCGATTTGCATTATTTTTATGTGATTGTAGTTTTTTCTTGTTTTGTTTTGGATGTCGCACAGCTGCTGGGACTGGATTTGTGAGCAATTTTTCGGCTGTTTAGAGGGGGTGACCATAAAATTCTATTCAACAAACGATATCTGTCTGCTGTTAAGCACAATTTACTGGTTCAGTGGAGAGAGAGGTACGTCGAATTGGGCGATGGAATGTGAGGTAGGGAAAATGATAATGGACCATTTCGTTGCATTTACATATCCACTTTTCTGCCATGAAATTGTAGTGTCACTTAAATGCCATTTAGGCAAGTTCTTTGCGGAGCGAGAACTCGTGAGCAGAAATAATGTTCTTCACTTCATCATGCTTACATCATGTTCAACCATCTGAAAGTATTTTTAAAGCAAATTGCTCCATAATGGATGTTGCTTTTGTGTCCGGAAGAATGATGAAGTACAGGCTTTAAAGGGACCTTCACATAATCATTCATTTAAACATAACTTCTGAGCAATCCCACACTAAATAAACACGTTGATTCCCGTGTCGGTCCCTAGAGACTGGCATTGAGCCTTTCGCTGGAAAAACGTTAACCACTGGGACTGACAGTTACAACATAAGGAAATAAAACAAAATGTTTTGTTTCCGGATGTTTTGCGATGTGTGACTATTTTCTAGTCGAGTTTTTGACTATTTTATTTTTGGATAATAAATATCTCTGGGGGCGGAGACCGACACCTATCTGTTGCAACAGCTCTTGATGTAGGCTAAATTAAAAACACAACAAAAACAATTCGGGACTCAACTCGTTTATCGGTCGCTGTTCCCACCCTCATTATAATCAGGTCTTATAGAATCTCGAAGGGGCATGTTTTCAGTTGTAATTATTTTAAATATAAATTTAAACTTTTGAGTAAAATTTTGAGCGGTGCATTCAAAATATTATATTTGCTAAATAACCATTTGATTCCTCATAGCTATGATGTACATCATATCTAATTTAGACATCTGAAAAAAATCAACTATTCTAGAATCGCTCTACAATGCCCCGATCTTCTCGTATTTTGAATATTCCGTGAATATTCCGCACAGCCGTCGATGTGGATGCATGGCTGGGGTATCCATACGTTGCCCGACGTTCAGGATTGTCGTAATGGACCCACTTTCCATCGCCAGTAACGATTCGATGCAAAAAACGCTTTCTTTTATGCCGTTGGAGCAGTTGTTCGCACGTGAAAAAACGGCGTTCGACATCTCGTGGCTTCAATTCATACGGCACCCAATGTCCTACCTTTCGGATCATTCCCATTGCTTTTAAACGATCGGATATGGTTTGCTGAGCTAATCCCAGTGTATCTGCAAGTTCTTGTTGCGTTTGTGACGGATCTTGATCGAATAAAGCCTCCAATTTTTCATCTTCATTTTTTTTTGTCTTCCAAGCTAAAATTACCAAAATTTTGACACATACTGAAAAAGACGCGCAATGACAGTAGCTTTCCAACGAATGTCTGGAAATTTGATTCACTGGTACAATACTTTTTTTTCAAAACAAAATTAATTGGATCTATTTGTTCGCCATAAAGGAAATCTTTCGTGTTTGAATTTTCATTTAAAAATTTGGATTTGACATATACCTGGAAAATTATTGAAACAAACTATCGTAACAAATTCTCATATGGGTGTCATACTGGTCGGAATTAATTTCCATTGAAAGAGCAGTGCAGCATAACAAATAAGCTTATGAAAGATAAACAATTTTTTTTTGTACATTTCAGATAAGTATTTACTGAATAGAGTGTTTAAATCTGATGTTATTATATAAAAAAAATCATACGTAATGGAATACCCAGCATCGTGACTATCCTTTTATATTTCCAGGCTAAGGATCTTTTGTTTTGAACCGAGTCCCGTTATCTACTGTACATAAGTGCTCGGTGTTGATTCGTGAACAGGTTTACGATACATTTAAATTCGTTGCGTACAATATAAGATTAGTATGACTCCTCGCAGACATACCACCGCAAAAGGGTTAAACGACCCATGAAACATATTCTATCTTTTATAAACATATCTTTTAATTGATAAAAAAAATACACATTTTTCTAATGAACAATTTACTATAATCATTATTTTTTGTCTGTTTCTGATCCAATAATCAATTTCGATATTAATTATTTATAGGTTACTTTATAAGTATTTTATTATCATCATGCTTTTAGTTTCGTCTCAAGTTAAATAACAGAAAAATTAATTCTGTGAATATGAATTTCGACATAAATTCGTATATTTAACAACATTAACACAAAATTAAGAAATAGGTTCTGTTGTTGAATAAGAATGTTTGTTTCAAGCAGAAAGAATATTTTCAATTCACTATAGCAGTACAAAACCTGTCTGTTTCGAGTTACTTCGTGTGCGGATCAAAGTAGAGCTTAAGTTTGACAGCTGAAGTAAAGACAGATTTAGGTTGAGGTTGAGTTTCAGTTGCCCGCGTACAGTCGGCCTAAAATGTTAATTCGCGATGTCGGCGGGACAGTGTCAAAATCTATTGGCGAAATCAGCGGATGAAGCATACATATAAGGTACGCTGTCATCATCTAAAAAGGTTTAAATGGTAATAAAGTAAGCATAAGCCATTAAAATTGCAATAAAAAAAACTGTTTTGAATTGTTAATAGATCAATGAAAATTAGCAATTAGCGAAATCTTCTCTGAAGGCTCATAACATATTGTTCTGAACCTTCTTAATCCGCTACTTAAAAGAATTATAAGGACAGATCAAATTGTTGAAATTATAATTAGAAACCATTATTAGGAACAAGTTCTATTCAAGATTCTTTCATTACTTGCAGAGAGATAGCCACGGACCGAGTTAATTGGAGAAAAATTGTGAATCAGGCCATTAGCCAAAATAAAAAAATTGCTTGCAGAAAACTTTTCATATTGTTGGTGAGGATGTTCATTTGATACATGAAAATTAATTTTCATTGAAAGCTAGAGTTGCTGCATTTCTACAAGCTGTCAAACTCGATACTGAAGGAATGTCCTATCAATAAAAATGATCGTGTTGAATTAGAGAATAATGATAATGTGGAATGGAGGGATTCTTGCTAGTATGTATTGTCATCACTGATAATTTCAATGCTCATGATAGCGTAAGGACTGCTTAACGATGAGATTAGTAAAAATTGTCAATTTATATTTTCCCGATAATGTCAAGAACGACCGACGACAAGCCAAATATTCCGAACTGCTGCTGCCACCGCCAAGCGAATAATTTTTTACGGGCGTAGGACCGGCAAAGTGTTAATAAGAAGGGAATTAATTGTTCGCAAAGGAGCAGGGAATCAATTTATCATTGTTTTTGCTTGAAAACAAGCGATAATATCACCGTATGATACAGTCGATATTTTCTTTCAGAGTCACAATCTCTTGTTGCTACTGTTTGTGTATCACAACAAAAAATTGAGAGAATCAACTAATGTTGCACCGGTGAGACGACAAAGGCGTATCGCAGTGTGACATTGTTATGATACACATTCAGGCTGCAGCAAATTTGTTTTTGTGTGGCTGTGACAAACGTTTTGTAATTGTTGCATTTCATGAACAACAAGGAAAGAAACTTTGTCATCAATATGTAACATTTGGGACAATTTTTCAACTCAATCGCATGTTTTTATATCAAAGCAGCATTTCTTGTTTGAATAGGTAACGAAATGGGAACGTAAGCATTTTAAAATAAATTCCAAATAAATTTTTCAATATTTTTCTTATTTTGGGTACGAAAATATAAGTGGCAAGGATGATTGAATGGAACTGGAGGACACCTTTACAGGTATTTTTTTTCGGAAACATATGCTTTGTTCCCGATTTGGAAAAAGGTACTTTTGCCATTTTCCAAATCGAAAACATGGGTTATGTACTGAATCAGCAGTTGGAAGCGATGATTATTGTGTCGATTCTATAACAAATACCCGAATTCTACATGCCCGAGAAACGTTTACCCAAATGTAAGACTTACCTGAAAAAAGTTTACCCGAACGAATATTTACCCGAATGTGACAAATACTCGAATGATCAATTATCCGAATGCAACAAACACCCGAACGACAAAATACCCAGTATTATTCAGTCTCTCCAATGGTTGAGTGTTTTGTGTTACACTTATCATGATGAATGTTAAATAATTTTCATATAATTAAATTGCGATGAAATATTAAATTATTGTTTGTGTACAATGCACTTGTTTTGTTCTTGAAAATATTAAGAAATAAGAGTCTTCCAAATTTAAATTAGCGAAAAATTCTTGTAAATTCAAACTAGTCATCTCTTTAAAATAGAGGTTTTAAAGAATTTCTTTCCACCCCACAATATGAGTATCAAATGAAAGGGCCTGACTAGTGGAATACGAAAAACATAAATTCAAAATGACCACCATCATAAAATGTCGGAATGTGGGTATCAAATGAAAGGTCTTGACTAGCTGAATACGAAACACACATATCCAAGATGACCGCCATGGCAAAATGGTGGATGACAACAATCTTATTCCCAACCCACACAATATGGGTATCAAATGAAAGGTCTTGACTAATAGAATACGAAACAGACATCCAAGGATAATATAATTCGGCAGAAATCAATTTGAAAGTTGCGGTTTCAATGCGATGTGAAGAGCGGGTTCAACAAGATCTTTGTTCAATTTTATCTTCATAACATTTTCAACGTTTTCGCCCCCAAACGATTTCTCTCGTTTGTAAAAACCCTGTTGTATGATGAAAAATCTCGCTCCACGTCTGACTGAGAAGATGCTGCAGCGAGGACAACTCGTGCTATCTCCCAGTACCGTTTATCTCGTATTCTTTGCGCGTACCAGTAGTGAACAACATTGAAATCCTCCGCCGGACTGACCCGATCTTGATACTGGATTTGCGATATTTTATCTTCCAATGATGACTCAGATGGACGCGAGGATGTGCCTTCTCCAAAAAGTTGAGTGAAATAATGATCAAAATGATCAAGTTTTACCAGATATTTCTGAAAAAAATAGTTGTTCATGAAAAAATAAGATCAGTTAAATACTTCAAAACGTAACGTATTTATAAGCAATGTGAGAGCAATCAAAAAGTTATCGTACTCATAAAGGTTAACGATATAACGTACCTCCAATCATAATTCTCTTAATAATTTTGGCGTAGAACTACGTCTTTGTTTCTAATACAGGGGGTGTAACTCCACGAAAGCGTGTAACTAAAAAAGTGATTTCAAACGCAAGGCACGCAAACAAGATATTGCGATGAATTTTATATTATATATCATTAGACGGGTAATTCAGCAATTTTCAAAGTGAATAATAAATTTGCAAAAGTGAAAAATCAGATTACAGGTAAACTTCGATATAACGTACATTTCACTTTCAAAATTGTACGTTATATCGAAGCATAATAAAGTACTCACAAACGTAGTCTATAATACATTATTGTGTTGCTGTTTTAGTAAAGTTAATGAATAACTTCAATCAAAAGACGAAGCCAGCCTTTCTCATGGTGTTTCCATTCGTACTGTTGATTAAAGCTTGATTCATTTAGAATCCGGAATCACAAAACCAGCTGTATTTCGGAATTGATTGAAGGCTCAAAACTTGTTTTAGCATCACAATACGGATAATTCATTGTTCTATCAGAAAAAAAGTATTGAAAAAAATTTTCTTTCACACTTTGGAAATGTGTACGTTATATCGAGGTAAAATGTACGTTATATCGAGTGACGTTATATCGAGGATACGTTATAACGAGGGTACGTTATATCGAAGTTTCCCTGTAGTAGTTGTTCCCATCACAGTCCTACGCCAAGTTTCCGTTCGTTCCTCTAGGTATAGACCCCTCTACGTTTTGGTTTTGTATTATTTCTTGTATCAATTGAATTATTTATAAGTTTTTTAATTCTGGTGTGATACGAAGTTCACAGTTGTAGATGGTGTTCTCATACACCTTGTTTTTCTTGGATTTTCCAAATACAATACGTTTTAATTCATTACTCCGCAAAGCGTTTCTACAATGTGAGGTTTGATTTTTTTTTTCATGCTATTTTATGCCGTGGAATATTTTTTCAGTCTCAATAATCAAGGTACAAGTGGAGATACACTTTGAACACACAATAGCTGAAACTGCTACAAGCACGCTCCAAATTCAAATTCATTCTAAAGCGATCAGTTGAAAAAACAAATAAGTGTTGTAACGTTTCGAGGATTGGAAGATTTTTATCCATTTCGATTTTTTCCGGCAATAAAATGGAAAATGTCAAAGTATCGGTCCCAGCTCAATGTCAGTCCCAACTCCCAAAAACATTGATTTGATAAAAAGGAGATCTTCAGTAGCATAGATAAAAACAGTCACGTTCTTTAATACATCCGAAAATAAACCACTTTTTATTATCTTATTTTGTAACTGTCGATCCCAGTGACCGACGCTCTCCTTTTTCAGAACCCTTAATTTTCCAATTTCCTAATACTGGGAAACTTTGATATAACGTACCCTCGTTATAACGTACTCTCGATATAACGTACATTTTACCTCGATATAACGTACACATTTCCAAAGTGTGAAGGAAAATTTTTTTCAATACTTTTTTTCTGATAGAACAATGGATTATCCGTATTGTGATGCTAAAACAAGTTTTGTGCCTTCAATCAATTCCGAAATACAGCTGGTTTTGTGAATCCGGATTCTAAATGAATCAAGCTTTAATCAACAGTACGAAGGGAAACATCAGGAGAAAGGCTGGCTTCGTCTTCTGATTGAAGTTATTCATTAACTTTACTAAAACAGCAACACAATAATGTATTATAGACTACGTTTGTGAGTACTTTATTATGCTTCGATATAACGTACAATTCGATACAACGCACAATTTTGAAAGTGATATGTACGTTATATCGAAGTTGACCTGTATTAATTTTGATTCTTTGGATTTTTGAAAATCCGCAATTTCAACATTCTGAACAGTGGTCATACAATAGACCGTTTATTATATGCATTAGTGTGCTTCAAAGTAATTGTATTGATGGACAGAATCAACTATTATTGGGAACTAATTCTGCCTTAACTGTTGCTAAGATTTGTATTCCAGAAAAGCTTGTTATCTATTAGAACTTAGATTGTGGGTTGTTCACTAATCACGTAATGGAATATGGAGGAAAGGGAGTATGTGGAAGTCTAATACAACATTACGTCAACTATGAATTTTCACACAAAAAATCTTATTTAGAAGAGACGGTTTTTTTCGTATGTGAAAAGTGAATAGTCCTTACGTTAAAATATGTGAACCCAACTGTCCAAAATTTCAATTTTCCAATTCTTTTTTCCAACTTTCCAATTTTCCAATTTTCCAATTTTCCAATTTTCCAATTTTCCAATTCCAATTTTCCAATTTTCCAATTTTCCAATTATCCAATTTTCCAATTTTCCAATTTTCCAATTTTCCAATTTTCCAATTTTCCAATTTTCCAATTTTCCAATTTTCCAATTTTCCAATTTTCCAATTTTCCAGTTTTCCAATTTTCCAATTTTCCAATTTTCCAATTTTCCAATTTTCCAATTTTCCAATTTTCCAATTTTCCAATTTTCCAATTTTCCAATTTTCCAATTTTCCAATTTTCCAATTTTCCAATTTTCCAATTTTCCAATTTTCCAATTTTCCAATTTTCCAATTTTCCAATTTTCCAATTTTCCAATTGTCCAATTTTCCAATTTTCCAATTTTCCAATTTTCCAATTTTCCAATTTTCCAATTTTCCAATTTTCCAATTTTCCAATTTTCCAATTTTCCAATTTTCCAATTTTCCAATTTTCCAATTTTCCAATTTTCCAATTTTCCAATTTTCCAATTTTCCAATTTTCCAATTTTCCAATTTTCCAATTTTCCAATTTTCCAATTTTCCAATTTTCCAATTTTCCAATTTTCCAATTTTCCAATTTTCCAATTTTCCAATTTTCCAATTTTCCAATTTTCCAATTTTCCAATTTTCCAATTTTCCAATTTTCCAATTTTCCAATTTTCCAATTTTCCAATTTTCCAATTTTCCAATTTTCCAATTTTCCAATTTTCCAATTTTCCAATTTTCTAATTCTCCAATTTCCCAGATTTCTAATTTTCCAATTTTTCAATTTTCCAATTCTCCAATTTTCCAAATTTTCCAATTTTTCAATTTACCAATTTTTTTAATAATTGAAAAATTTTCAATTTTTCGATTTTTAAATTTTAAAATTTTTAAATTTTAAAATTTTTAAATTTTTAAATTTTTAAATTTTTAAATTTTTAAATTTTTAAATTTTTAAATTTTTAAATTTTTAAATTTTTAAATTTTTAAATTTTTAAATTTTTAAATTTTTAAATTTTTAAATTTTTAAATTTTTAAATTTTTAAATTTTTAAATTTTTCAATTTTCAAATTTTCAATTTTTCAATTTTTCAATTTATTTATTTTTCAATTTTTCGGTCAACTAATGTGGGACATTACTGGAAACATACAATTATGGCAAGCTAAATGAAACCGTATGAAAGACGGCTGCCCTTTGTCCCTAAAGGTGTTATGTAGCTAATTGACTCTCCCTCCAAAGCCTGAATGGTTAAAATAGTCTGAATTTATCATTTGAAGCAAGGTACATCAATGGGGGAAAAAGTTTGATCATATTAAAAAAGTGTACGCTATATCGAGGAAAAATGTTCGTTATATCGAGTGACGCAATATCGAGGGTACGTTGTATCGAGGGTACGTTATATCGAAGTTTACTTGTATGTCCAAGAATCTCAAGCACCCGGAAACTTAATTCCTCGAAAACACAATCGTCAATGATCCAATCATACGAAGATTTAATAAATTTCGCTACCACACTTGCGAATCAAGCAGAAAAACAGCCCTGTCTCGGTGTTGTTCACACTAACCACACACGCAAACACTATGAAAGCAACGGTAGTAGCAGCAGCGGAATTGAACATCATCGAAAATAAACAACAAGAAAATAAACATCACACGACACACCATCAGCGCAGAACACTCAGAAATGGCAAATTTTTCACTTTTGGACCTCTCGCACTAATTGCTTGGCTTGATATCTAAATTCAAATTGACCAGCTTAGTCTGCCAAACCTCCGATAATCGCACTCAATAATTTTCTCAATATTTTTTATTCCTTGTGCCACGAAGCAACCGACCGAACATCACTTTTTATGGCATTTTTATCCATTCTAACTAAACTTACGTTGCTAGCGAATTTCTTCGAACAGCACAATTTTAACCGAACACTTTCGTTGCTTGCTTATAATTTGTTTTTTTTTTTTCAAATATGTGGCTGATTTTCTCTATTTGCACAAATTTGCACGTATTTCGCATGAAATATAAAAAAAACTTCTACCGAACCGGCGATGTCGTAAGCCTTTACACAATTTGTCAGAAAAGAGTAGTCTGTCTTCCTCTCTTTGGTAGGAATGTTGTGCGACAAACCTCTTGTTGCGAAAACTCATTTATTGGGACCAGCCTGAGGGCATCCGTATACTAGCACATAGGATTTGACAGCGTCAAACATGTCCGGGTCGCAAATGCAATTTGCGACCACTGTCACTCGCGAGAACTGCCAAACTCTCAAGCTGGTGTAAAACAAGGCACTTAACATACTACCAGGTGGGTCAAAACGTGAAGTGGTTTTCTGCAGCCATTTAAAAAATACACAAAAGTAAATTAAGACGATTGAGCACAATTTGTGGAATATACTGATACTTTATGAAATACTCATTGCTATATTCATTATATTCATTACGTTTTACGCTGCAAGCGTTTCATTTATTGTCTTTGCGTTGAAGGCACCATAATGATTTGCGCCATTTGGAAAACGAAATTAAGGACGAAATTAACACACTTCTAGAACAAAAAATAATGAATGAAAATTTACTTTTCTGTATTCAATATGTATTCTATGTAATAGAGTAATACGTTTCCTCGAAAATTGTGAAATAATATGAAACTGAAATTGTGTTTGATGCTGATTTTATATTATAATGGTGAGTTTTTGTGATTATTGTGTTGTAAAATATTTGGAAATATACAACCAAATGGCTAAGTAAGCGTCAGGACTACGTGTTTTAAGTAATCGAATAACTTAAAAATCTACATACTATTTATAAGATTTCAAAACTACCTTCTTTAAATTTTCACGAATTTAACGATTGTTTCGAGTTAAATATGACGTTTACGTTTACGTGCGTTTTAAGCCAGATGTAAAGAAGGTATTTTAGTGCGGTGATAGCTGTGTTCTTCGGCTGAAAAGTAAAGCTAAAAATTTGTTTCGTTTCGAGTGATGTCGTCACACAACTGATCCGGTTCGAATTTTCGATTGTCATTCTGTGAATGGTGCTGCATAGTATAAATTGTGGATTAGATTTTTACGGAAATGATGTTTGATGATGAGCGTTGGAGATGTTTTTCCGCACGCAAAACGCAAATTTTCGAATAAAGCATGAGCAGCAGCTAAATACAACTGAAATTATTGAAATAAAGCAGAATTCATTCAAACCCTTTTATTTCACTTAAATTCTTTCAATTTCTTAAGTTGGTTTACATTATAATATAATACTACATTTCAAGTGATCAACCTAGGGTTCTACGTTTTATATTATCATTCAGACCCTTGTGATCATCATGATCATTACATTTCACATAAATTTTTTTTTCAAAAAACAATTCTTTTTTTAGTTAGCGAATGGGCGCACCTTGTTCCATAGATTTGCCTTGAGTTCGCCGAGTAATTTGATAGGTTTGGCAATGACAGCTAAATTTGTAGCACATCTTGACTCGCGGATCATATCCCCTTGCCCGGGGCTTGATTGGGACACATCGCATATCATGATATTTGCAAATAGGTACAATTGTGTGATACTTTCGTAGCACAACAAACGGATGTGGTGATACAAATTTGTTCGCATTGAACTGAAACGCAATTTGTCACTCTCGTTTTGAGCATGCAACAATGCCAAAGATACATTTATTTTTATTGCAACACTGCGAACTAAGGACAATGTCGTTATTGTACAAAGGTTCGTGATTTTTGATTCCCTGCAAAGGAGGGTATAAGTGTATCAGGACAATCACACACGAAGATCGATAGCTTTAAGAAAAACAAATATTTGGGACATGTAATCAAGGTCTACTCGAGCCAACACATCTCTCACTGACACATTGGGCTGTGTTCCTAGGGCTCGAAGGGAGTTTTTCAAATTAGATCTGGCGACAAGATGCACCTCGCACGACCAAACAACGTGCATCACGACCATATCCTTGGCCACAAACGCAGAGATTGTTGCCGGCAAAATTAACACATCCAGCTACAATACTTCGTAATACCTATTGTCATCATAAGCTGGAAAAACCACTGATGAAATTGGTTCAGGCGTAAATATGAATGAAGCAAACAACAACGATTTTACGCCGAACTGCTTGATTTTCGAACAAAATAATCCGAATGCCAAATAAGTATTTGGACAAAGCATTCAAACATAGGCGAGCACGGACATTTTTCGTGCGAAATCCGAAGTGTGAAGCGGCTTCCCGAGAACATTTGTTATGCGACTGTGAATGTATTATGAGCGGTTTATTCTATGAGTACGAAGATGGTTCCATGAAGGACCCTTTTGTTAACAATCTTTAATTTTATTCGTCAAGGAGAAGATTACAACATTCATATAATTATCACACTGATGATAAACGATGCAACGAATTGAAAGGCTTATCGGAAAGTCCTGTTTTATCCTCTAATTATCCGCGTGATTTATCCCTCATTCCGTTATATTTCAGAGCTCCATAGTCATATCACCTGGCCACGAGGAGAGTCAGTATAATCTGCCGAACCAATCCTCAATCCGACATAATTATACTGTAGTTTTACCAGGAAGAAATCTGGAACGTACGATGAGCAAATTACACGTACCTACTTTCAATTCATTGTCATCCTCGCGACTGAGCGTTATCATAATTATCGTTCTCCTTATACACCTCTCCCCGCTATGGTTACAATTCTGTAGCGAAAGACACCACCCCGGAAGGGTGGCACAATTTATATAGTGTTCGCAATTGCTAGTTCGCGAGCATCCCCGCGGGATCATCAGCCCTCCTGCAGAAGTGGTTGCGCTGGCTAGTGCGCTAACTCCGCTCCGTGTTGCACGGAGGCGACTAAAGCTTAGTGATATTTCGACTTTCAATTTTCCTGAAGTGCGAACGACGTTTATTAAAACTTGCTCAAGGTGGACAAGTTTTAATGAGCGAGTTAACTTTTCCGACCGGGTTTTGGGTTTTTAAAAATAAATCTAACTACACTCGTCGACACCTGACTTCAGACTAACTTTATTGATAACATTAATGTTACAGTTCCCCCCAATAATTCTGCATGCACAGCAGCTCCTGGCGACGCTCAGCAAGTTCATCGATCGCCATCGATATCGTTGAGAATGTGATATAAAAAATATGATGATCGCGGCTGTTGCCGTGTTGACGAATTCTGCTGACTCTGATGGCACCGTCGTTGGACTTTGACCAAGTCTGGCTAACAGCGTCGTTAACTAGCGCACGCAGAATGGGTGCATAAAAAGCGACAGTAGTAGCGTTTTCCCGACCCCGTGCAGTGGTGTTGGTTAATATCACTACTAATGAAAATTATTATCAACCATCGTCATCCCACAGTGCTAACGAACAGAGCAAAAAGCTCAAAAGCTGCTATCGGGAGGAAATTGAAAAACTTTTCCCTTCCTCTGCTTAGACATTCATAAAATAAGTCGCCCCATTTTGTTAATTAACAGTAATTAGAATGTCCCTAGAGACGTCGAAAGGTAGCAATAACGCAAATAATAATTTAGGAGAGCTAACTTTTAAACTGGAAATAAAACGTTCCACGACATCAAAAGAACGCTGGAAAAAGCATCCAAAAAGGAGGTGAAGGTGGGGAAAAAGACACGATAGCAGGATTCCACGTCGGTGAATTCCAGTTGCTTCGTTTTGCTCGAAGGATTTCAAAGGACCGCCAGTCGCACCATTTCGAGCAAGTCGTTTTTATTCTATTTCATCGTACACTTCTAATAAACTGTTCGATGTTTTTTTGCTTCCTTCAACGGTATTATCCTTACCGTCAAGGCGGGTGCAGATTTACGATTCTCGTTTAGGACACGTGCCCTCTGAGTTCTTTCTTCCCACTCGATTCGTATTGCCTGCTTCTCACAATGGAAAGCGATTAAAGCTTGCGCTTTCATCGCGACGCTTTTGTTGATTTTAATTTCAATTTTCGAGATAGATTCTAAGTGTTATCTCGTTTGAAGTGGGGAGAAATGTTTCCCTCGGTTGAATTATACACACGGCTCTAGTCACAACAAACAAAAGCACGCATATGAATTATTCCTCCGTGAGACGGAGTTTTGCAACGATAACAAGCCAGCTCAACCAGGTCGGAAATTCTATTATTCAGCCATTATTTCAATCATTCACTATCAATCCCCGCAAACAACGTTACGGGCTAATGATAGTACTTCCAACGTTCCGAACGGTGGCTGGTACGCCTCCGAGCAACAAGCACTTCATGTGCTTGGAAAGGATATCCCCATTTCGGTTCAGCCCACGGCAGAAAAAAAGGCAGGTGTCATCATGGCAACATATTGCATCAATTCCCATCACTCACAGGTGCCGCGAGGCGGTGGAAGCATTTTCAAAAATTTATGAGTGCGGAAAATTATGCCGTGGCACACGGGTCCCACTTCTTGGCACCTCGAATGCTATCAACAGTGATCCCACACAGATAGAAGCGTTATCTCGTCACGTTTTGGGGCACGTATTCGTTACATTGGTTGCGTCTGACATATTACCACCCGTAAGTGGTATTCAATTTGGTATTGTACACAATATCTAATTAATATGAACGCTCGGGATCCTATTCGCGCACACTATTTTGATTTTCGTTGTGATTCAAAAGAAACAAGAAAAGTATTTAAGCTGTCTTCCTTTTTTTATTACAAATTTCATAAGCAAGGGAATAATTTTCGATAAACAGCAAGCGTCAGAGAAAAAGGACTCAAGCATTTTAATTTACAATCGAAGCATTTTCATTATCAACATAACACATTTTAGCAAAAAAGAACTTTGAAAAACTTGTTGATGAACAATCTGGATTCTGTTGCTCCTAAAAAACAGGCTTCAGAGATACAGAAAATTGTTCTAGCCGTATTTATTATTTAAAAAACACCCTCGAAGCGATTGATCTGTGGAAGTTAACACTTTAAGGACCGGGAAGAAATATGTAAGACATACGCCTGGGACCGCACGTATTGACTTGTGTGAAGTTGCTTGCTTTGCTTGCAAGTTTTTAAGAGGCTTCAAACTTTGTAGTTCATTCGCCTCTATGTGTGAAGTTAGCGGATGAAAGTTCAGCGGATAAAAGTTTTTGTTGCGTGCAAATTTCTGTTCAACGTCTTGCTGGATTTAATGAATAATGAATTATTTCAGTTGAAATAAATTGATTGTTTATCAAGTTTACAACCATACTCATTAGATAGAGAATTGATTCATTCATCTTTCCACATAATTCTTTTTTTCTTGATCGAGACAAAGAAAAGTTATAGACTGAAACGTGAGCATGGGTCAATATAGGAAAATATACAGAATTTTGAAAATTAAAAAAAGTTGTTCGAATAGGGTTATCGTAGTTATTCGATAGAGAAATATTTCACCCTTCTTCCAGGCACAATTTGATTAATCGGAAAAGGGTCTGAGAAAAGTTGTAGACCAAGTTGTATGGGAAGGAGTCAACTGCGAGTAATCGGTTTTCTACCTTCTTCTTGAATGGCGTTAACGTTCCCTTGTGGAACATTTGCCGCCTCAACGTATGCATTAACTAGTGTCATTTATTAATACTTGGTTGAGATTTCTTAAGCCAAATAACACGCCTTGAATGTATTCCGAGGGGCAAGCTCTTGAATACGCGTGACCACAGTGCAAGTCGAAGGAAATTTCTTTGACGGAAAATCCCCCGGCCAGAACGGGAATCGAATCCGAACACCCGGCATGATAATGTGAGACGCTAACCACTCGGCCACGGATGCACGACGGGTTTATGCCTTACTAACCATATAATTAGGAAATTGTTTATATATAGTTATAAAAATATATTTAAGAATTCGGCTCCTGAAAAATTTTGTAACTTAGCCTGTAAAAATAAACGAATTAAAAAAAATAAGTTGTATGGGAGAAATTAATAATTTTAAGGGTCTGGCTGGGTAAGGGAGTAAAAAGTACAAAGGAAGTAAAAATTTCTATTGTATAGAAATTTTGACTATTTTTCGAATCCCTATCCATAGGATCTATGGTGAAAAACGTACCTTCAAAATTTTAGCACGCCATGCTCAATAGCTTTGAGATAAAAAAAATGAAAAAAATACTGAAAGTGTATCTTACTATGATATATCGAGAAATATAATCAAAAAAAAATCCTAAAAAATTGAAGTACTAAAAAAATTATGAAATATTTATATTTTTTTAAACCGAGGTTTTCAAAAAAATTTTGATACCAAATGTCTTAAAATTGCATGAAACGAGATTTACTGTTACTCCCAAAATTCTTTTTTGTCAAAAATTGACTTTTTAAACGGTTTTATTTAACTTTCCCTGTAACATGTTTGTAACGTGTTTATCTGTAGCGCCCCACATTATTCCCACATTTATATTAATTTGACCCCCTTCCTGCTGACCGATTCATCTGAAATTTGGAACACACATTTATCTCTGCAGTCCTGCAGACTGCGTATTTCATGCTCTTTCATGCTTTTAAAGTGAACGGTGTCATTGTGATTAAGCATAACAATGTACTAAAAGCTAGGAAATTATTAGGCAAGTAGCATTTAGCAGTTATCACACCCCTTCCTCCATTAATCTAGGGCATTGATGAGACTAACATGTAATAGTGGGGCATGTTCAATTACCATTATCCACAGTTAATGATTCCATCATATGCAACCCAGCGTATTACTAAATCGTAATGCTTGAAGCTTCTGGTAGACAAATATGCTTGAAAACTTTGAATGTGTTTTTCTCAGTTGCTGATTTTGGAACATGGGACAACTATGCTTAGAACGGCAGCACAGTAAATGCGATTTTTTACGCGGATACCATCGACATCGTGAAATTCATTTCATTATAACTTTGCCAACCAATGATACCAAAGCTAAAATTATGCTTCAAAATTGAATTTATAAAGTTAACCTTTTCCGATCGTATTAAATTTCGACATAAGGTAAATCATTTTGGTTTGTCCAGTCGAAAATACGATCATGGTTTGTCAACTTTTTTGAATGCTCTAATTCAGCATACCTTTGTCAAATCAGGTATTCGAATGTTTCAAAACATATATATAAAATTGTCTTTTCCATGATTTACAGTAGTTTTATAGTATATTTTTACGGATTTACATGTTTTATAGGATTATAAAATACACCTTCTATTTGTGTCAATGCGTCTCTCGTGTGAACTAGCTTCTAATCGATCACCAGATGATTATTTGGCACGTATTCAGACCTTTTCTGGATTATAAAACTTACAAATATTGTAAACATCATGCCTGCACACCAATTGTATCAGATTTACTTGGCTAAACCATGTAATTAATGCATTTAGATGACCTCAACATTAGTGAATCGGACATCTCATGATCAGAATTGAGGTCATCTAAATGCATTAATTACATGGTTTAGCCAAGTAAATCTGGTATAAATCTGATTTTCTCCAAATGATTTCTATGGAATCCGCTTGGCGCGTTGCAGTTTGTTCATGGTGTCCTTCGTACTTTGGCACTTTTAAAATGCCCAAGAAAAGGCAATATTCTGAAGAAAGCCTAAATTATGAATGGATCAATATGATGAGAGTAAACTCAAACAATGATAAATGCAACATCTACTTGAGAATTCGAATGTTTTCATTCAAAAATGGTGATTTCTGAAACCGGACAAACCATGATCATTTTGTGGACGAACTATGATCATAATTTCTCTTTGAGAAAAATCGTTAAAAACATAAAAATTTGAATAATTTCACCGTCTTATGGTAGTATTAGCAACTTAAGACTTGGGGCTTTTCAACAAACCCAAACTCGTATCGATTGCATGTGATTTTAAAGAAGAAAACTCGATTTGCATTTACTAGTTGCGTAAAAACACCCTAAATCGGACAAATCAAGATCATTTACCCTATGTGTCGTACTGGTCGCAATTATTCTTACTTCAAAAAGCAGTGATGTATAACATCGTGAGATCATGAAAGATGAATTCCTTTATTTTTTGCAAACTTTTGATAAGTATTTACTAAACAATGTTTTTAGGTTTATGTCTAAAAATTACTACTTCGTGTGATATCTTTCGCATGCATCACAAAAATAAATAGTTTTCCATTTTTCGCCATTTCTCTTTCTATTTGAACATACAAAACAATACTCTTTACATCTACACAGTGCCGCAAGACATGAAGTTTTCCATTTCCTCAAGCACCGATGGCAACTTTTGTGTATACTGAGTACCGTTGTCTATTATTCATAATAGCACTGTTTTGGTTCGTGATAAGTTTAGAACACATTAAAATTCGTTTAGAAAACGTGTCAACTGATACATTATTGCATACATTAAACTATTTGTATACTTCTTTGCTTAGGTGGCTGAGCGTAGACAACCGAACGCAAAGGGTTAATTCAGATTTCGATACAAATTTTCTGAGAAAAAAATCAGATAAAAAGATTTTTGAGATCACAAACACAAATTTTATTATGGCAACCCTGGATCCAACATGTGTCTACATCATGGATGAGTTCTGCTTCGAACAATATTTGTTTTAGTAAACTCTAAAAGTCGTCGAAGACAGTTAGCATGTAGATTTTCAAATGTAAAAGTAAGAGCACAAAAAACTGTTTTTTAAATGGTGACCCTAATGTAACTTAATACAAAAGCGCTAAATCGGTTGTATTGAAAGATAGAAAAAAAAATTGCTCTACAAAGTTGCTTAAAATAACTAAAGCTACAACACTGTCAAGCTATATTTACCTCTATCTATAAAGATAAAAAAGGTAGATGTTTTTTTTTACTTTGATCTTAGCCTTCAGGCCTAGAAGCGATTATGTTAGATGTTTGATTTCACCTAAAATGTTGGTCACCTCATTTTTGTGTATGAAAGCTTCTACGAAATCGTGTAACACCGTCACAACAACAGCAAATGTGTTTCGTATACAACAATTGCATTAAAATAGTTTCCTTTGCTGACGTCATTTATATTTTCACTTGATGACGTGGAATTTGACACGATTCTTGCTCCCAGAAACTATTTCAGTATTCATTCAAAGAAACTTGAACACGCAAAAGTCAAATCTTTTTTTGAGATTTAACAACTTTTTTCCGGTTCAAAACAGTTAAAACAGATGAACAAAAAGAAAAGTTTGGATGTTTTCTTCACTACGAGCTACAAAACAAAGATAACATAAAATCATGATAACATTATTAATCAACTGCAATACGTCATGAAAATAAGCTTGTTTCAGGAAATCCATATTCTTAATTGCTCAAAAGTTTTCGGCTGACAAACAAAATGCACAAATAATTTTCCGGCAATCTATTTGCAATTTTCAAAGTTCAAATACAGCAACTATCTAGATGTAGGGAATGAAGACTTATCTTTGATTGATGCGGAAAATGAAATGAGAGCTCATTAAAAATAGATTTCAAATACCAGATGATCAGCAAATTAACAATTTCATTATAGCACAAAATCCAAACAACTGCTAACTCGCAACACGCGTGAATGGAACCATTTGGCAGGGCAAAAAAAGTAAAAATAAAAGATATGACGCATGCAGTTTAATATATTCAAGGTTGATACAGGGGATGGTAACTTCAACAACCGACTTGCACTGACAACTGAATGATATTGTCAATTTGTGCGAGATGCCTCAAAACAGCTGGGAATAAATATTGTTTATATATACAGTAAGTTACATTTATTGAGACATTTAGATAATTGGACAAACATTGTAATGCGACACGTTTAATTGGACATTTGTATCTCTTATTGAACATTTTTGTAAACATCGAGTTCGGGTTCCCAAATTATGAACCCACATTAAAAGTTGTAACTAGTCGTCGACACTGTACCACTCACATCGCCAATGTCCAATTACAGGCCAAAATCGCCTCCAATGCGACACTGAGTGGTGCCTCGGCATATCTTATTGAATGTTACTGTATTATATTCTTATTTATGTTCGCATCATAAGCAACGAACAAACATTTATTTTCCACTTGCAAAAGTATTCACGACATTACTGCCCAACAAGATCATCAACATTGTAACAATTCCCTTATATCCCATCCCTTTCCTGAAAGATGTCACCCTCTAAACTCGAGTAAACCGCGAGTAATCGGTTTTCCACCTTACTAACCATAGTGTTAGGAAAATTATTTATGTATAGTTTTAAAACATATATTTAAGAATTTGGCTCCTTTAAACTAATGTAACTGAGCCTGTAAAAATAAACGATTTATATAAAAAAAAAATTACTGCCCAACAAGCATTAACTCGTATAACCTGCGTATATACAGCATTAAATATCCCATATTTTGGTGGTATATGATGCACCTAACTGACATATACATGCAAAAGTGGAGGTGATGTACATACCTGATATCTGCTTGTGAATTGGTTTGAATGAATATACGACTTATACATGCATCTAGTAAGACTATTTTTTTTTCCAAAATATATATTTTATTAAGGCACATGTGGCGTTAGCCTGACGGGGCCGGGAGTCCAATATTTTGACAATTTTTGTCTTACAACTATGTTAGTAATATGTAACCGATTACTCGCGGTTGGCTCGAGGTTAGTATTACAAGTGTTCTCATAATTGGTATGTTGCAGTCTTCGATGCTCTGTACGTGTGCCCGACACGGGATACTTCCTATTGGGATGCAGCCGACCATTAATCAGCAACGCCCCCCTAGTCTGTACCCCATATCTAGCGTGGTGCGTCTTTCTCGCCTCGAGGAATCCAGGATAGAATGGTCACTAGCCGGCGCAATCATCAGCTCGTGTAGAGTTGTCATGAGCGGTACAACCTTTGGCTCTTGTTGAATGATCAGTGGACTGCACAACCTTCGGCCCGTGCATCTGTAAAGAGTGTGTGTATGTATTGCCGCGACTAAGTAAAAGTTTATCGATCGGATAGGAGGGATATGAAACGGGGGCACAACGAAGGAAACATCATTAAACGTTGACATCGGCGTTTCTGAGGAACAGGTATAGATGAAGCAGAAGATCAGGATCCCGGCTACCTAAGATATCCCGGACGGGGATATCCGATTGTCTGCCTTGTGCTCTCAGTGCTCTAGAGAGCTGAGAGCGAGCAGCATGGAACCGGATACACGACCAGACAACATGCTCGATGTCGTGGTAGCCATCGCCACAATCACAAAAATTGTTTGCTGCGAGCCCAATGCGATAAAGATGCGCGTTTAGGTTGTAGTTATTGGACATAAGCCGAGATATCACGCGAATGAAATCACGACCTACATTCAATCCCTTGAACCATGCACTCATCGAGACCTTAGTGATAATCGTGTGTAACCAACGACCGAACTCATCACCACTCCACATGCGCTGCCAACTTACGAGCGTATACTGACGAGGAATGTGGAAAAATTCATTATAAGCAATTTGCCTTTCAAAAAGTGTGCCTTCTAAAGCGCCCACCTTAGCTAGCGAGTCCGCTTTCTCATTCCCCGGAATCGAGCAATGAGAGGGAACCCATGCTAAGGTAATCTTGAATAATTTTTCGACCAAAACACTCAATAGTTGTCTTATTCTTGTTAGGAAATAAGATGAGCGTTTATCAACTTTCATTGAGCGGATTGCCTCTATTGAGCTGAAACTGTCTGAAAAAATAAAATAGTGGTCGATGGGCAATGTTTCAATGATCCCCAGTGCGTAGTATATCGCACCCAGTTCAGCGACATACACGGAACAAGGATCTTTGAGTTTGAAAGAGGCACTGGAATTTTCATTGAAGATGCCGAAGCCAGTGGACCCGTTTATGAATGAACCGTCAGTAAAGAACATTTTATCAGATCTAACTATGCCCCCATATTCTGCCGAAAATATCGGCGGAATAGAATATGAGCGTAGATGATCTGGGATTCCATGGATTTTTTGTCGCATGGACAGATCAAAAATGACAGAGGAATTGCAAAAGTATGGGAAGCAAACTTGGTTGGTGATGCCTGGTGAAGGGTGCACGTCGTGGGTAAGGTACTCATGGTATAAAGGCATAAAACTTGACTGAGGAATCAGTTGGAGTAGATTTTCGAAGTTATCAATCACCAATGGATTCATGATCTTGCAACGGATGAGAAATCTGTAGGATAATTCTGTGAATCGAAGAGTAAGCGGGGGTACTCCTGCCAAAACTTCGAGACTCATCGTATGTGTCGAATGCAAACACCCCATGGCTATACGCAAGCAACGATATTGTATTCTCTCCAGCTTGAGAATATGAATCCTGGCAGCTGATCGGAAGCAAAAACTGCCATATTCTAACACTGATAATATCGTTGTTTTGTACAACTGAATGAGGTCTCCTGGATGGGCACCCCACCATGTTCCGGTAATTGTTTGGAGAAAATTGATTCTTTGCTGGCATTTCTGTTTCAAATACGCAATGTGTCTCCCCCAGGTACACTTAGAATCAAAATATACACCCAGGTATTTGAAAAACATAGAGTGTTGGATCGTTTTGCCGGATAGGTGATTGATTGTTTGTTTCAAATTATAAGTAAGACTATTGTCATGCGTATATATGATTAACTACAGACAACCAAAAAACGAATGGCGGAAAATGTTAGTGATAATTGTAATAATTATTATAGAATTTTTGTATATACATATATGTTTGGAATATTTCTTTAAAAATTATTTAAGTCCAAATATCGGTTTCAGGAAAAGTGAAAGTTAAAGTTGCTTTTCTTTATTTTTAACTTTTAAGAACGAAAGATTATCTGTTTGCCGGACTTTTGCGTTTTGATATACATAGTGACAAAAAATAAATTAGTTCAACACCGTCACTCAGATGTACTTAACTCAAAACTGTAAACATAAGATTATGAACTTGACAAACCAAGCTGCCAAGTAATGCCAACCCAGTAAACATTAAATCGTATAACTATCGTATATAGAGCATCGAATATCCGATATTTTGGGTGGTATATGATGCGCCCAAATAGCATATACAGAAAGTTATCTCTAATTCGAGTAGCTATCCCGCACGGCTATCTGAAATATCATTCTAGAACAGTTGAGGTTCTTACATATGATACGAAAGAGTTGTAACCGGATACGTCACTCCTGATTGTCGATTGTGTTTTTAAGTGGAAATATCGCAAAATTTATGCATAAATGGTTAAATAAATTTCAGTACTACATGTTTCAAGTAATCAAATAACATGAAGTAAAAAATTTCATTCATATTTTAACAACTTAAAACTGCCTTCGGGCCTGCCCAGCATATGCCCAGCAAACCTTAAATCGTAAGAAAATCTAAAATTGGAGGCGATATTCATACATCCAAGAAACATTACTTGTATGATGTGTATAACTGGCATATGCATACTAAATTGGAAGCCATATACATGTATATGGGGTATATGATGTTATATAAACGATAATTATGCGATTTATTCTTTACTAGGAGATATGTATATCGCCTCCACGTTTGCATGTATGGGCTGACTAGGCGCATCATATACAAACCATTACACTAAACCTTCGTTCCAAACAATTTATACAGTAACGAAATCACGCAATAAACATCAAAAATTGCTGGAAATCTCTTATCAATATTTGTTCAAATTTAAAGATGTGCTTAACTCCAGTTTTGTAACAACTTTTATGCATTCTATTAAATCGTACGACAATCCATATATAAACATAAATATTCCCACCTCTCAATCTTCATTAAATACCTCGTAGTAGAAATCTGTTAGTATGCATACACTCTCCTACGAAACATAGTGGAAAAAAATATATTCGTCGAGGTAAAAAAGCGGTGAAAAAGGAGACACTTTTCGACAAGTGATTTGTATGGAGTTTCTATCGCCGTGGTTGATACATGAACTGGGAATTATTCCGAAGATACAGTTGACATTGCCAAATCTTGAATAAGAAATCATCTGGAGAAAAATCCACCAGAGCTTTCAATCTACAAATGGATAAATTTTAAATAAAATATTTTGATTATATGCAGTCTCTAATTTCTTTTTACTCTATATAATTTTAATTGTTTTATATACATGTTTTATATACATTGTTTGTTTCAAATTATTTAGTATTTAATTTTTGATTCATTCTCTTAAAATCAGAAAATACCTTTCTCAAACAGAAAAATTACATATATTCGAAATTTTTCAGGATGTGATAGAGTGTCATATTTGATGAAAACAATAAAAAAAAAGACTGTTATAAAGTGTCAAATATTTGGCTCCGGTCAAACAGTGTATCGGAACCTTCAGAGAAGAATCGCTCCTAAGAATCGATACTGTGAATAATATCACACACCGTAGTACAATTTTGATCTCTTTTTAAATTCATGTTCTTTAATCCGAATTGAAGGCTCAATTAAAAAATATAATGCGTCGGGTTTCATGCCGTCAAATTCAGAGTATTTGCGTATTATTGTATAACACGTACTCAGAATTTTCATTTTTTACAAAGCACAAAAATCAATTATATCTAACCAGATCATACGTAACTGCATCTATAGTCCAAATTTTTGTTTAATAGTTTAACGTTCAACGGAACAATTGTTAGTGTATAAGTTATAAACTTAAAAGCTGGAACTCCCACTCCATCTATTGTTTACATTCAATTGATAAGGAAATTAATTTTCATTCCTCCCTTCCATCTCACTAAATTATATTCATTACTGATACCATTTCTCTGGAAAATGTATAATTCCGAACAAACACCCAAACCCACATTATGGTTTAATCAGATTCCGTAAACTTCCATAATTTCTTCTGTCATCAGGGACACTCTGCCTTGGGTTCATTAATTTGCGGCACCGACTCAAGCAAGCATTTTTGTTGCTCTTTTGATCTCCAACTAAATAATATTCTATGCAAATGCGTTCCACCCCAGAGACGACCCCTACTAGCGTAGGTGGGAGGAGAATATTGAAATTCCTGCCATCTAGCTTGTATTCATGTAGCTCGTTTGGGACATATGATAACGGCTCGATCCCGCTTCTTCAGACCGAAATTTTGTCCAACGAGCCAGAATCGATCTAATTTTCCGAAATTACAAAACGAATTTATCATCAACGAGGATCTTGTCAAAAACACGAGCTTATTATTTCACATTTCTATCTCTCTTCCCGCTCTTGATTGCGATGCAATCATTAGATCTCGAACCTGGTCCAGCATCGGTCCGAACAGCAGCAGCAGCACCAAAACTCGGAGCGGACGATGCGGGCCATCGGACGAGTCGGGCAGGCGGTAAACCTGGCTGTGGAGCGGTTCGTTACGGTGGGCGAGACAATCGCAGATGACAATCCAGAAATCAAGCAGGACATGTACGATGCCTGTAAGGAGGCGCGAGCAGCTGGTGAGTAGGGTCACGATGTTATTTCTAGTCCCCCGATACATTTTCGTCGATTTCTGTCGATAGACAATATCGTTCAATTTTGAATTCCCCAATCTAGTTCGGCGTAAATTTCCCAATCAACTCCACGAAACTCTAATGACGCTTTAAATGGGCCGGACCTCTCCCCGCACCTGTGGCAACGAATATTAATTACAACGGCAAGCTGTCACCGTCAGCAATAACCAGGCGTAATTCCCGGCGAAGGTGTTTTATTACGAAACACCGAGACGCAAACCGTTCGGCCGGTTGGCAGGGACCACTACTGCAGGACTGCTGTGATCCTAATTCCCGGTGACGCCGAGCTAATGGTACCGAATCATATTATCTTGATTAATGATCATGTGGGTGAGAGGCGGGTGACGTCCGGCTGGACAGGTACGGGTTCTACGTGCGTAAGTGGTTGTTGGTTGACGTGACATGACCGGTGTGCTACAGCTGCCGGACGATTACACCCGAATGGTGCCCATTGGGCGGAGCAATGTATGCGATTTTGGGGTAGCAGATTGTGCTTGTGCCTATTTAAGTGTTCAGTTCATTCGTTACGGGTTGAAACTGATAAAATCTTAATTCTCAGTCGAAAGGGGACAGAAGGAGTTCGTGGATTTTTTTTTATTCAGACAGAATGTTGAAGTGATAAACGCTTAAAATCAGAGATGCCAACCTTCCTGGTTTTTCAGGATCCCCAGACTTTTTGGCAGGTTTCCTAATAACCTGACGAACACCCAATTTTGCTGATTTTTCAGAAACGATCCTGATTTTTTCTGTTTTTTTTTTTTACTTTTCACTTAATCAGAGTGAAAATTATCCGTAATAAATATAAATATACCCAGTCAATGTTTTCGTGGTTGTAAGTGAAAACTGTCATAATAGCTCATCGGATTGATCAGTGGCAGCGAAAATGGTCATGTCAAATTTCGAAAACCGACCATGTACATTTTGTTTATTGGTCCAAAAAAATTACCTGTGCAAAATTTCAATCGGACATGATTTGGGGGTGCCTCAAAGCACTCAAAGTTTTGATTTTTTGGCCACTCAGGCTAAATCCCAAAAGGTCGATTTTCGGCCTCTCGGATTTTTTTCCGAGATGACACCAGATCTCGACGTTTCATGCATTTTTAAGTCATTTGGTATTAAAAAAATAGATTTTCCGAATTTCCTTTACTCCCCCCCTTGGAAGATTTTCGAGGATCAAAAAATCAAAACTTTGAGCGCTTTGAGGCACCCCTAAATCATGTTCAATCGAGCGGAACTTTGCACAGATGATTTTTTTCGCGCAAACAAACAAAATGTACATGGTCGGTTTTCGAAATTTGACATGACCATTTTCGCTGCCACCCTACTGTATATACAATAAAAATAAATCGGAGAACGTATATAATCGGGTCCGCCCTGTGCTATATGTCATGTCTATAATTCTATATAATCGAAATATAATTTGTCATTAGACGAACGCTTCGAACTCATCTCTAACGCTTGAAACATTTCAATACAAAAAAGACGGAATTGTGTTTCCTGTTTTTAGACTATTTGCATATTTTTTCAACAAGCATCTGAACCAATGAATTTAATGCAAGTGATTTTCAACTGTACTCATTAACACCAACTGCGTGGTATGAAAACATTAAAAACACTGGGAAAAACAAAGTACAACGGCAAACACCTACAGCCACTAATAAATTGGACCAAATAAGCTCAACAAGCGAAATAGAGTCGCTCTCGAGAAACAATTCTCTACAGCTGCAGCGTGCACAAAAAAAAACTCTACAAGCAGCCCTCCATCGTGATTCCTCATTTGTCCAAAATTATACTTCAAAAATGTGTTTTTGCTTACCGGGCTTGCGCGAACGGATGTATAACATGCAAGCTTCCCTTTTTTTATTGCATTCTATTCCCATAAAGTAACCGAAACCTGGTAGTTGGTGAACATATGCAAGGAAACCTGCCTTCTTTTCCTCCCCGCAAACATTTGCTTTCCCGAAAAGTTACGAACACGAACCAACCCGGGTGGGAGATTTATGCACGGGTTTAATTGGAGGCGGAAACATAACATTCTCTTGACCACTTCCCGAAATAAGCCCTATGGAAGTTGAGCGCAAAATGCGATGGTCCTGCATGCTTTTTTTCGTGTTTTGAATCTCAACACTATACCACGGTTTGAAACCTGAAATAAATCCTATTTTGGATGATACAATCTAACCCTCAGTTCAACTTATAAAAAATAGCAGTATTTTCCTGAAACGTGAAAATAATTGTAGCATCCGTCGACATCCAACGAATGACCGTTTTAATGAAAACGTAAAAATCTTACCCTTCAATACAACGTATCATAGCTCATACTTTTCACATTAGCCAATGGTATTTCCGGCGAATATGAAAGACTTTAGAGGAAACCATCGGTGCTGCCATGCAAACATAGTCATAAGTCCCAAAGTTAGATACTGCAACGAACACGCGAGAAGCAAATTTTCCCCACATAACTTCCCTCGTCGTCATCGCCCTCACACATCCAAATGTACGCTCAGAGTAAGCGCAGCCAAAGCGAGCTGAATTTGAGACCGAGTTAGTTTTAATTAAATTTCAGATTTATAATCAGTGGTGCGCTTTCGGGGCAAACCATTTCTGGCCAGATTGCATGCAGTTCGGTCGTCGTTGCGTGACTTTCCGTCCAAAAACGAGGCGAAGCCCCACCAATAAGTTTCGCCGTTCCATCAATGTTGCACGAAGGAAAGAAATTTGCATTCCGAAGGAAAGAAATTTGCATTCCGAAGTTTGTCCTTTAGAGGAAAGCCCCTTCTTCAAGGCGGCTCTTCGCTTTCCACCGCCGCTAGAGATATGGTGGCGAAATATACACGACAGAAGTATTTGCGATTGAATATTTCATCCGCTGGTCAGGTACGGCGTTGATGGGGTCTCTGATGAATAATTCATGCAGTGCAATTGTGAAGCGAAATTCCAGGGGGTTTATTGTTGCCAAGAAGCCCATCGAGTTGGCGTTCATTATGAAAGTTTTATCGCTCCAATTGTATGGTTATTTGAATGTAATTGTTGGGATGAAGTTGCTGGATTTTTTTTCCAGGACAGAGAGTTTTATAAGTTTTGCTGTCTATTGTAGAGCGATTTTACGCCAAATTAACCTGAAGTAGGGATGTCAACCTTCCTGGTTTTTCAGGACTTCCCAGACTTTTTGGCACATTGCCTGATATCCTGACAAACACTCGAATTTGCCTGATTTTTCTCAAATGATCCTGATTTTTGCTGATTTTTGTACATTTTAGTTTATTCATGTAAAAATTATCCGTACTAAATATATTGGGATGCAGAAGTTTGGCTCATTAAAACTTATGTAAAAATAAACGATTATATAAAACATATTGTGTGATCCCTGCCAAAATTTTTCTGTTGTAAATGAGAACTGTCATAATATCTTACCTAAAAAGCTCTCCGTTTAGCACTTGTATAATACTTACTCTTCCTTTCGTTCATTGAGTGTCTACTCTGAAGTGATTCGCGTTATCGAAAATGTTGTGTCGACATTACAACGTTCAACCCCGATAGTTGTAAGGTTTTAATAAAAGCTTCAAGTAGAGGTAAAAGGAATATACTCTATCAGATTACAACGCCCGAAGATATTTCCAAGTTATAATTTGAATGAAAATAATGACTTGATATTTTTCAAATGCTTCAAATACTGACTCTTACTCAACCATCTTTAAACACTCAGGTTTTTTTACGCGGGGGATACGTACCTCGTAAAAAAACCGCGTTAATTGGAAAATCCGCGTAAAAAAAAACCATGTCACCTAATGATAGATATCAAATGGGACTATCGTTAAGTAGAACGAAAGTAAAAAGTTGAGTGTTGCTCGCTCCCGAAAACCAGTAGTTTTTTCCTGCAATTTCGTTGGTTACTGGTAGCTATAGTTCGGTTTTCCTCACGAATGAGGTCATCTGCTGCTGCTAGAAGTTTCCCTAGTAATTCATACACTCTACTGCCGATGCACGTGCAGTACCACTGTTGGACCGTCCACAGCTAAGTAGACAGGGAAAGACATCCACGAATAGCAGCCCGTAAAAACTCCGTCCCGTTGTACCACCCGGCGATCTCCCCGTTACCCAACACATAAAATCCACGTAAGAAACGTGATAAGGTGCGGCACTAAGCGCTAAACTCCGTTACAAGCACTTATTACCGTAATTTGCTCTGAAGGAGCAAAGCTGAGCTGAGGGGGAGATGTGATATTGCACTGGTCTTTTTTTACCGCGTAAAAAAAACCGCGGGTACCGCGTAAAAAAAACCGCGCAAAATAAAACCGCGTAAAAAAAAACCCGGGTGTATATGAAACAAGGGTTTCCCCACGTACGTACATATTGTCACAGGAAAATGGTTGATCAGTTCTGTGTCGTCTATATATCGTTGAGTTTGTCTCCAACCAAAATGAAATGATGTTGGAGGATACAGTGATGCTTCTGAATCCGGACGCTTTTTAATCCGAACACTTTCGTTACATTCAATATCATCCCTAAACCATGACATTGTTTGCATGCTGAATTAATGTGACTGATAGTTCCTATTGTGTCAATTTAGTTTAGTGCCAAACATAGTTCCTAGCTGTTAACAAAAAAAAATGTAAAAATTCAAAAAAACCGCGTCACAAATCCATGTCCGGAATAAAAGCACATTCAGAAAATGCTTTTAAATCCGGACGGTCAAAAGTTGACGAATAAATTTCTCATTGAAGGAGTTGAGTAAGGGTATGTTAGAAGCCTTAGTTTGGAGTATGGAGTGTGGAGCAAAGATTTTCAATCCGGGAAACCGCAAAACTCATCGGTATACATGACGGGGCCGATTATACGACCCGTTTGTATGTACCCTTGTAGCTTTGCTGTACCGCTGTATCACATTAATAGAAATTTAACCCCCTTCCTGTTGACCGATTGATCTGAAATTTGAAACACGCCTTCATCTCTGCAGTTATTATAAAACTGCGTATTTCATGATCTTGAAAATCCAAAATGGCGGCAGCTGTAAAATGGCGGATTTCATATTTTCTCTAAACCCCATCAATATGGGTATCAAACGAAAGGGCTTGACTAGTAGAACACAGTTATTTATGAAAAATTCAAATCCAAAATGGCCGCCTCCACAAAATGTTATGAAAGAAATATTTTTTTTCAAAACTGCATCAATATGTGTATTAAATGAAATGGCTTGACTATTTGAACGCAAATTCAAAATGAGCCACGTCAGGTTTCGCTTATCTACAATTAGATGTTTCATTATATGTCCCTCGATTTTATTTTAGCCTCATCAATACGCTAGATTAATGAAGAAAGGGTGTGGTAACTACTAACTGCTACTTACCTTAATATTTTCTAGCTTTTAGTGCATCATCTGTATTATTATTATGTTTAATCACGAGGAAACCGTTGAACTAAAAAAAGGGTGTTTTACTTATTTAATTTTTTAGTTCTTAGTACACTATCTGTATCATTAGTATATCTTTCTACAATAAAATTGTTCAACAATTTCTTCAAAATTTTGGATTTGCATTTTTCATAAATTACCGTGAACTACTAGTCAAGCCCTTTTGTTTGATACCCACATTGATGGAGTTTTGAGAAAATATGTAATCCACCATTTTTTAGTGGCCACAATCTTGGATTTACATCTTTCATAAATAACTGTATTTTACCAATCAAGCCCTTTCATTTGATACCCATACTTATAGGGTGGGAGGAAACATGTAATCCGCCATTTTGTAGCGGCCGCCATCTTGGATTTACATTTTTCATAAGTTACTTTTCATAAGTCATGTGATACCCATATTGATAGGATATATATATATATATATATATATATATATATATATATATATATATATATATATATATATATATATATATATATATATATATATATATATATATATATATATATATATATATATATATATATATATATATATATATATATATATAAAATACAATAAATAATTCAATTAATAAAAAAAAAAAGTTTGTACCAAACGTGTTTGCATGTAGGGGCAGTGGGGGTAAATTGGTCATGGGGGGCAAAGTGGTCTTAAGCTTGTTTGGTAGTATAACTATTGACTATAGATGCCGTATTGATAGTCACCTTATGTTTGAAGAATTTAATGACTTTTGAGTCACCCTGTACTTCTCGTAATTTATCGTGAAATTTAGTTTATTCAATCTGATATGTTGTATAAATCATCAGTTTGGACGACTGTTCACATATTCTAGGAGAGGTGAACAGATATTTTGTATAATCTCAGCGATTATTAGCATAGAAATGATTTTCATATTTGGGGGCATATGGTCATAGGTGAATAACAACTTACAATGTTCTGTTTACTAAAGCTGATATACCTCATCACATTCTGCCCTTGAAGAAGACCCTTTTGTGGCTTTGACCCTGGATAAATATGCCACTCCAACTAAACCAAGCCTCATTATGCGGAACCTTATGTGCTTCTTACTACGTTTTTGTATGCAAGAGAAAATTCAAATTGAGACTCTAGGTGAACAGACCAAGCTTATTTCATACATGTACCTACTATTCAAATATGATTTGAACAAATTTGGACAAAAAAAAACGCATAAATCTATCCCATTTAGCTTGATATATGAGGGTGACCACTTTGCCCCCACTAGGTAACCACTTTACCTCCAAGCAAAAAAAAAGTTCGATTTTTCACCTTTTTAAACGGTTTTATTTAACTTGCCCTGTAATCTGTTTGTATGTTTGTAACTTTGTAACATGTTTGTCTGTAGCGCTGACCCACATTAATAGAAATTTGGCCCCCTTTCTGTTGACCGATTGATCTGCGATTTGGAACGCATCTTTAGCGCTGTAGTCATTAAAAAACTGCGTATTTCATGATCTTGAAAATCCAAGATGGCGGCCACTACAAAATGGCGGATCACATATTTTTTTCAGAACCTCATCAATATGGGTTTTCCAAAACCCCATCAATATGAGTATCAAATGAAAGGGCTTGACTAGTAGAATACGGTTATTCAAGAAAAATGCAAATCCAAGATGGCTGTCACTACAAAATGGCTGACTACATATTTTCTCGAAACTTCATTAATATGGGTATCAAATGAAAGGGCTTGACTAGTAGAATACGGTTATTTATGATAAATGTAAATCCAAGATGGCTGCCACTACAAAATGGTGGAATACATATTTTCTCAAAACCTCATCAATGTCGATATCAAATGAAAGAGCTTGTCTAGTAGAACACGGTTATTTATAAAAAATGGAAATTTATTATTAATATGGGTACCAAATGAAAGGGCTTGAATAGTAGATCACAGTAGATCATGAAAAATCCAAATCCAAGATGGCCGCAATCACAAAATAGCAAATTACTTTACTAAACGGTTTTATTTAGCTTGAACTTTTCGTATGTATGTTTGTATGTATGTAGGGTTATCCCACATTAATGGAAATTTGACCAATAGGAACTGACCGAATTTATACAATACCTTTATCTCTGCTGTCATTTTAAAACTGCTTATCTTGAAAAATTCAACTTGGCCGCTGCTACAAAATAGCTGATTCCATATCATCTCAAAAAAAAAGGTTGATTGAAATATGTGTATCAAACGAACGAACTTGACTTGGAGAACATACTATGTAGTTTCTGCAATCCACTCAATATCGGATCAAATGAATTTTTTTGACTGATAGAATACAGTACAATGGTTTTATTGTAGAGAAATATTCTAATGAAACAGATAATGTACTAAAAACTAGAAAATAAAATAAATAAGAAAAACTTTTTAAGTTAAACGGTTTAATTGTGATTAAACATTATAATGTACTAAAAGCTAGAAAATAATTAGACAAGTAGCAGTTAGCAGTTATCACACCTCTCCTTCATTAGTCTAGGATATTGATAAGACTAAAATAAAATCGTGGGGCATAGGATTTCCATTATCCACAATTAGTGACTCATCGTATGTCCCACGATTTCATTTTAGTCTTATCATTGTCCTAGACTAATGAAGGAGAGGTGTGATAACTGCTAACTACTACTTGTCTAATTATTTTCTAGCTTTTAGTACATTATTATGTTTAATCACAATGAAACAGTTTAACTTAAAAAGTTTTTTTTTACTAATTTTATTTTCCAATGATGAAAAGTGTACTATTTTTCATTTTTATAGTAAAAGCCGTTTGCTATCTTGAAAAACAATGAGTTGAACTACAATATTCTTCAAAAAATGGAATTCAATTCGGTATGTGTACGCTGGAAATGGGCATATTCCTTAGGATGACCACTATGCCACCTAGTCCTGCAACTTATGATGCACCCGTTAATAAGTTCTACAATAATTGATAAAAAAATTCTCTCAATGAATTGCAAAAAAACACGTGTCCGGATTTCAAAGCAAAAGTGTCCGGATTTCAGATCATGATTAAAAAAGTGTCCGGATTTAAAAGCACGACACGATGAAAGAAATTCCAAATTTTGAACAAATATAACATGATTTTGTGGATTTCTGTGATTCATAACTTAGATGAAGGCCTTCTAATTCTATAGGAACGTTAAATTTTCATGCTATGATATGTCAATATTTTTTTAGTCGTTGAAGTTATATTCGTAAGCGCTTAAGTGTCCGGATTTCGATGCATTACTATATTGATCATCTTAACTGTCCAGTATTTCAAAAGTTATGAATTTTTGAAAAAAGAGGTTTTTGAAAAAAAAGGGGAAAAATAATTTTTCGTACCATCGGTTAACTTTGAAAAATCATAACTTAAGAATAAAAAATAACGCCTTCCTGAAAAAATATAAAACATATATAGCGCTCCTAGGAGGCGATCTGGCGTAGTGGTAACATTCATGCCTCTCACGCTAAAGGTCACGAGTTCAATTCTCACTCCCGACATTCTTCCAAAAATGGAAGTAAAAGCGACGAACCAGCCAAATGAGTTGAAAGTCACTATAATACAGATAAAAAAAAATATAGCGCTCTTGGTCCCGAGGCCATGAAAACTATGAAAAACAAACACAATCAATAATGACAAAATCGGGGGTCTCCGTAGCCACATTGGTTTCGCGTTCGCTTAGTAAGCGATCGATCGTGAGTTCAAAACTCAGGGCCCTCATTGACCATCTTTGTGTTGTTACAGAATAGCTACGTCCACGCAACAATCATCAGCGATGGAGATCGATCCACGGTCGAAACAAGATTGATTCATCCATACAACTGCTCTGCTCTACAAGACACATCGGGCTGCTGTTCTATAAATAACTCAACAATGATCATATCAACTGTCTCCGCTGTCCGGTAGTCTAACTGGATAATGGAAGAACAGAAAGAATACTCTTACGCCTAAATGGCTATTGTGTAAATGTACCATATGCAATGGTATAGAAGGAATACTGGCGAATGGCAACTGTGTAATGTGCTATAATTATAGATATGATAACCATGTGACATGTACACGATTAAAATTCGGCTCTGTTACAGCTAAAATACTAATCAGCCTAAAATATTATAAATAAATGGGATAAAAAAAAATTACAAAATCAAAACCGAAAATTTGTGCAAGTCATACATTTCTTTAATTTGATATTTCGACCATCTAAATCGGTTCAGTATTTCACAAGTTATGAATTTTTGAAAAAAGTCATTTTTGAAAAAAAGGGAAAAAACTCGATATTTCGGGACATCCTAAAATGAAAATGGGCACCCTATTGAAAAGAAAATACGGGTCTAATATTTTGCGAAAATGAACCAAACTACATCTTTTCACGAAAATCTGAGAACCACTATTTGTCACTGTTTTGTCACGGAATGGCTAGTATAACAACAGATACAATCAATAATAACGAAAACAGAATCCAAATTTTTTGCAAGTGTAATGACTAGCCAATTGACTTTAGTTTAATATGTCGATCATCTGTAACGGCATAGTGGTTCAAAGTTATGATGTTTTGAAAAAAAAAATCAGCTTTGGAAAAAATGGGAAAAAAATCATTTTTCGGACCACTCTAAAAAAATACGGGTCTAATATTTTGCGATATGAAACAAAACTTTTGGTGGAAATCTGAGAACCCCTATATCGGTTTGGCATGCATAAATACAATAAGAAGGCCAAATGTGTTGGGCAAAACTCGAGGAAGGAGTTTATTTTTTTTTTTTTATTAATCCGTTTATTTTTACAGGCTCAGTTACATAAGTTTAATGGAGCCAAACTCTTAACTATATTTCAACTAGCATATATCAACATGTTGTTTCCTTAATTCTATGGTTAATGAAATAGGAAACCGATTACTCGCGGTCGACTCGAGTTTAGAAGGGTGACACATTTTCATTAGGAAAAGGATGGGATGTAAGGAGATGTGTGTTTACACTCGCACTCACATTCACATTCACATTCTCATTCACACTGACACTTCACACTCAATTCTTAAAACTATCCTTACATCTAATATGTATTTACAATTTAACTTATTCTAATGTTAGTAGGAAGGGAACCGATAGCTCGCGAAGGACGAAAAGGAGGGGAAAAGGATGTATAAACAATCACACTCGAAGATCGATAGCTTTAAGAAAAACATATATTTGGGACATGTAATCAAGGTCTAATCGAGCCAACACATCTCTCACCGGCACATTGGACTGCTTTCCTCCAGCCCGAAGGGAGAGGAGTTTATGGTGAGAATGAATTTTGGTTTTTTTTACGTGGGACTACGTCTAACCAAGTATATGGGGATGAAATGAAAACCTAAACATAGAACATGCAGGAAAAAAATGAAAGATTCCGAATGCTTATAACTTGAACATTTCTCAATAGATTGGAAATGTGTTTGCATCAATTGATAGGAAATATTTCTACGCATCTATCACAACGAATAAAATGTTGGGTCTTATTCCCGAATACACTACACGTGAAAACAATGTGGAGTGAATACAACCTTATTCCGGATTGCACGCCACTGTAAACATTTAGTTTAATTCATTATGAATACACCAAGTTCATCCACCGATGTTATTCTGGTTTACACTTCACGCTCTCGCTTGTGTAAACAGAGCGATTCCCCGTGCTCATCATAATCATACACTTTCCCAAAAAGTTAGTACATATGACGAGTTTTTTGGTAAATATTATCATTGATTAATAATTTTTGAATCTACTTGAATCTATTTTTCAAGTGCATTTTGGTTGAAAAAAAATTCTTACAGCATTTTTTCCCCATGCTGTCAAACGTTTCTCATATAAAAAGAGCAAACGTTTTCATCACTCGGGCTTTGTTTATTACCCTTTTGTGACCGAAACAGAATTGAAATAAAGGTTGTAATTTGGGTAATTCGTATTTTTAGAAAGGAAAAAGTTCAAATAATACAACTCTAGTGTTCGAAATAATTAAAACCTAACATTTGGCGAGAAGTAAAATTGAATTACAATTAAGTTTAGAGGAGTTTTGAAATCAATAAGACTAAAATTTCTGAAAATACCAAAACTAATTTCTGCAAATCTACCGAATTGTCAGTTGTGCTTTCATGATTTCAAACGCTCGCATTAATTGATGAAAAAATGTAGTTCTTTCATTTAATTTAATTAGATTATTTTTGTCTTTCATAACGGTACTTTCTCTATGTGATTTATTTTAAGAAAAGAAACTTTTTTCCTTCCTGATTATTGACATTTCAATTGGTTTCTTTTTGACTACCAATTTGATTCTATTCGCATGACCCAGATTCGTACA
The DNA here is from genome assembly GCF_029784135.1 of Toxorhynchites rutilus septentrionalis. Lineage (NCBI taxonomy): Eukaryota > Metazoa > Arthropoda > Insecta > Diptera > Culicidae > Toxorhynchites > Toxorhynchites rutilus. The sequence goes on from NC_073745.1 coordinate 76,488,310, forward strand.
TATTACGCGATAAGAATGGTAAACAAATGTTAAATCGGCCAGTATAACCCAGTAGAAGCAGTCGGTTCAACGTTGATTTAACATACACCCTAAACATGTAATGTTAACCCAACCTTAATGCATATATTGTATTTAATTTATTGATCTTTTGTATGCATATTTGTTCATTTATTGAACTAACTAACTTTTTTAAATTATTCATTGAACTATCTAAACTATAGACATCTGATCCTGCATCGATTGGGTCTGATCCACGGCTACAAATTAGGAAAAAATACACAATCATTACTACAAATAGCTACGCCAGACTACTCAATTCTCACCATTATCCTCTCCCAGGACCAGCGTGTAATTACTTCTCAGCCAAACACAATCGGGAAATATCACGAAGCTGACGAAACCCTGGCGGCATTAGGTGAGGCCTGCTCTATGCCCCGTTGCAATATTGACTTGACGCGCAGCGTCAGTGCAGTGGATACAGAACCTCTGTCGTGACGAATCCGGAAAACATCCAATTGATCGAACCACCGATCACAATCTGCAAAGCATTTATGAAGTTGTCCTTGACCAAATCCAATAGCATAAAGATGAATCTAGGACTCGACAGGGTTCGTTTTTGTGTTTCGAAGTACCCAGATTCCTTATTATTGAAGTAATGTCTTCAAATTCTCCCGCAGCAGACGAGGACGAATCATTGCTATCCAACATGTATCAATATTAATTAAAGAACATAAATTGAATTAATTTTCAAGAATATTACTTATCTGTCCCGAATTCGGGTTAATTCGACCTTCTTCTGTGAAGAAATCAATATCGGAAAGTAGTGCCGTTCAACTCAATTATCAACTCGGTAATTAGACTAATAATGTTATATTTACATTTTCTTCGCGGTTGCCAGTAATGACAATCGTAAAAGTTACTAACACCGCGAAGTAAAATGAATCAATTGTTGGTAGGGATGTGTATTGCATCCGACATTCATTTTACAAACGATTGGTAATATTTACAGAAAATATGTACATTCTACTAAAGGGTGTGTCACATTAAATTGCATCACGGAAAAAACGCTGTAGAAATTTAATTTTTAGGAATTATATCTTCAGCTTTCGCTTATAATCAGATAAGAGTGTATAGATCACGTTGGCCATGCTTCACTGTCAATTTTTCGTAAATTTGGAAAAATGTCGTCGAACGAAAAAGAGCGTCGTGAATTAATCCTGTGCACTCATTTCGAGAATCCGGAGTTGTCACATCGGGACATCGGTAAGATGCTGGGAATCGTCCAATCCACGGTCAGCAGAGTACTAAAACGATACTTCGAGAACCTAACCATCGACCGGAAGGTGAAGAACGGCAAAAATGGATGCTCCGTCCGTGAAAAAGATCACAAGCGCGTAGTTAAGCAGTTTAGACGTGATCCGAGAAGTTCGGTCCGGGATGTCGCCAATAAGCTGAATTTGTCAAGTTCATTCGTCCAGCGGACCAAGCAGCGGGAGGGCCTGCGTACATACAAGGTCCAGAAGGCTCCTAACCGCGACGAAAGGCAAAACATGGTGGGGAAGACGCGAGCCCGGAAGCTGTACACCGAAATGCTGACGAAGCCGCATTGCCTGGTAATGGACGACGAAACCTACGTCAAAGCGGACTTTCGTCAGCTGCCGGGCCTGTTGTTCTTCTCCGCAGAGGACAAATTCAGCGTTCCGGAGGAGATTCGCAAGCAGAAACTATCCTAGTTTGCCAAAAAGTACATGGTGTGGCAAGCGATCTGCTCTTGCGGAAAGCGGAGCGCCCCCTACGTGATGACCGGCACGGTAAACGGGCAGGTTTACCTTAAGGAGTGCCTACAGAAGCGCTTACTACCACTATTGAAGCAGCACGAGGGCCCGACCATCTTCTGGCCGGATCTCGCTTCGTGCCACTATTCAAAGGACGTGTTGGAGTGGCACGAAGCCAACGGGGTCACCTTCGTGCCAAAGGAAATGAACCCGCCCAACGCGCCGGAGCTTCGCCCAATAGAGAAATATTGGGCGATTATGAATCAGGCCCTCCGGAAGAACCCAAAAGTTGTCAAATCGGAGGCGGACTTCAAGAGAAAATGGATTTCTGTTCAAAAAAAACTACAACCTGACGTTGTACAGAACCTTATGGACGGGGTAAAGAGGAAGGTGCGAGCATACGGGCTTGGGCTCGGAGTATGAATAAAAAGAAAATGCCAAAAGTTGTTTAATAGTTTTTATTTTACTGTCTAAAATTTTCAAAAGGATCGGTCTACTGGGCGAATTTCTACAGCGTTTTTTCCGTGATGCAATTTGATGTGACACACCCTTTAATGTTTGAATTACAAAAGATTTGGAAGCTTTTTTTAGTAATCCATTTTCTGGGTGTATCGACACAACTCGAGGATAAACAAAACAAAATACAACTGACGTTTCTCTTAGAAACGACATTAGAAATGAACACACGGTCATTTTGGTATCCACTCCACTTAATACACGAAGTTCATTTTTACACTTCACGAAACGGTAATCAGTACAACAAGGTGAAGTGAGACGTAAGCGTAGTGGGAACGTAAGTGTACGTGGATACGGGAATAAGGCCCGTTATTTTCCATTAGACAAACAGTTGAATAACTGTAAAATGTTAAGCGTTATCTAAACGCCCCAACTGCCAAGCATTGATATACTCGCTTGGCTTTGTGCAAACCGAAATATGTTTACCTAAAACGTACTTCTAAGCTGAGAAGCCTGAAAAAAAAATCATTTCAGATACTAGAGGCGAATGAACTTCCGCGGTTCGAGAACTACGTAAACAACGTAAACAAATGGCAACTGTTCGAGTTTTTTACTTACAAAGCAAATATGTTGAATTCAATTGAACTCGAAAATTGTTTCAATCGATAATTTAATCAATACAATAAAAATATTTACTAAGGCAACGGTAGTCTCACGTCAACCTTGCGGTTATATCATAGATATGACCCACCCATTGTTTTATCAAAAGTTTTGTGGTCCAACACATTTTTTTGCTAACCAACTCAATAGCAAATCCAATTAACCTTATCACCCAGTATTGATTTGGTTCCTTGAACGTTCCTGTAGGACCTTTCCATACGGAAACGTTAAGAAGTTCGCCAGATGTGCTAGCTGTTCTGGTAATGAAATGTATAAACAACCACGTTCCCTCAAATGTTCGGTCGGGCTGACAATCCTGTAACAGGAGATAATCATCGGTTTCAATAACATACTGTCCATTCCGAAAGTGCTCATTAGTATGTTATTGATACATTCCATTATTAACAACAGTGTTAGAAAGGATACTATCGTCTTTTAGAATTTTTGTTTCCATCCAAGCAAATACCATTCAGAACTGACAGCATTATCCCGAAGCTCGTCGGATTCGTTTTACTGTGCTGTTTTTTGAAAGCAGGAATTACTCGCAGACGACAGTCTACATGCCATCGCACACGGTGCATAATCCTCTCCCCCATTCATGGCTTTCAATTCTAATTGCACATAATTCGGTCTCAATTTCCCGCTCCACTCGATAGTTCCACTTCACCGCTCCTCATCCTTGGTTTTTGTTTATGCCGTGGCATTTCGCAGAGTTCGAATGAATTCGAAAGTACACCGACAGAGGACCTGTGTGTACCTTCTTCAATGGATGCTGCTGCTGCATCATTCCGGCTGGGAATTGGGTCAATGTCTGCTCTCAATAGTTCTATTTAGTGTTGGCTTGTATCGTTCGTTTGGTTGCTGGTACTGATTCGATTCACTGGAACCGAAACGCCCACCGGGACTGAGAGGGGTGGCCATGCTCACTTGGAAATGAAATAGTTGTGCCGCTTGGGTTGCCAGGGAAATATTGCCCCTGGAAAGGCGAACGATTAGAAAGGCTGCTCTGTTGTGTGATGTTCTCTAATTGTTCTCGGTAGACACTGGAGGTTTTTGGCCGAAGGTTCCTTTGTGCTTTGTGTGCTCCGTTCGAACTCAAAAATAGATGCAATGTTTCTTTCCTGCGGCAAAAGAGGATTCCGATCACATATTGTTATTTTGAACATTGGATCCGGTGATGCTATATTTGTGTTTACTGTAATAGTTTGCTTGAGGAAGTGTTCTCCGGGGAGTTAAATCAGACCGAAAGGCAATGCAGTACAATTTGATTATGACTTCCTTCAGAAAACAGAGATGAAACTCGTGTTTCGAGTAAATTATGCCAATTCGAGTAAATTTTGGCCATGGTAGCTTGTTCAAAAGTTTCACCATCTCGAGAAGCTTATACGACGGCTGAGCCACTTTCAAACTTTGGACGATGTTATTACTCGACACAAACGAGTTGCCATTAACTCCATTCATCACCACAGTCGCCTGAGTCGAGTAGAAACTAACACATTTTGAAACACAGCATCACCGAATCACGTCCCGAGGACTCTGCCTCCCATGCTGTGCTCTAACTGATGTTGTCTGTCATGCAAATATCCTCTTGAGCGCCCTGGTGAGCAATCACTTGCCTCGTTTTTAACCTTTTAGAGTCGGTCGCATTTCCACCGTAGCTACTAGTACTACTGTCACTACTGACTTCGGGGAATAGTTCCAACAGTGGTACTTCCCGCTGCGTAAAAGTTAGATTAGATAAAAATAAACTGCGACATTAGCCAAACTAGCATGAACAAGTGTGTACGATCTTGAACGAGGGGAAGTGGTGTCCCGCAACAGCGGGATTCTCCACTTCCGTGTGGCTTCAAATGTACCAGAAGTAAATGCCAGCTCATTTTCGCTGTCACGTCAGCCGTTTGTTTGCGTGGGAAAAAGGAACCGACTGAAGAGGATCTCGGCAAACACACCGAATAGTGATGGTGAAACTGACGTCGATGAACTAGTGGAATATAAGGTTATTTGAATACGGGTTAAAAGGGTTAGAGATGATGATGAAAGCTTCCCGGTGCAAGAAAGAGTTTGCTGAGTCTGTCAACAAAAAAGTAGTTGGTTTCGAGATGGCTGAGATGTATTTGCATTCGAGCGAGAGTAGGTTGACGAAAAGCTGTAATAGTTGTGGAACGGATAATTAATGCGAACTCAGAAGGAGCCGTTAAAAAAACGTCACATCAGTTTATAAACTGATCAAAGGATTCACTTGGAATCTTGAAGTGACTCCACGAGGACTGGTGACTGATGCATATTATCATCTACATTGTAGTTGATATTGCATATGAGGCCTCATGACTTTACATGACTTTTTAATTTAAAAAAGACGGGTGGGTAATGTCGGGGACATAACCGGAGTGACGTAGGACTATACAAAGGGGACAGCTTTTGTGAAATATATATTTTAAATATATTGTTTTATTTTCTTCTCCTACGTGAATATCTACCTAAAAAATGAATATCTACCTAAAAATGGATTAGTTTACTGTTTACTCTTTATGAATATGTTGATGGTTCTGAAAAGAACCTTTGGTGTTGTGTTTTTGTTATCACTTGATATTCCCATCTTGTTTGGCTAAACCTTCCTGTTTAGCTATTGCGTTTGCCACTCGCCACAGCTTTCACAGTTGGAAGATTTCTTCCCATCCAGCTTGTGACATATTTTACAGTAAATTACATTCAATGGCACGTCGCATTACCACCACTCAGTATCGGATTGGAGGTAATTTTAACCTGTAATTGAACATTTGCGATGACAGTGGTACAGTGTCGACTTTCAATGTGGGGTCATAATTTGGATCTCTATGTTTACAAAAATGTCCAACTAAATAAGTCGCATTACATGTCCGTCCAATTAGCTAAATGTCGAACGAATTGTAAATTACTGTACTTTCAATCTGGAAACAATTTAAGAATTGGTGAAAATTGAATAATCAGAAAAGTCCCCAACTATCAATAAGCTCAGAACAACTGCCAAACTCACATACTCATCAGATCCTGGCAAACAAATGATGAATAAATCAATTTGTGTTTTATTATTATTTTGGATAATGTTTTAGAAAGCATTGAACTGTATTTCCTAAACTCTTTTTTGGAAGGTTTAATGGCCCTGAAAAGCGCCTTGTTTTATGGAATGGTTCCAATTTAGAAAACTTAGTACTCGTGGTTTTGAAAAAAACTATTTCGAACGCCCTCGATGCCGCCTTGTTCTGGATTTGCCACCAAAGCAGTTTGTATAAAGAACAAACTTTTTTCTTCTGCTACCTGATGCCGTTTTGCGATTGCGTTTGCCACTCGCCACTCGCTGCAACTGCCTGTTGTCTTGCTGTCCACTGAACGGAATGTGTTCTGTTCCGAATGCGGGGTTTCATATCGTCGCGAGCAGCTTTGCCAGCTAACTCGATCACTTCGGCGGCCGAAACTATATAACGGCGGCTAGGTGGACTGGTGCACTGATACTAACGCGCTCGGCCTAGCTACCCTTGCGGGGAACTCCAGATCAACACGGTTCGAGCGGGATTTTACCTTTCCCTTCACTTTTCCTCCTTTACCATGTCCAGACATGGCTTCTTGGGTTGGTTTGTTGATGTGTTGTGATGCGAACCGATGTGGTGTACGGTTTGAATGAGAATGATCGTTACGGCAGCGGAGCGGGGATTTTTAAGCTGACTGGCTGGCTCGAGAATTACGCATGTGTGAGACTGCGACCAATGTTTCGTTCATTTTTTTTCTTTTTCCTTTCCAATCGTGCTTCATTCTATTTCGCTGCTGCTCTGGTTGACCGTTTTGGTGGGTACGATTTGAGGAGCACAAAATGGACCAATCAAAAATGGGCACATAGTGCATTTTGACAATGCTTGATATTTCACAATTATTCAATTATTTATCTCAAGAAAAATGAAATGTTATTCGTTATGATAGATGCGTAGATACATTTCCTATCAATTGATGCAAAAACCTTTGCGATCTATTGAGAAATGCTCGAGTTATAAGCGTTCCAAATCTTGCATTTATTCCTACTTGTTCAGTGCCTAGATTTCCATTTCACCCCCTATATCTTCCGGTTAGACGTAGTCCTACGTCAAAAAGACGGGTGGGTAATGTCGGGGACATAACCGGAGAGACGTAGGACTACACCAAGGGGTGTCCATGGAGCACAGATCCCAGAATGATCAACTTTTCATGTACAAAATTACAAAAATTAAAATTACAATATTGACGGGACTTTGAGAAAATATGTAATCCGCCATTTTGTATCGGTGGCCATTTTGGATTTTCAAGATCATGAAATATGCAGTTTTATAATGACTGCAGAGATAAAGGTGTGTTCCAAATTTCAGATCAACCGGTCAACAGGAAAGGGGTCAAATTTCAATTAATGTGGTACAGCGCCATAGACAAACATGTCACATACAAACATACAAATATGTCACAGGTAAATAAAATCGTTTAAAAACTCCAGCATTCTATCAAATCGAGCGCGATTAGCCTCTCATTCACCCGGCGCGACGCTTCCTCCGCTTTTACCACACTTCGATAGGCTCTCCACATCCCATTGAAACTCCTGTCTCTCACTCTTGCGGTATCGCACCGCATACATCCCCGGCAAATGCCGCAATCTCTTATGCTGAAAATCAATTTCAAGATAGCGTCTTTCCTGCTTGGCATCCGATGATAGAATGTGGCCAAGCCCCACCATCGCTCACTTTATATAGCCATATAGTTAACGTTGTAGCGACCGCCTATATTTATTTATAATCTCTTTATTGTCTCCCTCCTTCGCCTTATCCATACGGTTCGCCCGTACCCGTGGTTGCTTGTAATGAATAGCTGTTTGCTGCGGGAGCGCAGACAAAATGTATGGGAAAGTAGGGAATTATTTCTTCCAATTTTTCATCAATTTGAACTTTATATGAGCTGAAAATCCGTAATGTGTAGCATATAAACAATTGCTGAGGATATTTCCTATCAATGTGTGTATTTGGAAACAAAATACATTCATTAATTGAGGAAGTATTAGCGTTCAAAAACTGAACTCTTTTTCACACCGAAATATTGAAATGGGCCCCTATATTGAAAGGTTAGACGTAGTCCTACGTCAAAAAAAAAAATCAGTACACAAGTTTTATGTAGAAGCGACAAGCAAAAATCCACAAATTCATTAGCTCGTTGCTGGTACTATTTTTCCCATATCTCAAGCACACTATGTGGAGAACAACTGGCGAAATCATCGGCCGCTTGGTTCCACGTTTCAGCGACTTTACCTTCCCTAAATATGATCGTATAACATTATACTTCTTTCTGAGGCTAACTATGGTAAGAGTGAGGTAAGTATAATTTATGCCATTTGTGATATAGTTAAGTGTTCGAATCTTTTGCTGTGTGTTTAGGGCAGGGTTGCCAACTATAATTTTCAAAAAATCAGGGAGAACTAACATAAAAATCAGTAAGAAATCAGGATAGTTCATATTGGATTGTCTGGAAAGTTCGTGTCGATTTTTGAGAAAACAAAAACATCATTTTTAATGAACATACATTTGTTCAATTTTATATGTATAGTTTTGTTCTACAATATTTCGCCATTTTTTCGCAGCTTTAAATCCTATCCTTCCTAAACATGTTTGCTTTATTACCGAAAACGGTTCAACGTATTTTTTATACTGTTCATAGAGTCGAAGGCCCTTGTCCTTAAGAGAATTTTGTAGTTAAGTTGGTAGAACAACACCTCTCAGCCAGAATCCAAAAATAATTGTTGCCATGAAGGAACAAACCGCCTATCACATTGACAAATTCTGCCTGGTAAAAGCTCATAATACAGAATTTATTTCCAACCCCACCAGACAAATTACTTTGGCTTTATTCTGGTTAAGATAGGCTTTGGGGTTAGCTAATGGTGGTTCAATTAGCTCCCTTTAAAACCGTCACGATTTGCTCCAAAACTGCATTCTTCTGGATCAGCGTCTCGATTTGGTCATCCTCAGTGTCGGCATGAATATACTGAATAATTCAAAATATATTGAACTAAATAAACAATTAAACATTATATTTTTTGATAACAAATAAATTTTAATTAGAAAAAATGCTCACATATTCTAATTATATTCTTTATTTGAGAGGCTTTCAGCCTCCTGGGCTGGTACATATTCCAATTACTAAACTTCTTCTATATCAATTTGTTATATTTGGACGCTATTTGCCGCGAAAAAGGTGAAGGAACCTGTATTTAGTTCTACATAATTCTTAATGTGCCTTCAACTGTTTCCGTTCCCAATATATTTCCAGCATTTGTTCTATTACTTTTACTACTTGGTATATACTTAACAAAATTTCCGTTTTCAACTGATGTCAGTCCTTTTTCAGGCATTTTTACAACTATGCGTTGTTCATATTGTTATTTGTGACATCACAACTACGTCAATAGGGAAAAAAAAATCAGATGACGATTAGTGTTTCTTGAACGCCAATTCAAGAAATCCCAATGTTCAAGAATTTTTTTTCAATCTTCTATTTTTTGGTGGAACAACCAAACTGTCAAATAGAAACATTGGTCAAAGCCAGCATTTTTCTTCCTGTAGGAAGCTCAATCCAATGGTTTTTCTACATCACAATGTGTGTTCTTTTTTCAGTATAATACTGTAGAAAAGATCACATATTCTTGTATTCTATTAGGTAATATTGTTTGTTAGATTATGTTAGGCTATGCACATTTCACGTTTGCTTTAAGCGGAATTGATTGCACAATGAAGTTATACATAATTAAATGGACGTAATGGTAACGGGTGTTAAATAAAAAATGAGAATTTTTTCAATACCTTTCAGTAACTCAAATAAAGAGCATAAAATTTTCTTCCTCCAAGAAAATTGCTCTTTGGGCTCCCTAGAAACAGTAGGCGTGTTTGGTTTTGCTAGTTTGAATTTAGTCAAAGCAAAGATGGCGTCGAAACAGCACGTGCTCCGCGAACGCATTGTACGCTTCTACGAAACGGATTTCCAGCAAGGAAAAAAGTTCACGGTGGCACATTTTAAGGAAGAAAATGTACCTGTCAGTACGGTATATCGTATCCTGGGTTCCCTGAACGTAGAGCGGAAGGTCGGAAGTGGTCGCCCGGTGACGATAATGACGAAGCAGAGGAAGACATCGTTAAAGAAGCTGTTTGACAACAAGGACGCAACCAGCCTGCGTGACGCCGGTCAGAAATATGGCTGCTCCCACGTATTGATGGAAGGAATCGTCTGCAGGAAGAAGACGAGGTCGCCGGAGTACACGGAGGAGCAGATTGAGACGGTTAAATCACAGTGTCGGTGGATGACCAAAAAATACCGCGGGACGTCTTTCGTTCTGGATGACGAAAGCTATTTTCCGCTGTCCAAAACGCATATTCCAGGAAATGATAATTACTACTCCAGCGACAAGTCATCCACACCGCCTGAAGTGAAATACAAGTTCAAGCAGAAGTTTGAAAAAAAGGTTATGTTGTACATCGCCATTTCCGACCGAGGCATTTCAAAGCCTTGGTTTAAGCCGAGCGGTCTGGCAATCAACCAACAAATCTATCGAGAAGAGTGCCTCGATAAAATCCTGCTGCCGTTCCTGAACGAGCATCACGCGGATGGGAAGTACGTCTTCTGGCCGGACAAGGCGTCTTCCCATTACGCCAAGAAGACGCTGGCGTATCTTGAGGAGAAAAAGATACCGTTCGTGCCGAAAGATCATAACCCAACAAACTTGCCCCAGTGCCGCCCAATAGAGGATTTCTTTGAATCACTCAGTGCCCTAGTGTATAAAAACAATTGGAGGGCCAAGGACACGAAGCAACTGACTACAAGAATCCGGAATTGTATCCGGAAAATGGACGTAAGTGCCGTAGAACGTTCTTGAAAGACCATCGCGACAAAGTTGCGTCGAACAGCAGACCACGACCCTTACTCAAACATTCACTGACATTGTTTAAAGAAAATAAATTATGTATTAAAATTTTTTTAATTATTGTAATAAAAATATTTGTAATAAAAAATACTGAAATCGATGAAAAAAAAATTTTATATGTGATTGAAAAAATTCTCATGTTTTATTTAACACCCGTTAAGTGATAGCTAATAAATTAAGCTATCATTTGGTGCAAAAACATTACCATACGGTGGCTTTCCAAAGACATGAAAAATTATGAAAGTTACTGTTCCATTTTTCGAATGCTTGTACGATATGGGTTAAACATAAACTGTAGGTACAAATGATTTTCTATGATGAGTTTTTGTGGATATTTAAAAAAAAATGTGTAAAGACGAACATTAAGCATTCCGCTTTTTGAATTTTGAAAGTATACGGATGAGAAATTGCCTTCGAGCGTGATAATCTGATAGAGTAACTTTTTTAAAGCCAATTTCAAGCTTCAATAAATGTTCGACCTTCGATAACGCTAATCACTTCGAAATAACAACATACAAACAAAGTATGTATTATAAAGTTCGGATCGAGAAGCTTTGAAAGGGATTACCGGATTATTACGGGTAATTATTCTGATAAAGTTTAAAATTAGCATCATTTCAGAAAAATCAGACAAAATTGAGTGTTTGTCAGGAAATCAGGAACTTGTGAAAAAGTCTGGGAAATCCTGAAAAATCAAGAAGGTTGGCAAAGTCGGAACCTTGCTGGCGGAACAAATATCTCTGGAACCATACAAATCATTATCAGTTTTTTCTGTTTCGGACAGCCCTTGGAAACAGATGTCGTCAGGATCTGGTAAGTTAGATCGCCCAAAGGATGCTTTGAAGTGAACAGTGTGTTGAGAAGGCTGATCTGCATTTTTCAAAATTGCATTCAGCCGTAACGAACCAAATGTAATGCATTTTTAAATCAATTTATTTTCATTGATTAGTATAGGGTTGGGGAAAAACAAATGTCGTATTTCTGATCGAAATTTGATGCTTTATTTAGCATACTTAAAAGTATTCAATTTAAGTCAAATATGCGCCGTTTTGTTCGCAAACTAGTTGCCATTCAGAAGGCAACTTCATTATCCCCCCCCCCTCTGGCTGCAAAAAGAGTGACGTTTTGCGTGTCTGACAGCTACATAATTTTGTTTTTAATTTCTTGAAGATCCTGAATCTGAAATTGCCGAAGATGTGAACTCACAACATGAAACGGAGTACAAGGCGGACTCGATTAAATATATACAGTTTTGGATTCCTTTTAACTGTATATAATCGAGTCATGTACATATAATCGAGTATACACTTTTCTCACATGCTAAAAATAAATTTATCCATAATCTCTCAGGAGGTGATAGATGATCATATTTGATGAAAAAACTCCTTCTACGCATTTGTTCGAATTTCAACAATGACAGAGTTATAGAACTTTTTTTCTGTTTTGGACTTTGTTGCCTCAAACTGGCTCTACATTGAAAAGTACGCTACGGAAGACGATTCTGTTGGTTCCATTTGAAGGATGAAAAAAATTAGTACAGGATACAGTAGTGATAAATCTAAATTAGTTTAAAAATAGCTTTTCGAAAGTGAAAAATTAAAAGTTAATAATTTTTAATGTGTTATTATTATTTTTTTCCTAAAATTTCATATTAAAATTGATTGTTTCTATCAATCAAATTAAAGGTCTCTAACCACTCTATAATTTGTTCTTTGACACCCAACTTCTATGTTTCTTAATCTCGCTGCAATATCGATATAAACAGTTCCTGAGAAATCAAGCAGAACCTTCAAAAATCTCGCTTTTTACCCCAATTTACATATAAAAATCTCTTAAATTTCATTTTAACGTTGAAAGTTTACATTTTTGCCTGAAATAAGTCATATTTGAAATGTTATAAAAATATGTTTTTTCAAACTGTATATAATCGAGTCCAAAATTGTATATAATCGAGTCTGTATACAATCAAATCCGACCAGTACTATTATTTTCCTGCAAATTACAGGGCATTTGTAGGTTTAAGTATCTTCATTCTTGAAAAAGCCTTCACGAAGATAGAGAGAGACATAGAGAGAGAGAGAAAGACAGGTACAAAATGATGGTATATATATGTTTAATATGTTTAAAAATATCCATAAAGTCACTATGAAACCGTGGCACTCAACGTGTTAAGTTGGTTGAAAAAAAACAGTACCCTGTCATACTCTATTCAATTCTTTTGATTATTCGAAACAAAATCATCCCATGGTGTCTTAAAAAATACAGGTGCCGGTGTGGTATGAACCTCGGAAAGGTAAAAAAAATGTTTTTAGACAAAATAGCGGCCGATTGAAAAAAATACAAAATCATTCCAAGAAATATTGTTGCATGTCCAAAGTTCAGAAATAGGAATAAACGATGTTATTGAATTTCTATACTATAATGAAAGCTAGATACGTCGTTGAAAATTCTTGGAATGTTCGAAGAACTAATAAAAAATTATATATGAGAGAGAGAAAGAAAGAGAGAGAGAGAGAGAGAGAAGAGAGAGAGAGAGAGAGAGAGAGAGAGAGAGAGAGAGAGAACGTGAGAGAGACTGAGAAGGAGGGAGAGATAGTTGATTTGTAGAGGTTTTAAACTTTTGCAGTTAATTCGCATCTAGCATTAAAAAATCGAACCAAATCGAACTTGTGTAATTTCAAAAGGAAATGGTCTGCTCTAATGCTCTTGACTTTTCAATAAGTTGCCATCGGGCGGAGCCTAAATTGGAATATTTCCTCTCTCCACAGTGTCCATTCACATGAGGCTATGCATTGTCTCAGAATTTCATGATTTCATGCAAACGATTTACACAAACGAACAGAACAACTTTAACCTTTCATCAAGTTTGACCATTTACAGACTTGAAGATTGTGATGTATAGCATATCAAACAAATCTTTGAAAATGTCCGATCTGATTGGTATTCATATCATCAAAATTCGTACGCTGCAAAAATAGTTTTTAACGTTAACATTATTTCATAAAGACATGACTTGTTTTCTGATTTGGCACACTTACTGAAGGATGTAGTCCCACATTAAAAAAGCTTCTTCTGGGTGAAAATTGAACGTTTTGAATTAAATATGTATGAAAATTTATTTATAGCAGCAGTCAATTTAGTTTAGGATCAACAATTCAAAATTTCTAGTTCAATAGATTTGCCTGAGGACACAAAAGCTTGCATACATCATGTTCATACACTCCAAATGATTAATTATCCTGGAACGACTAATGAAGAAAGCAGTACCCGAACAGCTTCCGTTCCGCAGTTGATTATATAATACTTATTTGTTCTTGGCATCATAAAACCTCTTCGATTAAGGATAGGTTTATAAAAAGACGGGTGGGTAATGTCGGGGACATAACCGGAGTAACGTAGGACTATACAAAGGGGACAGCTTTTGCTAAACATATATATTTCGAATATATTTTTTTATTTTCTTCTCCTACGTGAATACCTACCTATATACCTGAAAAATGGATTAGTTTACTGTTTACTCTTTATGAACATGTTGGGGTTCTGAAAATAACCTTTGGTGTTGTGTTTTTGCGTTCTTTTTACAAACTTGATTCTTGTTTTTTTTTCTGAAGGCTTTGTACTTATTAAATGTTCAACGCCGGGCATCTTTCGGCATATGCACATATCGTACAATCAAAAAGATGGCTGTGATAGGGAATGCATAGGTGGTTGTCAGCTCATTCACTCCGGCACCAATCCGTTGATGCGATGTGATTTGAAACGATGCCATACAACCACACTGATTTACGGTTTGAAAGAGAATGATATATTTTTCAGCGGATCCGCGCATTTTGTACTTTAGCGGTACACGCTCACAGGATAGAGACAAATTGGCAGACTCAGCCAAAGGGGCGAGTCCAACGAGACGAAATACATTCATTACGATTTGTTCGCTCGTTGGATTCACATGCAGGCTAAAAAGGGTCCTTTTCTGGATCACAAAATTATCTTCAATCTAAAGAGTTTATTGTTTTGTTATCACTCGATATCCCCATCTTGTTCGGCTAAACCTTTCTATTTAGCGATTGCGTTTGCCACTCGCCACAGCTTTCACAGTTGGAAAATTTCTTCCCATCCAGTTTGTGACATATTGTACAGTAAATTACATTCAATGGCACGTCGCATTACCAACACTCAGTGTCGCATTGGATGCGATTTTAACCTGTAATTGAACATTTGCGATGACAGTGGTACAGTGTCGACTTTCAATGTGGGGTCATAATTTGGATCTCTATGTTTACATAAAAGTCTAACTAAATATGTCGCATTACAGGTCCGTCCAATTAGCTAAATGTCGAACTAATAGTATATTACTGTACTTTCAATCTGGAAACAATTTAAGAATTGGTGAAAATTGAATAATCAGGAAAGTCCCCAACTATCAATAAACTCAGAACAATTGCCAAATTCATATACTCATCAGATCCTGGCAAACAAATTATGAAAAAATCAATTTGTGTTTTATTATTATTTTGGATATTATTTTAGAAAGCATTTAACTATATTTCGTAAACTCTTTTTTGAAAGGTTTAATGGCCCTGATAAGCGCCGTGTTTTATGGAATGGTTCCAATTTAGAAAATTTTGTACTCGTGGTTTTGAAAAAAAAAACATTTCGAACACCCTCGATGCCGCCTTGTTTTGGATTTGCCACCAAAGCAGATTGTAAAAAGAACAAACTTTTTTCTTCTGCTACCAGCTGCCGTTTTGCGATTGCGTTTGCCACTCGCCACTCGTTACAACTGCCTGTTGTCTTGATGTCCACCGAACCGAATGTGTTCTGTTCCGAATGCGGGTTTTCTTATCGTCGCGAGCAGCTTTGCCAGCTAACTCGTTCACTTCGGCGGCCGAAACTATATAACGCCGGCTAGGTGGACTGGTGCACTGGTACTAACGCGCTCGTCCTAGCTACCCTTGCGGAGCAATTGGCGGATACACCTACGGGGAACGGCAAACCAACACGGTTCGAGCGGGATTTTGCCTTTCCCTTCACTTTTCCTCCTTTGCCATGTCCAGACATGGCTGCTTGGGTTGGTTTGTTGATGTGTTGTGATGCGAACTGATGTGGTGTACGGTTTGAATGAGAATGATCGTTACGGAAGGAAGGTCTTGTATTATAGAGACTTTAAACTTTTGCAGTTCATTCGTCTCTAGCCTTAAGAAAGGCCCTTTCAAAACTCTACTCTACTTTACTCCAGCGCTACCACCTCCGCCCTCTTGCCTTGAGAAAGGCACTCGATCCCTCGCCGTCCAGCTCGTCCAGCAACGATGTTGTCCAGTCGGTGTCCACACAAAGAATGATCGTTACGGCAGCGGAGCAGTGATTTTTAAGCTGACTGGCTGGCTCAAGAATTACGCATGTGTGAGACTGCGACCAATGTTTCGTTCATTTTTTTTCTTTTTCCGTTCCAATCGTGCTTCATTCTATTTCGCTGCTGCTCTGGTTGACCGTTTTGGTGGGTACGATTTGAGGAGCACAAAATGGACCAATCAAAAATGGGCACATAGTGCATTCTGACAATGCTTGATATTTCACAATTATTCAATTAGTTATCTCAAGAAAAATGAAATGTTATTCGTTATGATAGATGCGTAGATATAGTTCCTATCAATTGATGCAAAAACCTTTGCGATCTATTGAGAAATGCTCGAGTTATAAGCGTTCCAAATCTTGCAATTTTTCCTACATGTTCAGTGCCTAGATTTCCATTTCACCCCCCTATATCTTCCGGTTAGACGTAGTCCTACGTCAAAAAAATAATTTTCCTTCGTCGCCGCAACAAATGTTCAATTAAAAAGACATCAAGAGCGACCCAACGGAATTACTTTTCCTTCCTTTCGTCGTAAAATAAATCCCTTAAAAACTTCTTCGACTAGAAACCACAAAACGATTTGCCCTTTCGTATGGAGGAAAACTTTGCCCACACGACTTTCATAATAGACGATACAATTCAACCATTGGGAATATTTTTTCTCGAGTTCCCGATATTGATTTCTGATCACCATCATCCAGTGGTTCCTCAGGGCCATCAATTTCTGTGATGGTCGTTAGTGAAAGATAACTGTTTTTGCACAGAACAAAAAAAAATCACATCGATCCACTCTGAGAGGTTAAATCACATTGCACTGTCAATTTTATAACGAGATTCGCCTTACTAACTTTTAACTTCACTCTTGCAGGAGGAAAGTTTTTCTTCTCGGTTTACATTATAAAAACGATTTATTGGGTTTGCCTTCCTCCATCAGCCATCGAATCGTTTCACATATTTGCAACAAGACCAAAAAAAAAACAATACATCCCATCAGTAAACTCTGCCAATTTCTTTTTGATTTACGACGTCATAAAAATATATGCCACATCGCCAGCCAGCATTGGAACAGTTTTATAACGTCGTTTATATTTTACGATTGTTACTTTTTTCCGGTCCAAACTCTCGGAAACTGATTTCACGGCTTGTGGTTTGCATATCAAACGGTTTAGTTGTGCGAAACGCTGACGACTTCCAGGGTCACAGGGATCTACAACTAAATATCAATCAACATGAAGAGATTATTACTGATGTCTGTTTATGGTAGATCAAGCTCCTTCCCCCCCCCCCCTGTCATCCTTATCGCGCGTTCCGTCGCACTTGATTTATAGCTTATATTCTGTCGGGAAGAGTGAGGAAAATTTATGAATCCACACAGCAAGGAGAGCATCACACGGTCCGGGGGAATCAAATGACAACGTTTATCGTGGAATTTCTGTTTTGTTTCGTGCAATGGCTGGCTGCTACCTCCTCCTACGGAAGCTGGAAGCTGGAACCAGAGAGCCACCGAAGATGGATTTGTTTTGTCATCCGCAAGCTAACTCCTTGTACGCGGTGATTAATTAAGTCACTTGTGTTGAGCGAAATGTGTTTTCCTTTTCCTAATGGGGATATGTGGATACAATAGGGTTGATTTGGGGTAATTTTGTGAAGAAGAAACTTTCCCGCAATGGCTGCTCTGAATCGTGTATTTAGCGATGATTGATGAACCATTGACAGAATTCATTGCAAACCAATGTTATCGTGTTGCCATTGGGCGTGTCCTTCTTCGAGACAAGCCGGGTGGAGTGGGATGCGCCAATATCCGTGAATTATGGTCCCACTTGAGAGGATAGGCAAAACTTTTTTCCAAGTTCGGTCCTCGCACTCGCAGCGTGCTCTTGAAGGCTAGGGCATTATTAATGGTGTGGAATTTACGACAGTTTGAGGGGTTCGCGTCTCGAGCTGAGAAGTTTTTCCTCCATAACTTGACACCTTCAGCAGTGCTTATGTTACTATCGGTACCTTTGTCAGGGGCAGACGTTATTTTGTTTCGATTGCCACTAAAGCGTTTACCAAGTATTTGATGGCAATCAAACAATAATTCCGAGCAAGTAAAACATGCATGTAAATAGCGTCTGTCAATAACAGAGTCAGAAATTCATTCGAACGCTCTGATTGCGGGATTAGCACAGTCAGCGACTGCTTATGACCGGTAGAAGAAGTTTGACTTCACCTCGGCTGCAAAACATCGCCTGAAAAGGGGAAACTTTTCTCCAGAAAAATAAACTTTGGCACGTGAGTTCATCCGTAGTGTGTTTGTGTATACTGGTGTCAAGGATGAAGAAAGGAACTGGACTCCATTGGACACTTTTGGGGGTTAATAGAATAGTTTAATTGAAACTCAAATAAAGAGGGAGTGAAAGTTGGTAATAGTTTGCAATGCACAAACATTGCAGCTGTTGTTGACACAAAAAACTTCGTTCACTTAAGCATATCTTCGAATTATCATTAACTCTTCGGTTCCCGAATCCACAGCAAACTCGTTAAGCGGCTGATTTCAAATGTGTCAGCTAAAATAATATTTCCTTAGCTGTTGCAGTAATATTTATCAACTCTGTCGAACGATGATAAAATAAGACGTGACAAATTGACTAATCATCCAAATTTATTTAGTATTCTTCGCTGAAGAAACTGAACGTAAATTCTGACTAAGACCTCAAAAAGTGTAATGATGGCTTGAAGCTCCTCAAATCTCCATTCTCCCCACTCAAAGTCCAGAAGTAACTCTGAGCATATTGGTTTACTGGGTTTCCCTGAATTTTGGCTCATTTTTTTCAAAAAATCAAAATCAAGCGCTGCTAAAGGAAGGTTAGGCTTAGATTTTTGGAAAGACTTAAGCAGTAATACAGCTCAACCTCGCGTAATCAAACCAAATACTTTCATGAGAGAAATATAGTTCACGAGCTAACTATTTAGGACTGACTGAATTCTAAGTTGAAGAAACGATTTGTAGGCATCACATTAATAGGGCTGGATTATGAATTTTCAAAAAAAGCAACTACTTACACTGAAGTTTTCATTTTGTTTTTCAAAACTGATTTCACATGATAGGAACACCGATCGAGTTTATGTCCTGTTTTATATACAAAGGATCTTGAAGATTGAAAAATGAAAAAAATGGCTATAAGTCATCCACAAACCATAAAATGGGCATATGTGAGAGTAAGAAGATTCTTTAACAACTACTTTTTTTTTTCAAATTCAAACTAGAGGGATTTGTATGAACGACTTCATGTTCACTACCTTTCGTTTTCAGTACTTACTCTATTACTCTAATACATTTTACAAATAACAGTTTCGCAAAAAATTAAATTCAGTTTTTGAAAAATATATATTTTTTACCGTGGGATTTTTTTTCATTATTTTTATTAAAATTCAGATATTTTATCAAGAGTCATATTGAAGCTTATAGAGGATATTTTTGCAAAAGTTTTTTTGAATTGTATCAATTTATTAAAAAGACCAAAAAAGGTAAAAAGTTTTACACGTTGAAATAAACAAAGCATGACACTGGTAATTGGCTGACACCGTATCTTTACATTGCAATGAAATGCATATCGAAGTTCGAGAAGAAACTAAACGGCCTTTAAATGCATCAAATATGATCTTTTTCATAAACCGTACAAAAAAGTAGCAAAAAAACTCACAACAAAATGGGGTTATATCTATGATATAACCGCAAGGTTGACGTGGGATTACCTTAGCTTAGTAATCATTTGTATGTATTGATTGAATTTTTGATTGAATGAAACAATTTCCGAACTCAATTGAATTCAATATATTTACGTTGTGAGTAAAAAGTTTGAACAAATGCCATGTCTCTAGTGTCTGCACGATCTTACCAGGTACCTAAGTTTAGGAGCCCGTGTTAGGGAAACGCATTCGAGTCTGCACAAAGGCAAGCGAGTATAAAAGTACTCGCAGTTTGCATGTATTTGCAATGCCGATTTCCCCAGACACCTTGGTTTAGAAGTCTTTATAGGTAATCAGATTTCAGTCGGAACAAAAATACTCCCGACCTGCATGAATTTGCAATCCCAATTTCCCTAGACACCTTGATTCTGAAGCCTGTGTTGGGGAAACATATTTTAGTCGGAACAAATTGCCCTCGACTTGCATGTATTATCAATGCCAATTTTTCCTTGCTCCATTGATTTGAAGTCTGTGGTAGGGAAACACATTTCAGTCGGAACAAAAATGCCCCCGAATTGCATGTATTTGCAATGCCAACTTCCCCACGCTCCTTGGTTTTAAAGTCTATGTTAGAGAAACGCATTTCGGTTTGAACAAAAGCTGCCCCTACTTTCATGTATTTGCAATGTCGGTTTCGCCAAAGCTGCTTGGTTTAGAAGTCTGTGTTAGGGAACATATTTCGGAGAGAACAAAAGTCCCCCTACTTTCATGTATTTTCAATTTCGATTTCCCCAACGCTGCTTGGTTTTGAAGTCTGTGTTGGGGAAACCGTAAATCGGGCCAATCAAAACGAGGCAGTTAGGGCGTTTAGATAACGCTTAACATTTTACAGTTATTCAATTATTTATCTAATGAAAAATGACATTTTATGAATTGCGATAGATGCGTAGAAATATTCCCTATCAATTGATGCAAACATCTTTCCGATCCAGTAGAAAATGTTCGAGTTAAAAGCATTCAAAAGCTTGCATCATTTTCTGCATGTTCAGTGTTTATGTTTTCATTTTACCCCCCATATATTCCGGTTAGACGTATCCCACGTCAAAAAATTTGCCTGTATGATGTAAGTTGTTTTAACATCTGTGAACTATTTGCTAGAAATAAAATTCTAAATACACCGTTTTAAATTCTAACTCAAAAATTGAATTTAATATCAAAAATGTTTATAGCTTTAACATGTAAATTTTTACAATAAAATTAAATTTTTGAGTAAGATTTATTGAAGGTGTTTTCGAAATATTATTTTTCCTAAATAATTCATTGATTTTTGACAACTTTTTTATACATCGTATTTAACAGTAGAACCACCGACAATTATTATATATAGTACACCGGGGCCAGTTGAAACTGTTTTTTCGGAGTTCAACTTGAAAGTTATCTTAATTTTTTTTTAATTTGTTGGTTTATCATTTTGGATATTTTTTTTCGAATATGTCGAAATTTCATAAAAAACTCTTTAGTAAAAAGTTCCGGGACCCTGAAAAGGTTTAATGGCTTGCGTGGTTTTGAAGAATCATTTCGAGAAGCAACGACTCTTTCTTGCCTTTGCAAGAACAATACACTAATCGGTCATATGTCGCAATTTGTTTCTTTATATCAATGCACGCATCGCACTGAGTATTTAACGAGAAGGATTTTCCATGCATCGCCATTCAACAAGCACCACGCGTCTAACAGATGCACACAGTTGAAGCGATAAAAATGAAACATCGCGAGAATGACCGTTTATGAAAAATCGTTTCTCGACTCTCGGTCAAAACCGTCAACAAAGCTACAAAGCTAGGAGCTTGTTGCATCAAAACAGAGCCGATGCGCTCGAGAGCAAATACGAATGGCAACTAAAAGTATCGAAGATGTGCTATTCACATGTACAGGAAATGAACAAGTTCTAAGTTTCGCGCAACGGAAACAAGCAACACACAAACCCAACTCTCCCATGGCTCGGACGGTTGTGTTAATTGCAATGCCAGATGCACTTCAAGTGAAATATTCGCTAGCGTTCAAAGCTCGAGGGAAAACATAAAACACAAAACGAGCAGAATAAGCGACCTTTGTTGTTTCGAGCAGCTCTACAAAAAATTTAACGAAAAATTAAGAGTTTTCAAATAATATGCTATAATATACACCATTAGACGGCAAATTTATCCAACAATTTGTTCACCAGAGACAAGGTTTAACCGGTCTATGTTTGAGCGTGTTGTCCGGAGTTGAACTGACGGAAAAATATAAAATTTAGCAATAATGTAGTCCTTTTACCGTTCTAAATCATATTTCGGACGCTTAAGGCATATGATGCAGAAAACAGATCTCAACTTTATGCACAGGTATTATTTGATTGACATTTTTAATAAATTAGTTCAATATGCTTTTAAGTTTTCTACTTTGGTACCTATTTGATTGAAAACATAGAAAAATCATCGAACAACATGCTTTTCAAATCAAGCGAATAAGTATCAAACTTCGGACACCATTTATAAAAAAAATCAAATTTCGGACAGATTGAATTCAAATTTTATTTTGTAATTTTTCGAACGAAAATTACATTACACTTGATTATATTTTATAGTCAACTGCGAAACACTTACCAAGCAATCACAGTAACCTGATAACGATGATGAGAACTGATGAAACACGAAAGAAATTTAAATATTGATGATGGGGTAAATTCTATGTGCTCACGCTAAACAAACGTCAAACACAAACGATAATGAGTGGATTTTGGATTTTGGATGGATTTTTTCCAACTATGTAATAATTCAAATGTAATTCTCAAATGAAGTGATAGTGAAACCAAGGGATTACTCTAAAGAAGCAATTGTGATATTAGTTTTATAGTTATATCATCAGTGCATCAAGCATTTCAAGATATTAGAACAAAGTGTCCGAAATATGGTGTTGTCCGAAATATGATTCAGAATGGTACTTTTTTTTAAATTTCAAACATACACTGAGCACTCAGCTTGTTGAATCCAATGGCTATCGCCTCCGAAACGGTTTTAATTTAAAAAAAAATTAGGATCTTCTATTTTTCAATGTTTCAAGTATACCATACATTATTCTAAGGCCATTTTTCTCATTTTTCTCGATTTTTTCCTCGGACACTGCCTAGCATTCTTGGCGCCAGATGTTTTTTCACTTGTTTAGTACCTTGAATTCCGTCTCGTCCCTTGCAGCTCCACCCTTCTTCATCCCTCTTCATCCACCCACCGAGTTCGACCTGCATGGTCCTTGCTTAAGCGTTTGAAGAAACGGAAAAGGGCAGCTCTTCGGGAACATGCCAAACTTCATACCGAATCCACGAAAACGCGTTATTCCAAGGCTAATTCGGTCTACAGAAGATTGAACGATCAACTACATCAAGCGCACCTAAGACAGCTCCAACGTTGTCTGAAATCCAACCCTAAGAGGTTCTGGCAACACGTGAATAGTCAAAGGAAGGAAACAGGGCTCCCCTCAACCATGACTAACGGTGTAGTGAACGCTGCAACCATTCCAGATATTGCAGAATTATTTCGTAAACAGTTCAGCAGCGTTTTTAGTAACGAACGAACAAGCAGCCAGGACGTAGCAGCTGCATCTCGCAACGTTCCTTTCTCATCCTTCTCAAGTGGACCGTTTGCTATTACGAGAGAAATGGTTATCTCAGCCGGGAGTCAACTGAAAAGTTCGAGGGGTTCCGGTCCTGATGGTATTCCGTCCTTGGTCCTGAAACGCTGCTTGATTGCTCTAGCAACACCTCTAGCCAATACTTTCAATCTCTCCCTGAGGTCGGGTAACTTCCCATCCTGCTGGAAGGAATCTTACGTTTTTCCGATTCACAAAAAGGGTTGCAAAAAGACTGTATCGAACTATCGTGGAATAGCCGCTTGAAGTACTACGTCGAAACTTCTCGAGCTAATTATTCTCGAAGAATTGGTTTAAAACTTCGCTCACTGCATTTCGATGGACCAGCATGGTTTCATGTCCAAGCGCTCAACGACTACCAATTTAGTACAGTTCACTTCCTACATCATCCGTGAAATTGAGCAAGTCCATCAAGTAGATGCTATATATACAGACCTCTCTGCAGCATTCGATAAAATGAATCACATTGCTTTGGCTAAGTATGACAGGTTAGGTGTTCAGAACGACCTGCTTGCTTGGCTTTCTTCTCATTTGACTGGTCGAAGCATGTCTGTCAAAATTGCGGACTATGTTGCTCCTTCCTGACATCTAGCGTTCCTCAAGGCAGCCATCTGGGGCCATTCCTGTTTCTGCTGTATATGAATGACGTCAACTATATTCTGAAATGCCGCAAATCGTCGTACGCCGACGACCTCAAGTTGTATCTCGTGATACGGAAACCAAGCGATGCTGTTTTTCTACAGCTGCAATTAGAAGCTTTCGCCGAGTGGTGCCAACTAAACCGCATGTCACTCAATGCATCGAAATGCTCTATCATTTCATTCGGTAGACAACGTGCATTGATTCAACACAACTATGTTCTATCGGGGATAAGCTTGAAACGGGAATCGACGGTCAAGGATCTTGGATTACTACTTGATTCCAAGCTTACATTCAAGGACCATGTCGCCTACGTGGTGACGAAAGCTTCATCTCAACTCGGGTTCATGTTCCGCTTCGCCAAAGAATTCAAGGATATATATTGCCTTAAGGCTTTGTACTGTTCTTTGGTTCGACCAGTACTGGAATATTCGGCTGTAGTGTGGTGCCCATACTACCAAAACGAGGTGAACCGCATCGAAGCAATCCAACGAAAGTTTATCCGTTTCGCTCTGAGGCATCTTCCTTGGAATGACGTCCACAACTTGCCAAGCTACAAAAGTCGTTGCATGTTAATACACTTGGAATCACTTGAGGCGAGACGTAACATCACGATGGCATGCTTCATTGGTGACCTGCTTCAAGGTAACATCGACTGTACTTCGCTGTTAAGCTGTCTTAACATAAACATCCGCCGCCGTAATTTACGCTCTCATTGTTTTCTTATGCGTCCATCCCTCGCGAACAAATTATTGATTTAACGAGCCCATGCGAAGGATGTGCCGTGTCTTCAACAGATACTACGATGTGTTTGACTTTAATGTTTCACGTTGTAGAAATAAGAATTGTTCCCGCAGAGTTTTTAATTAATATGTGTAGTGTCGCAATTTTCATGTCGTTGGGATAACTATTGTATCTGTTGGCAAATGAATAAATATTCGAAATATCAGTTAGCCCTTCGCAATCGTCCATCATTTCCCATACGGTCCCAGTTCCCGGGTATTGTCCAGATTCCATCCTCTGAGACGTGACGCTATTGTCATTGCACCACTCTTTAGTCGAATTTGAATTGTGAAATCCTGCCAAGTCGGGTCAGAATAGGTAATCGACCTCGTGCTACTCCACAAAAAGGCAGTAACATCTTCTGAAGTCATTTCTCTTGATTCTCTTTGCCAAACGAGAAACTTTTTCGGGATCTTCTACCTTTTATTTTTTTTTTTGTAGTTTATCGGGCCATTCTGCCGATAAAACGAGAAATAATTTTTTTGTATGTTTCATCATCCAGAACAATGCAATCTTACGAGGGTCGTTTGAAAATTCCGCTCAAAGTCAGAGAGAATGCTATATTGGCTTAACTCGTTTCACATCCCCTCTATTCACCAGTCTTGGTTCCTTCGGATTACTGTTTGTTCTCCGGGATTTCATGTTACAAACTTAACTTAATATCCACTAAATACTAAAAATTAGAAGGCGGAAAGAGGAAAAACTTAAATCTAACGATTTACACAAAATTAACAAAAAAAATATTTACAAACTATAAGCGAATCTCGGCCTTTTTGAAAAAGGAATTGATGATCTTCATTGACTCTATATCTTTGAGTCGCAGTATATCTCTAAGAGGCATTTTTCCTCTGTGCGTGCTCTAAAGTAACCGCATAAGTTCGGTTGTTGTTCGAATAAATCACAATCCCAAATTACGTGATCAATGTCCTCGTAGCCTTTGCCGCAAGGACACATGTTGCTTTCCGTGAGATTTATCCTATAAATATGAGAGTTTAGACAATAGTGATTTACTGTGATACGAGTCATATTGCGTATAAATGTTCTGCCCACATTCAGGGAGAGAAAACAAGGATTTCTGTTAACTCTAGGCAGTATGCTAAAACAATGTCGGCCTAATGTGTCTTCATCCCACATTTGTTGCCATTGTGCGATTCTATTCTATTCTAGCTATTTCCGGAAAGAACTCAGGTGATTCTATTTCTCTCTCAAACATATCCCCTTTATTTGCTTCTTTTTTTGACTAAACTATCCGCGATCTCATTCCCTGTGATATGTGAATGAGACGGAACCACAGAAATTTTCAAATTGTATCCTTTGTTCATTAACTCATATACAAGTACTCTTATTTTTAGAACTATGTGATTTGTCTTACTATCAACTTTGATATTGCGCAAAGCTGAGAGAGAACTGAGACTATCCGAACATATCAAGTATTTTGTGGAGGGGGGGGTTACTTTTGAAGCTGTAAACACGCAACATATATTGCCATCATTTCCGCGACATAAACTGAACAAGGCTGCTTCAACTGGTAACAACTTTCATCACGTAAGCTATACACTCCAAACCCCAATTGGACATCAATCAGAGAACCATCTGAATAAATAATATTTTGACGTGAGTATTCAGAGAATTTCTCACCGCACAGTGCTGGCAAAATCCTTGAAGTCATAAAACCAGGATTTTTTTCCATCTCTAAATGTAGGGACAAATCAATGTTCAAGACTAACATTCGTGTGCAGTCATCTAACTCAAAGTATCTAGGGAATGTGGTTTTACTGGTAGATAGACTGAAGCAATTTCGATAGAATGTTAAAAACTTTGATCCTGGATTAACATCAAACAAACTATCCAGTTTGTGTATTACATTTGTATCATTTACATGAGATGTGACCAGGAACCTACAGCTCAGCTCATTAAATCTCACATACAGTGGCAAAACCCCTGATGCCACTTCCAGTGACATATTGCGAGTTGATCCCATGCTTCTAAGACAAATTCTTATGCATCGGTACTGAATCCTTTCCAGCTGTAGCATATGGGTTTTCGCAGTTGACATGAAAACAAAACTACCATATTCAATGATAGAAAGGATGGTAGTCTTATAGAGTGTCAGCATTGCACTGGGATGTGCTCCCCACCTAGTACCCACAATTGAAGTTAAAAAGTTTATCCTGCGACTGCAATTTCGTACTATACAGTGACTCAAATCCGTAATCGTACTCCACCATGCAGATCTCTTTTCCCTTCTTTTGAAAATCGAAAACAAGCTTTCGGAACATTTTATTTAGATACAGTTATAGTGTCATATGAGGGTTAAAAGGTTTGCTATCTGTTTTCAGAATAATGGTTTTCATTTCTTTAAAAATGGCGATTGTATGTGCTAATATATGAAAATTGACTCAAACTCATAATCGTACGCTGGTTGAAGTTTCAACTCGATTTCGAAGGCTTTGGCCAATTTCCAAATCTCATCATTAGTATGGTATCCCTTGTTCATTGTAACTATCTTTTGCTGTTTTTGGCCTTATCTACGAGTTTTTTGGTGTGTTCGGAAGGAATATTTAGCAGTTTTTTCATCAAGTGGTTTTTAAAATCGTTATTTTTAGAAAGTTAATGGTTTCTAAATTTTCTACACAGATATCTTCCTCAGTTTTTTCACTGAGATTGATGTCGGAAGATTGTGGAGGAATATCAATAGCTTTTGAGTAATTGTAATGTAACCATGTGCGAACCATATATGTCTAAGGTTCTGTTTCATTATCTTGGCAAAACTTAAATCCTCGATTCCATCACATTTTGATGACACTTTGCTTCATCTTTTCCTCCATCATCGATAAAAACCAAATTGAGCAAACAAAAAGTTTGTAATGTGCCTAGGAAGGGCAACTTGAATGCCCGAGCACAGAGGGACAACCAGTTTTAATGGTCGAAAATGTCAAACCATTATTTATAGCCCAATTGTCTAGATTGGACAAGGAACGCTGTACCGATTGTTTCAGTAATGTTCTATCTCTATCAGCCGTCCAGAGACAAGCATCATCTGCGAATTGTGTCAGTACACAATCTCTTGCGATGTAATTATCAATATCGGGCACATAAACTTTGTATAAGAAAGGGCTAAGCGTTGACCCCTGAGCTAGTTCAAAATTGCTCGTTCTGTGGCACATCTCCTGATTATTAAAGTAAAAATACATAATTTTTGTTGACAGCAAGGTGAACAAAAAAGTGGTCAGTAATTGAGGTACTCCATAGTCTTGTAATTTTATACATAGTTTATCAATAAATACGTTATCGTAGATACCTTGCACGTATATGAACACAGCTACTAGCTCTTTCTTGAGTTCAAACGCTTTTTGAATATCAGTTGCCAAAAGAGCAAGACATTCTCTTAAACTTCTTCCTTGACGAAATCCGTACTGTGTGTTGGAAAGAATGTGATTCTTCTCAGCCCATGTTTGCAACCTATTAAACATCATCTTTTCCAGAGTCCGAGAAAGACAACTAATAAGACTTATTGGCCGATAAGACTCAATGTCTTCAGAATCCTTTCCAGGTTTCATGATTGGCACCACTTTGACATCTCTATTTGACATGTTGTTGAAAATTTTACTTAAAATCTTCTTAGCTGACGCAGGGAGATTTTTCAGAAGATCGAACCTTATGTTGTCTAATCCAGGAGCAGAATTCGAGCAATCTACATTTCTAAAAGTGTGACTTTACCTCCAAGTGACAAAGTAGAATTCGGTCGATTAGTGAAATTTGGAGCACAATGTTGAACAAAAGCCGGGCAAATTTTATCAGCGAAGCCATGTAACCGCTCATGACTCCATGCTTCTTCTGTAACATCAGGAACAACTATGTTTCGCAGTCTCCTAGCTAAAGTCCACAGTTTTTTTTAAAGAAGTGTTTCTATCGAAAGTGCCCATAATGTTCCTCCAATATTCCTTTTTTTTTTGTCTTTGAACATTTTTTTTTATTTTGACCTCGAGTTGTTTGTAACTGGTGGATCACACCATTGAGGAAGTGGCGGATCCTTCGGCTGAAGGAGGCCTGGTTGATGATAGCTCAGGATTTGGATTGCGGCTTGTTTGGAGAATGGAAAACACTTGGTAAACTTCTAAAAATACTTTGGAATTTATTTCCGTTGTTGCTCGGTCAAAGGTTGGATTTGGAATGGAAAAATATTGCATTGGTAGGGATCAATTCGTATGCTGTGTTTGTATGTATGCGTTTGGCTCCTGTTCTGCTGTGCATCGGGTGAGTGTGTTGGTTTTGGATTTGTCATACACACTGCTTTTGATGGGAAGGGAGTGGCTTGGTTGGGGAATAGGATAGGGATGATATGGGGCATTATTTCATGGGGCAATTTCTTCATTCGCGCTGTCGATCGCGAACAGTAACTTAAATAGTTTTCCTTAGAACCATTTTTTCTGAAACGAACAAAGGCATCAGGTCGTTCTATCTCCATTTTCGAGCAAAAAGCATCCCACCATAAGGTTGGCGCCTGTTCGGGCGCAGGCGCAACCCATCAGAATTAACTGTAAATTATCACTCGCTAGAAAACTAAAACTCTTAAAAGTAGTTCAAAGATGAACTGCTCGTGATAATTGCGGTGAAACTCTGGAATTTTGCGTTGGAAGGAAGAACGAATGGTGCCTCTTATAACAAATTAGTATTTTTTATTCACGGATTAGAAATTACACCATTGCGTTCACACGTGGAATAGCTGCTGCACCGTCGGAGAATGCAACTGTACCCGTTTGCTGTTATTCTCCTGCTACTGCTGTTGTTGTTATTTCTGCTGCTGCTTATTGCGTGGTGGTCATTATAACACTGGTTAAAGTTGGTGGTGGGAAGAAAAATGCACGATTGTTGCAGGAATATTGCTCGGTGGTCGTCGGAATACTAGATGTGGAGCGCATCGTGCTCGCCACTTTTATAGCGGATTGCATTGATTCACACTTTCGGTGGGCGTGGTTTCAGTTGCTATGTTTTGGTCGGCACTCGGAGCGTCGGGCGCGAACAGCGCCATTCTGCGACTATTCATACGAAGAGGTTTTGTTTGAGATTCCATAGCTGATTCATTGATATTTTTCAGTAAATGCTCATACTGATCCAAAAAATACATTGACTGATCTAACTCTTTCATTCTGTCATCTATCACAGATGAAAATGTATTCCAATTTATATTTCTACACAGGTCAATTGGTATGTCTACAAACTCAATATCTGTAAATATATATATATATATATGTAACTAAAATAGGTAGATGATCAGTATTCGCTGGATCTGGAATGGTTAGCCATGAGCAATTTAGTGACAACGATGATTTACATAAAGACAGATCAATTCGTGAACTACGAACCGGGGGTGCAGCCACTCTTGTAATTTCACCTGTGTTAAGCACGTTCAATTGAAACTCTTCAATTATATCATACAACAACCGTGCTCGAGAATCGTCTTCACTTTCACCCCATGCAGTACCATGGGCGTTGAAATCACCCGAAACAAACATCGGCTGCGGGATTAATGGGAGCAGATTGCCGAAATGATTGCTCTTCTAAATCATCGTTGTTCGTATCTTCATCAGTCAAACTACAATATAAGTTAGCATTGGTGAAGTCTGGTGTAGTTGATAGTGATTTGACAATTTGCGCATAATACAACTTCGATTTGTTGATTATTTCCTTTCTCAGGCTTTTCGTCTTGGTCTTGTACTGTGGACATAATCTAGTTTCAGCATGAACACCCTTGCAAGCGAAACAAGTGTCTCTCGGAACCTCACAAATTGTTTCATCGTGAGTTCCTCCACATCTGATACACTTAGCCTTGTTATTACACAGGTTGTGGTGTGGTGTGGTTGAACTTTTTGCACCTTTCACAAACCATAACCTTTGGGGTGAAAATTCGAACCGGGATAAGCGCATGGTCAATTTCGAGATACGTAGGAAGTAAGGTCCCTTGAAAGGTAATCTTAACGGAGCGAGATGGAAAATATTGTTTAGGTGAGTTTGGAATACTTTCAACTAGCCTTTGACATTCGATTTGAGTCTGCCATCTTTGAATTTACCGCTTCCTTGATTAACCACGTGTTCGAAATCGATCTCGGCTTCATCCACCACTCCATTAATTTCAACGCTGGAGCAGGGAATATAAAGGGTGTGTCACATCAAATTGCATCACGGAAAAAAACGCTGTAGAAATTTAATTTTTAGGAATTATATCTTCAGCTTTCGCTTATAATCAGATAAGAGTGTATAGATCACGTTGGCCATGCTTCACTGTCAATTTTTCGTAAATTTGGAAAAATGTCGACGAAAGAAAAAGAGCGTCGTGAATTAATCCTGCGCACTCATTTCGAGAATCCGGAGTTGTCAAATCGGGACATCGGTAAGATGCTGGAAATCGTTCAATCCACGGTCAGCAGAGTACTAAAACAATACTTCGAGAACCTAACCATCGACCGGAAGGTGAAGAACGGCAAAAATGGATGCTCCGTCCGTGAAAAAGATCACAAGCGCGTAGTTAAGCAGTTTAGACGTGATCCGAGAAGTTCGGTCCGGGATGTCGCCAATAAGCTGAATTTGTCAAGTTCATTCGTCCAGCGGACCAAGCAGCGGGAGGGCCTGCGTACATACAAGGTCCAGAAGGCTCCTAACCGCGACGAAAGGCAAAACATGGTGGGGAAGACGTGAGCCCGGAAGCTGTACACCGAAATGCTGACGAAGCCGCATTGCCTGGTAATGGACGACGAAACCTACGTCAAAGCGGACTTTCGTCAGCTGCCGGGCCTGTTGTTCTTCTCCGCAGAGGACAAATTCAGCGTTCCGGAGGAGATTCGCAAGCAGAAACTATTCAAGTTTGCCAAAAAGTACATGGTGTGGCAAGCGATCTGCTCTTGCGGAAAGCGGAGCGCCCCCTTCGTGATGACCGACACGGTAAACGGGCAGGTTTACCTTAAGGATTGCCTACAGAAGCGCTTACTACCACTATTGAAGCAGCACGAGGGCCCGACCATCTTCTGGCCGGATCTCGCTCCGTGCCACTATTCAAAGGACGTGTTGGAGTGGTACGCCGCCAACGGGGTCACCTTCGTGCCAAAGGAAATGAACCCGCCCAACGCGCCGGAGCTTCGCCCAATAGAGAAATATTGGGCGATTATGAATCAGGCCCTCCGGAAGAACCCAAAAGTTGTCAAATCGGAGGCGGACTTCAAGAGAAAATGGATTTCTGTTCAAAAAAAACTACAACCTGACGTTGTACAGAACCTTATGGACGGGGTAAAGAGGAAGGTGCGAGCATACGGGCTTGGGCTCGAAGTATGAATAAAAAGAAAATGCCAAAAGTTGTTTAATAGTTTTTATTTTACTGTCTAAAATTTTCAAAAGGATCGGTCTACTGGGCGAATTTCTACAGCGTTTTTTCCGTGATGCAATTTGATGTGACACATTCTTTATTTTCTGTA
This sequence comes from Toxorhynchites rutilus septentrionalis, assembly GCF_029784135.1. Taxonomy (NCBI): domain Eukaryota; kingdom Metazoa; phylum Arthropoda; class Insecta; order Diptera; family Culicidae; genus Toxorhynchites; species Toxorhynchites rutilus. Next base: position 76,520,752 of record NC_073745.1, read on the forward strand.
CAACTTGCACAGTAACTAATTTTCAACAGATTCATTCGGGAATCGACGGGACATTTTTTTTTTCCAAAATATATATTTTTATAAAGGCTCATATGGCGTTAGCCTCACGGGGCCGGGAGTTCAATACAATTTTTCTTATTATCTATGTTAGTAATATGTAACCGATTACTCGCGGTTGGCTCGAGGTTAGTATTACAAGTGTTTTCGTAATTGGGATGTTGCTGTCTCCAATGCTCTGTACGTGTGCCCGACACGGGATACTTCCTATTAGGATGCAACTGACCATTTATCAGCAACGCCCCCCTAGTCTGTACCCCATATCTAGCGTGGTGCGTCTTTCTCGACTCGAGGAATCCAGGATAGAATGGTCACTAGCCGGCGCAATCATCAGTTCGTGTAGAGTTGTCATGAGCGGTACAACCTTTGGCTCTTGTTGAATGATCAGTGGACTGCACAACCTTTGGCCCGTGTGTCTGTAAAGAGTGTGTGTATGTATTGCCGCGACTAAGTAAAAGTTTATAGATCGGATAGGAGGGATATGAAACGGGGACACAACGAAGGAAACATCATTAAACGTTGACATCGGCGTTTCTGAGGAACAGGTATAGATGAAGCAGAAGATCAGGATCACGGCTACCTAAGATATCCCGGACGGGGATATCCGATTGTCTGCCTTGTGCTTTTAGTGCTCTAGAGAGCTGAGAGCGAGCAGCATGGAACCGGATACACGACCAGACAACATGCTCGATGTCGTGGTGGCCATCGCCACAATCACAAAGATTGTTTGCTGCGAGCCCAATGCGATAGAGATGCGCGTTTAGGTTGTAGTGATTGGACATAAGCCGAGATATCACGCGAATGAAATCACGACCTACATTCAATCCCTTGAACCATGCCCTCGTCGAGACCTTAGGGATAATCGTGTGTAACCAACGACCGAACTCATCTCCACTCCACATGCGCTGCCAACTTACGAGCGTATACTGACGAGGAATGTGGAAAAATTCATTATAAGCAATTTGCCTTTCAAAAAGAGTGCCTTCTAAAGCGCCCACCTTAGCTAGCGAGTCCGCTTTCTCATTCCCCGGAATCGAGCAATGAGAGGGAACCCATGCTAAGGTAATCTTGAATAATTTTTCGACCAAAACACTCAATAGTTGTCTTATTCTTGTTAGGAAATAAGATGAGCGTTTATCAACCTTCATTGAGCGGATTGCCTCTAATGAGCTGAGACTGTCTGAAAAAATAAAATAGTGGTCGATGGGCAATGTTTCAATGATCCCCAGTGCGTAGTATATCGCACCCAAGTCAGCAACATACACGCAACAAGGATCTTTGAGTTTGAAAGAGGCACTGGAATTTTCATTGAAGATGCCGAAGCCAGTGGACCCGTTTATGAATGAACCGTCAGTAAAGAACATTTTATCAGATCCAACTTTCCCATATTCTGCCGGGTAAGGTACTCATGGTATAAAGACATAAAACTTGACTGAGGAATCAGTTGGAGTAGATTTTCGAAGTTATCAATCACCAATGGATTCATGATCTTGCAACGGATGAGAAATCTGTAGGATAATTCTGTGAACCGAAGAGTAAGCGAGGGTACTCCTGCCAAAACTCCGAGACTCATCGTATGTGTCGAATGCAAACACCCCATTGCTATACGCAAGCAACGATATTGTATTCTCTCCAGCTTGAGAATATGAATCTTGGCAGCTGATCGGAAGCAAAAACTGCCATATTCTAACACTGATAATATCGTTGATTTGTATAACTGAATGAGGTCTCCTGGATGGGCACCCCACCATGTTCCGGTTATTGTTTGGAGAAAATTGATTCTTTGCTGGCATTTCTGTTTCAAATACGCAATGTGTATTTCCCAGGTACATTTAGAGTCAAAATATACTCCAAGGTATTTGAAAAACATCGAGTGCCTGATCGTTTTGCCGGATAGGTGAAGCTGGAATTGGGCGGGTTCGTGCTTCCTAGAAAAAACGACCATTTCGGTTTTCTCCGTAGAGAATTCGATACCCAGCTTGAGAGCCCACGTGAACAGATTGTTCAGGGTATCTTCAAGGATTTTTGCAGAACGGCGGGATTAGTACCCGTGATGGAAATAACTCCATCGTCTGCAAGTTGTCTCAACGTGCAATCTCTAGTTAGACAATCATCTATATCATTGACGTAAAAACTGTACAAGAGGGGGCTTAGGCAGGAGCCTTGTGGTAGGCCCATAAAACTGTATCGAGAAGATTTCAAGCTGCCATGATTGAAAAACATGTGCTTTTCTGACAGTAAATTGTACAGGAAATTATTCAGAATTGGTGAAAGTCCACGATTATGAAGTTTCTCTGAGAGAATTTCCATGGAAACAGAATCAAATGCCCCTTTGATATCAAGAAAAACGGAAGCCATTTGTTCTTTGCGAGCAAATGCGATTTGGATTTCAGAAGATAGCAGCGCGAGACAATCATTCGTCACTTTACCTCGGCGGAAGCCAAACTGCGTATTTGACAGCAAATTGTTCGTTTCGACCCACTTGTCCAAACGAAGTAGAATCATTTTCTCTAACAATTTACGAATACGAGAATACGAGTTGTGATCGCAAGCCGGCTTGTTGGGTTTCCGTATGGCTATCACTCTCACTTGTCTCCAGTCATGCGGGACAATATTCAGCTCCAGAAACTTGTTGAACAAGTTCAGCAAACGCTGTTTTGCCAAGTCGGGAAAATTCTTCAACAAGTTGAATTTAATCTTGTCCGACCCCGGAGCTGAATTGTTACATGAGAGGAGGGCAATTGAGAATTCCACCATCGAAAATTCTCATAGTCGCATTGGAGCGGAATGTCGCGTACGACGCTTTGTGCAGGAACGGAATCGGGACAAACCTTTCTTGCAAATTTGAAAATCCAACGGTCAGAGTATTCCTCACTTTCATTTGTATGGTTCCAGCCACGCATTCTCCTAGCCGTATTCCAAAGAGTGCTCATAGCGGTCTCCCTTGACAAACCATTGACGAACTTTCGCCAATATCCACGCTTTTTTGCTTTAATCAGACCTTTTAGTTTGGCTTCTAGAGCTTGGTGCTTACGAAACCATTCCACTAGTCCAGTTTTCCGGAATTTTTTGAAAGCGAATGATTTTTCAAGGTAGACCTTTGAACACTCCTTGTCCCACCAAAGTGATGGAGGACGACGTCGTAAAGTGGTAGCAGGAACACGTTTCTTTTGAGCTTGAAGTGCGCTTTCGTAAATCAAACTCGATATAAAATTATACTCTTCGAGTGGAGGAAGTTCATGCATTGAAACAAGTGCTTCAGATATTATTTCTGCAAATTTTCTCCAGTCAATATTTTTCGTGAGGTCATACGCAATATCGACTGACTCACGAGAACATGATTCATTGGCGATCGATAAAATTATTGGCAGGTGGTCACTACCGTGGGGATCTTGGATTACCTTCCACGTGCAATCCAGGGATAACGAAGAAGAGCTATGTCTAGCATGCTTGCCCGTGCAGGAGGGTTGGCTATTCTAGTTGCTTCCCCAGTATTCAAAACTGTCAATTTGAAGTTGTCACACAGATCATAAATCAAAGTGGCACGGTTGTCATCGTAGAGTGAACCCCATGCTGTTCCATGGGAGTTGAAGTCACCTAAGATTAGCCGCGGCTCCGGCAGTGCCTCGATGATATCAAAAAACTGATGGCGGCCAACCATAGTTCTTGGAGGAATATATATCGAGGCAATGCAGAGGTCTTTGCCATTGATTTGTGTCTGGCAAGCGACAACTTCAATGCCTGTCATCGATGGGAGAGTGACTCTATAGAAGGAGTGACATTTTTTGATCCCCAATAGTACGCCACCAAACGAGTCATTTCGATCGAGGCGAATAATGTTGAAATCGTGGAAATTCAGTTCGTCGGCTGAAGAAAGCCATGTTTCACAGAGGGAAAATACATCACAATTAGAACTATGAATTAAAAATTCAAATTGATATAGTTTAGGGATGATGCTTCTGTGCACCCGTGGCCGAGTGGTTAGCGTCTCACATTATCATGCCGGGTGTTCGGGTTCGATTCCCGTTCTGGCCGGGGGATTTTTCGTCAAAGAAATTTCCTTCGACTTGCACTGTGGTCATGCGTATTCGAGAGCTTGCCCCTCGGAATACATTCAAGGCGTGTTATTTGGCTTAAGAAATCTCGACCAAGTATTAATAAATGACGCTAGTTAATGCATACGTAGAGACGGCAAAAGTTCCACAAGGGAACGTTAACGCCATTCAAGAAGAAGAAGAAGATGATGCTTCTGCAATTCCACTGTATTACAGTGGTCAAATCCTTGACCTCTTGCACTGAATCAGGCATCGAGGGAAATGAACGCTGCTAAAAAACCACATTTTTCTTTCAAAAATGTTCTCACAATCGGAAGCAAACATAATACTATGCTTTTAAGAGGGTCATTTATATTTAAAGCATTTAAAATATTGTCCACCAGGTCAGAAAGCGTAAGCAAGCCAGATTGTGGCTGTTGCCTCGACCGCGAAAAAGGAACAGACGTGTTGGGCTCTGCTCCGGGAAGTGCTGAGGACCCCTGGTGCGTAGAAGAACCGCTTAAACCAGGAGGTACTTGCTTCGGTCTATTCTCAGCACGTTCGATACGAGGTTTCATTCCAACTTGGGAAGTTTCGGTCTTCTTTCTGACATTGTCAAGAACCTCCATCTCGACTGGCAGGGTTTCTCCAGAACCCCCGCTTTCGGGGTCCATAATAGCGAAGAATTCCTTATTATTTCTTTTGAATAATAACTTTCTACCAAACAATGAGCCGAACTATAAAAGAATAACAACAAAATGATACTTATCTCTGGGGCAGAAACACAATAGAACACAATAGAATAAACCCCAACTGAACTGTTGACCGATTTAATACTCGACTACACTAGCCAATGGTTGAGCTGCGAATGAACTCATAAAATTATATTACCCTGACAAAAAATTTCAACAGTAATTCAATATACTCTTTATGTAAGTCAATGAACTTTTTTCATTTTTACTCATAAAATAAATAAATTGCAGATTTTTTTCGTGCTCAACTTTTATGAGGATACACGTGATGTTCGATTCCAGGAAAATGAATGTAACCTGATCTCGCTCGACATTCAATATAGTAGCAACATTATTACTACACAGCGGTTTACAATCCACCTTTGGTTTCCCGGAAGGTGTCGCCAATGAACTCGTCGGGTGTTATCCTGCGTTCCATACACTGAGGCTTAACCCTCATCATACGCCATAACAACACATCCCACACACACCGAAGCCCATGTAAAGCTAATTTTATTACCAAATTTTTATCCACCCTTCTCTTCCTCTTCTCTCATTGCAGGCTCATCGATAGAGCGATTATGTGATATTGCGGCAACGGATCCGGTGGGTTATTCGCCCCGGCCTAATCCGATTGACGACAGAGGACCGATGATACGGGCGGCCCGGACCCTGCTGAGCTCGGTGACGCGGGTGCTCCTGCTGGCCGATATCGTGGTCGTTAAACAGTTATTATTAGCCAAAGACAGGGTAAGTAAACCGCCAATGATGGGCGGTACTCGAAACTGATTCTCTTTTTTTCCCTCTTCTTCTTGTCCATATCGCCAACAGGTAGCTAGAACTTTAGGTAGATTAGAATCAGTGGCCAATTTTACAGAATTCGTGAAAGCCTTCTCAGTATTCGGTTCTGAGATGGTGGAACTAGCGCATGTGACAGGTGAGTTTAAAAGCGATTTCCTTCTCTTTTAAGTTACCACTTCCATTGATCACCATATTGTGTCAACATGGCGGGGGCGGATTGTTGGGGATTTGCCAATTGGCCGAGTTTTCACACATTCTCGTCCACAAACCCCAGCTGCGAGTTCCGGTCTTTGCAGCTACCACGGCGCGTGAATAAAAACCACCGATGCACACTGTTTCCACTCAATCAAAGATCTCGCGCACGGAGCCTCCCCGGTCCACTTTCCAAACTATTAACTACATCCGATCCGTCCTACCATTCCGGCCGAAAGCACCGGATGAAAAAGCTCGAACACGAACGCGAATGGCTGTCGCTGGATTGGCGAATAAATATATTTTTGTCCCGTTGAGCATGAATTGTGCGAGATTTCCAGATTGTCGTCCGCCCACGCCAAGCAGTGGTTTACAATTCGGAACGAAAAACCGCTGCAGTCAAAATCAGAGTGAGCAGGCGGAATTGGGAGGGGGTGGGGTGGTGTTAGTGTTCGCACAAGTAAAGAGCAAAACAATGTAGCGACATAAAATGGTATGTTCGGAAGTGATGTTGGGATGGAGTTCCATTGATTCGAGTTTTATAATGTTTCACTATCCGTCTATGTTATGGGTAATTGGTACACCAAAACAAATATTTTATACTGTCTCTCGTCCGATCGTTATTTAACTGTGTTTACGAACATCATCAGTGATGTTTTCTCTGACATTCAAAGTTCATAAACCGGCCTCAAAACTAACTTGTCCGATACAAAAGCGAGTAATAAAATGATATTACTCGACCCCCGCACTAAACTAGAACATTAAATCTTAATATCTCGTCGGGAGTTACGTTTTATAGTAGCATTTGAGCGAAGCCATTCTAGGCCTCTGTATGAAACCTGAAGCGGGAATGGTCAGCTGCATGTCAGAATCATATCTATTAGCATATGATTTTCGTTTTGTCTCCTAGCGTTGCCAATTGCCTGTAATTGAACAAGTCCTCCGTACTTGGATGAGGGAAACGAGAGCTCGCGAACAGAATTCGAAATCATTTGTCTCGTACCTCTCGAATAAAAAATATACGACGGGGTTGTTTCCCAGCTGTCGTAAAAGTTCAAAACAGATGCTAGCATCGATTGGATGTGTATGTGTCATGCTATGGAAATGAGCAGAGGGAACTTGCAAGTTGACGAGCGGAGTTTAAACATAAAATTGATTTACGATCGCCGCTTATTCAATGGGTTCGTAGAAAATATTGAATGTTTCGCCTAATAAAAAGAATCAATTTTCAAGAAAAGCTCCATAAATCTTTTATTCGCTAGACGCCTTGTGGTAAAATCCATCATTGACATCGCAATCCATTTGACTTGATGAATGAAACAATTTATCGGTTTAATTGGACCCAACCACTTCTATGCTTCCAATCCGTTCGAGATTCGAATCAGAACCAGCAATTTTCTCCCATTTTGATCGCCCCGCACTTAATGACCGCTACGTGTGGGCAGCAACCTTATCGCAACGCTCAATTCCATGGGGGAAAACGTTCCTGCATAATAACCGACGGGATCTCCAACGGTGCGCACTACAGTCCCATTTGCAATTCAATGGCCGAAGCTTGAGTGTTCCGATTTCCGGTTGCCATTGTTTAGCGAAAAACAGCGTAAAATTAAAATAATTTATATTATAAACATTGCTGGCGGTCCAATTTCCTGTCGGACGATTCCAGGAGAGTATTATGCATGCAGTATCCCCCGTTCCACCGCGGGGTCCGTGTCCGTGTGTGTGCGCCTGCATAACGAGGCGGAATCCCAATTTTCTCCGTTCGCTTTCGTCGGAGCAATAAATTTCGAAAATAAATAAATCGGTTTTTCGGCATTCGGCAAGTGGGTACTTCATTAAAGTGAAATTGGTTTAAAAATGGTACATATTTGAGCATGTTTTCGGAAAGTTTGGCTACCCCATCTGCTGTTGTACGCGGGGAAATTCCTATCATACGACCGACACGGGGGCAAAGAAAGGCGAACGAAAGTTCACCGCGGCGCTAGTCGTCGAGAAGTTAGTAATAAATAACGGCGTAGAGAACGGTTGTGAGTTGTTTTCCCGTTTAGCGAGAAGAAGGAAAGAAGATCCCAGAAACCCGAAGTGGAATCGAAATTTATTGGTTTCGGTACTCAAGTTGCTTAAGTTTACCGAGCAAACATTTGTGCACTGATTGTAGTCGAATCAATATTGACATTGAATTGTACTCGAGCTCGCTTTCATTTCGTAGCGACAGCCAGCGAGGTAAATTAATTGAGGAATGGGTGTTGTTCGTGGTTAACAGCAGTAAACGGCTTGTCATTCGTTCAACTTCGTTGTTTGGAGATGATAAATTGATGAACCGCGCGACTTCATAATAGTTGTTGTTTCGGTGGAGTAGCGTGGTGGCTTGTGTTTTTCTGTTATATTTTTGACAATTAATTTCCTTCTAGAACCAGTAAACATTATGTTATAGGGCCTGATTCTCGAATACACTACGAATACACTTCACGGTGGAAACGGAATGAAACGTATTCGCGATGACAACGGTACAGTGTTGACATCTGGATACGAGATTAGTTTCCCACTAAATTTATCATTATCCCTTTCACGACCACGGGGACACCGATGTCCCAAGCAAAAATCATGAATTAATTCAATATTTACGTAACCATTGTAAATTACTTTTTTATTTTAATATTTCGGAATGTACCTTTTTATTATTTTTTACTGGCAATACATAATATCTAACACCGTTTATTGTCTATGGTCACCGGAACGTCAGAGTTCTTTTGGCGCGAATGATCAGCTGTTTGGAATAAATAATTGATATTGTAGCAGTGCTTTTCAAGTTTTTACAGTGTCAAATTATCGTTACCTGGTAAGTAAATTGTTATTCTAAATATTCAGTAGTAATGTATTTGTGTTGTATTCTGTGATAAATCGTTATAGAGATTATGGGACACGGATGTCCCTGTCGGCGTAAAGGAATACTTTTTATACGGAATTTCATAACTTTTTGGCCTGGTGATTTATACCAAAATGCTATCATTTTCTTATTCATATTGTTGCAGAATATGTTTCGTAAGGGACGTGGAGTTTTTGAGCTTCGAGAAAATGAAATTCATCAAATTTTGATGGGTGACAATAGCGATGAGGAAGATGACTTAGTGCTTGATGAAGAAGACCAAAGACTTCTAACACAGGATGATGACCAAGGGGTATTTGATGTCGAGATTGAAGGAACGACGGCTCTTCAACGGCAAGAATCACCTGAACCTTCAACATCTCGACAGGAAATCGTCACTGAAGCACATTCCAACCTTCAACCGGTTTTCAATTGGAATCCGAGAACATACCACCCAAATGTTTTTCCTGACGTGGAATATGAATTCGGAAAGGTGAAAATCTGTCAAGAAGTTGAAGCCGATACATTGACTCCTTTTGACATTTTCCGTTTAGTAACTAATTTCGACATTTTAGTTGAACGTATAGTATCCGAGTCAGTACAATACGCTCACCAAAATGGACGGGAGTTCACTATCAAAATCGATGAAATGAAAGCATTTCTTGGTGTGAATCTGGTTATGGGCTATCATATCTTGCCATCATTGAGAGATTACTGGTCTACAGAACCAGACATGGCGGTACCATTCATTTCAAATGTTATGCCAAGAACGCGATTCGAAGAAATACGCAGAAATCTACATTTCTGTAACAATGACGATGTAAGAGACATAAACAGCCCTAACTATGATCGAGCATACAAAATCCGGCCAGTTATGGATCACTTGAATACTTCATTTCAAAACGCTCTCAATAACACGAAAAAACAATCCATCGACGAGCATATGATCAAATTCAAGGGTCACAACGTAATGAAGCAATACATAAAAAATAAACCAGTAAGATGGGGTTTCAAATTATGGTGCAGATGTGATGCAGAAACGGGTTACTTATTTGAATTTGATTTATATACCGGTAAACGAACTTCAGGGACTGAGTATGGATTAGGTGAATCAGTAGTGCTGAAACTTACGACAAAGCTGGACGGCTTGGGATGTGAAATTTACATTGACAATTTCTTCAACTCACCTTTGTTGCAGTACAGACTGATTGACCAGAATATCAAGGCATGTGGGACTGTTCGAATTAACCGAAAACATCTTCCGAAAACTGCACCAGTGGATAAAAAAATGAAGCGTGGGGACATTTACACCACAAGTTTTCAAGGCATATCGTATGTGAAATGGATGGATAATAAAGCGGTACATTTCTTGACCAACTTTCTGTCACCTGTAGAAACTGATACCGTGAAACGGCGACAGGCTGGCTCAGCAGATAAAATTGACGTGAGATGTCCTAAAATTGTGTCACACTATAACAAAAATATGGGTGGAGTGGACCTAATGGACCAACTAAAAGTGTGCTATGAAATAGATCGGAGATCAAAAATAAAGTATTATCTTCGCCTATTCTTTGATCTGTTAGATATATCGATCAATAATGCACATACCGTCTACACTAAGCTTCATGAACAAAAAAAAATTGAAGGATCTCTGTTGTCGACCTTGCAATTCAGGCAAGTTGTTGCTCGGAGTTTGATAAATGGTTTTACCAACAGACAAAGAGGCCTTCCAACTGCAAGAAGTAGTGTAGTACGCAAAGCAGTGAAACGACAATTACCATCGCACCCAATGGAAAAGTCGAATGCCAGAAAGAGGTGCGTACATTGTGCCAAGTACAAAAAAGAAAACCGCACAAATAATACTTGTATTTTGTGTAAAGTGCACCTTTGCTACACTAACAACAGGAATTGTTTCGCCGAGTACCACAAATAACTTGCCCTATTATATTTATATTATCTATAAATAAGTAAATAAAAGTATACTGAGTAACAAATGTACATTATTTATAACAAAACACTCTTACCAACAAGTAAACCAAAATTTAGATGTTTCAGTAGAAAGTAACCCTTAGCGACCATAGGGACATATTTGTCCCATAAATTTCCAAAAAAAATGTAAAAGTTTTTGGAATTTTTAGTATAAATTATGTTGTTAGGGTGCCTATTAATTCATTACATCTAGGTAAATTGATTTAATAATGTACCGTAACCTTATGGTCCTGAAAGGGTTATAATATCAAATTACCTTCAGATGAAATTTTTGTATGAGATTATTATATCACATGAAGAAAACATACGTTTTCCACTCACATTGAATACCAGTTTGATACGAAGAAGTTAATTTTCATTAATGATTTTTTATTTGAAAAGTGCTCATTCTGCCTGAAAACTCATCATTATCTTCGCTTCACTAACTCGTAAAACGTAGTTCAATGGCGTGCCGTTTATTTCGTTTCCACCGTGAAGTGTATTCGAGAATTAGGCCCATATTCTCTTTTATTCAGTGCCGTGATTGAAATGAGATGGCAAAGTCACTCGCTTTATTATGAAGGTCGTCTTACCTTCTAGCTTCTATTTTATACCGGTCATCCGTCCATGGAATACTATGATTTGAGTCATCTCACGTCATTCGCCGTGCAGAATAAAGCCCTTCAACATAGTGCAAACACTGAAGAATACAGTATATATTGTGAAGAGTCAGCAAGAGGGATACACTCCACAAAAAATCAGAGGAGCAAAGTACCGCATCACATTTTTCCAATGATTTTTGAAAGAATGTAATTTCGCGATAAATGAAATACACAGAATTTTAAAGCTACTTGTTCCTAGTTTCGGATTCTCCTTCTCGCATGTTTTTGATTTGATGCGAGTATAAATAGAAAGAAAGTATGTAATGGTCAAAATAATCAGATAAGAACACAAAGTCGATTGATTTTATTTCTTCAGAACTTAAGACCAAATGAATTCATGACGAATATCACGTAAATAACGAATTAATTTATCCCGATTATTCAGCTTTTGTTTGATTAATTGACCTTTTCAATAAGATATTTTCATTTAGAGATAATTGATTGAATGAAAAATTACCATTTCATCATTGAATACCCATTTTTCGAGAAATAACGATTGCAAATCGACATGATTAAGAACGTACCTATAGGAAAGTGTGCATTTTTTTTTCTCTATTATAGTGACTTTCAACACATTTTGGCTGGTTCGTCACTTTTACTTCCTTTTTTGGAAGAATGTCGAAAGCGAGAATTGAACTCGTGACTTTTAGCCTCAGAGGTTTGAATGTTACCACTGGGCCAGATCAGTTCCAAAGAGCTTGCAATGCTTTTGAGGGTAAAATAATGTTATTCTGGCACGAGTAAATTTGTAAAATTACAAAATTTGAGTAGATTTTAGAAAAAAAACAGTCGTATTTTTGACACACTTTCTCTAAGTCAATATTATCAATATTAAATATCAAGTTTCGTTTCTTCCACGATTTGATTGTCTATCACACATACATAATTTAAATAAGAATATGGGAGTATTCATTTATCACGAAGTTGCAGTCATTCAAAGATCCCTAAAATATTTCAAAATATGCTCAAAAATAAGGATAGGAAGTTTTTACTGAACTTCGAAATATTGTAGCATTATTAAAGATTATCGGATTTGAATGGTCATTAGAATAATCGGACAATGGAAATTACTTTAATTCAGATAACATGGGGACTCAACCGGATAACGTTTCTTTATGGTATAACAATAAAAAAAATTTTGTGGGGGTATCTCTGATGAATGTTTCGCCGACGTGCTAATTTGAATTTTATACTAAAATTCAGTTCTTTACGACTTTTGTTAAAAATAATATTTTAAATCACTGTTAAAAAATCTTACTCAAAAATTAAATATAATGTTAAAAACTTTTATATCTCAAAACACCCTCCAACTTCAATATTTTTCTTCAATATTTCTTCTGAAAACTCCTTCTAATTGACCAAGTTTGATGTATAGCGGTACCGTGTAGGTCTCACCAAAATGAAGAAATGATTTTTAAAAGTTTATGAAATTTCAATACTTTGTGAAATTGTGACTGTTTAAGAAAAGTAACATTAAAAAAAATCTACATGCGATTAAATATGAAAATCTAAATAAAACGTTTTATCCTACAACTTACCGTTCTCAAGATTATTTTGATCACATAATCCTTAGAAAAGTGCTAAGAAGCACTTCCATTTTCAAACTATATTTTTTCAACAACAAAAAATATGTTTAGCATGAAATCAATCACCGAATTCGACAAAGAACTGATCTTTGAAAATCATATTAGGGACATTAAAAATAAGCCGTATTTTCAAAACTGATAAAAAACTAACTCATGTAACCTAACCTAATTCTATGAAAAATAAATTCACCCGGTTAGAAAAGTATTGAATTTTCGGTCATATTCTTGATTTTTTCAGCTTGTGACGCGTTTTTTAATTTTAATCCATATTTTGACGCAAGTATCGCGGAGGTGTCATTTTTATAACAATTCTACTTTAAATCCACGGACAAATTGATCACCGGGCTGTAATTGATCAAACATATTACTAAAAACAAACATTAATGTTCGGATGTGTTATGCAATCGAATTTGGAACTCTTTTTATCTGACATATTCAATAATCATTTGAAGATTCTTGTCACGGCCCGGTTCGAACAGACGGAAAAGGAGAACACATATTTATTTCAAATTACTTTATTCACACTAAATCTATCGAACTACAAAACTACAGAACACTTTAAACACTTAACATGATCGGCAACAATCGATCCTAAAGCCGCACCTGAAAAAAAAACAATAAGTGCTGTGATATCTTCTCATATTTATTGTCACCTCCTTTTTATTCGTCGACGGATACCTAACGCAATCACCTGAAAAAAAAACTCTATCACATAACATAATACTTACCTGTTTTAAAGACAACAAACAAAAACACAACAATCTGGTTATGAAAACAATAACAACTGAATGTCAATTGTAGTGGAATAGGCAGGTACAATATTGCCATAAAATTCAAAAGCTCAATTGTTTGTCGCGAACTTTCGAGAAGGGACCCGATCAGATAAACAATTACCATAGACTATACAAATACTATTGAAATGACCACATATGAATAGGGCACGGAATGTTAAGAGAGTCAGTCGCAATAAAACTACCGATCAGTATAGATCAACATCTTGAGTATTTTCGATCTTATCTCTTATCACTAATCGGGTAACCAGTCTATACTATTGAAATAAATTCACATTTCACACAAATGTTTTAAAAAAAGCACCACGACAAAAAATAGAGTAATAATAAAAATTTAAATAATACAAAATACGTACCAAACTACCGGTACCTGCCTGCACCTGTCCTGGAAAATGACCGTTTCAAGCTGTACTGGGATCGCACTGTTCTGACCGACCTCTCGATCCACCACAACCGCCCAGATATAATGGTTTACGACAAGAGCGACCGCAAAGTCACCATCATCGATGTCGCTATTCCACTGAACCAGAATCTGGAGGAGACCCACGGTCGCAAAATCTGCAAGTACCGACCATTGGCCGTGGAGCTCAAGGAACTGTGGGGGCTAAGGGAGGTCCCAAGAATTGTTCCAGTCGTTCTCTCTGGAACTGGAATTGTCCCGAAGACACTTCTGGAAGCGCTAAAGGTGTTGAATATGGAGAAGGAATTGGCCGGCATCCAAAAGTTGGTCATCCTTGGCACCTGCGCGATTGTCCGACAATTTCTCGGTCAGAACTGAAACAGCACGAGCATGCAGATACGTGCATTCCGCAGAGCCTAGTCCTCCTTTGGCATTCAGAAGCCCGGGGGCAGGTGAAAATTCTGGCTAGGTTCGCCTAGTTAAGAAGTGAGATAAGTCTGCAAAAATACGAAAATATAAACCAAAATTTAAAAAAATATGAAATTCAAAAACCGAAAATCACAAACATATGAAATCCAAAAAACTTAGCTTAGCTTAGGTTAGATCTAAAACTAATTTAAAAAAATCTAAATTAAAAAATCTAAAATTCCGATATTTTAGATGATAAAAATTAAATTCAAAAGTTTATAATATGGAAACAGTTCTAACCTAAATTTAAAAAAATGGAAAACCTCCAAATATATGAAATCGGAAAACTAAAAATTCAAAATTTGAGCTTCCAAAAATAATATAGAAAACTTAAATTAAAAAAATTAAAATCCAACAATCTGAAATCTGAACTTCTAAACTTCTAAAAATTTGAAACCCAAAAATCTAAAAACCAAAGCCAAAAAATAGGAAAACTCTTAAACCAAAAATTTAAAAAAAGACGGGTGGGTAATGTCGGGGACATAACCGGAGTGACGTAGGACTATACAAAGGGGACAGCTTTTGTTAAATATATATTTTAAATATATTGTTTTATTTTCTTCTTCTACGTGAATACCTACCTATCTACCTTAAAAATGGATTAGTTTACTGTTTTTTCTTCATGAATATGTTGATGGTTCTGAAAAGAACCTTTGGTGTTGTGTTTTTGTTATCACTCGATATTCCCATCTTGTTCGGTTAAACCTTCCTGTTTAGCTATTGCGTTTGCCACTCGCCACAGCTTTCACAGTTGGAAAATTTCTTCCCATCCAGCTTGTGACATGTTGTTCAGTAAATTACATTTGATGCGACGTGCCGGAGAAACACTTTGCCACTCACTGAAACTAATTGTTGCCTTGATGAGCGCCGAACCGAAGCTGCTCTGTTCTTGATGCGGGTTTTCTGATTGTCGTGAGCAGCTTTGCAAGCCAACTCGAGCACTCCGACGGCCGAAACTCTATAATCGCTGTTAGGTATACTGGTGCTCCGGCACCAATCCGTTCGGCCTAGTTACCCTTGCCGAGCAATCAGTGAATGCGACCAACAGGGAACTGGAGACTTGCACGGTTCGAGTGAGACTTTGCCTTTCCCTTAACTTGTCCTCCTTTGTTACGTCCACGATGCCGATGCCGTACAACCACACGGGTTTACGGTTTGAAAGAAAATAAGATATTTTTTTGGGGTCCGCGTGTTTTATACTCTAGCGGTACACACTCACAGGATAGAGACAAATCGGCAGACTCAGCCAGAGGGGCGAGTCCAACGAGACGAACGAATGAGCGTTAAAAGGGAGCGATGGCAAAAAAATACATTCATTACGATTTGTTCGCTCGTTGGATTCACATGCAGGCTAAAAAGGGTCCTTTTCAGGATCACAAAATTATCTTCAATCTAAAGAGTTTATTGTTTTGTTATCACTCGATATCCCCATCTTGTTCGGCTAAACCTTGCTGTTTAGCGATTGCATTTGCCACTCGCCACAGCTTTCACAGTTGGAAAATTTCTTCCCATCCAGCTTGTGACATATTTTACAGTAAATTACATTCAATGGCACGTCGCATTACCACCACTCAGTATCGGATTGGAGGTAATTTTAACCTGTAATTGAACATTTGCGATGACAGTGGTACAGTGTCGACCTTCAATGTGGGGTCATAATTTGGACCCCGAACTCTATGTTTACAAAAATGTCCAACTAAATATGTCGCATTACTGGTCCGACCAATTAGCTAAATGTCGAGATAAGTGTAAATTACTGTACTTTCAATCTAGAAGCAATTTAAGAATTGGTGAAAATCAATAAGCTCAGAACTGCCAAATTCACATACTCATCATATCCTGGCAAACAAATTATGAAAAAATCAATTTGTGTTCTATTATTATTTTGGATATTGTTTTAGAAAGCATTGAACTGTATTTCCTAAACTATTTTTTGGAAGGTTTAATGGCCCTGAAAAGCGCCTTGTTTTATGGAATGGTTCCAATTTAGAAAACTTAGTACTCGTGGTTTTGAAAAAAACCATTTCGAACGCCCTCGATGCCGCCTTGTTCTGGCTTTGCCACCAAAGCAGTGTGTATAAAGAACAAACTTTTTTCTTCTGCTACCTGATGCCGTTTTGCGTTTGCGTTTGCCACTCGCCACTCGCTGCAACTGCCTGTTGTCTTGATGTCCACCGAACCGAATGTGTTCTGTTCCGAATGCGGGTTTTCTTATCGTCGCGAGCAGCTTTACCAGCTAACCCGATCACTTCGGCGGCCGAAACTATATAACGCCGGCTAGGTGGACTGGTGCACTGGTACTAACGCGCTCGGCCTAGCTACCCTTGCGGGGAACTCCAGATCAACACGGTTCGAGCCGGATTTTGCCTTTCCCTTCACTTTTCCTCCTTTACCATGTCCAGACATGGCTGCTTGGGTTGGTTTGTTGATGTGTTGTGATGCGAACCGATGTGGTGTACGGTTTGAATGAGAATGATCGTTACGGCAGCGGAGCGGGGATTTTTAAGCTGACTGGCTGGCTCGAGAATTACGCATGTGTGAGATTGCGACCAATGTTTCGTTCATTTTTTTCTTTTTCCTTTCCAATCGTGGTTCATTCTATTTCGCTGCTGCTCTGGTTGCCCGTTTTGGTCGGTTCGATTTGAGGAGCACAAAATGGACCAATCAAAAATGGGCACATAGTGCATTTTGACAATGCTTGATATTTCACAATTATTCAATTATTTATCTCAAGAAAAATGAAATGTTATTCGTTATGATAGATGCGTAGATTTATTCCCAACCAATTGATGCAAAAACCTTTGCGATCTATTGAGAAATGCTCGAGTTATAAGCGTTCCAAATCTTGCATTTTTTCCTACTTGTTCAGTGCCTAGATTTCCATTTCACCTCCTATATCTTCCGGTTAGACGTAGTCCTACGTCAAAAATCTAAAATGCAACAAAATTCGAAAATCTAAAACTCAAAAATTCAATTCTTTAATTCAAAATTTTAATATCCAAAGAATAAAAAGAACTTTTATTAAAGTCAACCGGGGCCCACATGTACGAGAAATACCATGTTAAATCTCATGATATGTAATGAAAGTTCACCCTGTACACTCGTGTGCTGCTACGCCCGGCTGATTTTAAATTTTAACTTATGAAAAGTGTATTATTTGTATATGCTCGATTCTTGAAGAATATTTTTAAATTACTTGTAAAATATGTGCACCTTTTGGCCTAAATTGTTTCAAGTTGCTAGTTTGCACAGGTGAAAAAGACCTCGAGTGCAAATGGTTAATTTGTCATGTCGCCTGAGCAGTTCCCACTTTCAGGCAGGACACCTCCACGACACTTCTGCCATAATCCTTGTGTAAAATTATAAAAAAAAACGCGCCACAAACTGAAATAATTGAAGAGGATGAGTTGGGATTAACTGACAGCATAGGGTTAGTTTTTTCTCCTTCTAGAAAAACAGTTCGAAACTGGTAGCAGGCCATGATTTTGACAATCATCAAGACAAACTTTCGAAAATTGCTTACTCCATCTTTCTTGCCAATTTCACAAATCAGTCCCGTTTTGATTTATTACGTCCTTCCTCAGTTTCTACCCCGTGAGAGGGAATGTAAATGCGATATCCTGGCGTGAAATGTTGGTCGGCAACAATGGCTCACAGTTTGTTTGTCTTACCTTGAAAATTTCGGATATTCATGAAGTTAAAAGTTTTTCCATTTGGTTTAGATCGGAAGAAAACAACCCAAAGGCAAGTTCCTGTTCAAATGTCTGGATACACTTTTATACGATGAGCGGAAACAACGGTGGAGAAAGGCGAATCGTGGGCTGGTTGGGATTTTTAGAGAATTGATGGGAGAGGCTTGTGGGTTTTTAGAAAGAGATTTTTTTAAGACTCTCTCATCAGAAGAAATGTCTGCCGAAGTGGGAACGAGCTTGAAATACTTCCCGGCTCCTTTTAGAGCAAGTAATACGAGTCAGTAGTTTCAGTGTCAGTATCAAGAGATCTCAGTGTACTGGCTATCGTAAGTTATCGGCGAGGAATGATATTAATACAGCAATTCCATCTAAAGGATTTACCAAAAAAAAACTCTGATATTGGTTATAGCTTAAATCTCGTATATTTGGTACATCTCGAAAATGTTCAAACATATATAAATTTTTTATTTAATTATTTTTATTTAAGGTACAGAGTGAGGGTGGTCTGAAAAAAGAACTGAAAAAAGAATTGTGAATATTTTTATTATAATATTAAAAAAAAAAAAATATTCTAAACATTCTAGTTATAAAACTTTACACTAAGAATGCCGAGCCTCCCGAACATATCTAGAGTTTTAGAGGTCGTAACAGATTCAAGAGAAAACTTTACCGATATTGATCAATGTGTTTTTGAATTTAAATCCTGGAATTTGACCAGCATATATTTCGGATGATAATTCAGAAGAAAATGGGTTTGATTCCTCAGGGAACACTAGTAAAAAGAATGAATGTACCGTTCTGAATCACATTTCGGACACTTAAGGCATCTGATGCAAAAAACAGATCTAAACATTATGCACAGATATTATTTGGTTGATATTTTCAATAAATTAGTTCAATATACTTTTAAGCTTTCTACTTTGGTACCTGTTTGATTGAAAACATATAAAATCATCGAATAAAATGCTTTTCAAATGAAGCGAATAAGAATCAAACTTCGGACACTAAATCAAATTTCGGACAGATTGAATTCAAATTTCGGACACTTTATTTTGTAATTTTTTGGACGAAAATTACATTACACTTGATTATATTTTATAGTCAACTGCGAAACATTTACCAAGCAATCACAGTAAACTGTTAACGATGATGAGAACTGATGAAACACGGGAGAAATTTAAATATTGATGAACGGGTAAATTCTACGTGCTCACGCTGAGCAAACGTCGAACAAAAACGATAATGAGTAGTGTTGTTAGATTTTTGAGGACTATGTTATATTTCAATGTAGTTCTTATATTAAAAAATAGTGAAACCAAGGTATTACTTTGAGGAAGCAATTGTGATATTAATTTTATAGTTATGTCATCAGTGCATTAAGTATTTCAAGATATTAGAACAAAGTGTCCGAAATATGATTCAGAATGGTACGTAGACCAAAAAGAATTTTGATACTGTCGTCATCTTCAGATGAGAATGATCGTCAACAAACTGAAATTTCTGCTGCAGGAACTATCTGCATTAAAAACTGAATGCACTCTAGGAAGGATATAAATAAACAGCATTTGCAAAAGCAATAATTGGAGGGTGCGGGGTGTGTGTATATGTGGGAATACGTAAGTGTATATGGGAGTATCATCACTTCTTGCAATCGTCATACCCACAAACGCATGAAAACGAAAATTACGAATCGATCATTTCAAAAGTACGCATAACATTTTGTGACTTTGATACATTGTGCGATGAAGTGTTCCTCTACTTTACTCCAAACGATCGACCGGCTAGAAAAAACGGCTGAACGTATTAACATGCGAAACATTCACAGGAGTTTAGGGGATACACTATGCTAAACATTTACCTGCTAACGTTAACATTTACAATATATGGAAAATTACAAAAGATTTTCTAAAACACTATAAAAACATATTTTTGACACTTTTTTAAAATCGATGCAAAAAATACAAATATTTTTTTCGTCAAAGCAACAAATTGATTTTATATAGATTTTATTGGAGTTTTCGACACTACCTTTTCGTTTGCGGTGCGATCATTATTTATTAAATTTTTCATCATCAAAGATGAAGGGGTTATTTTTTATTCAAACATAAATATCTCTGTTGGCAAAGGTCCTACCAGAACGTTTTAGCAGTCAAATGAAAGCATAAGAAAAATTGTTAGTCTACAACAAGTTAGGAAATAAGAGAAAAAAATCGATTTTTTATTCCATCCCAATATTTTTGTTCACTTCATCTGCACAAACCCAGATAAAAATGTGTTCGTAACATAATCCAAAACATGAAAGTTGAAGCTTCAAAATGATGTACATCTCATCTTCATGCGATGATTTTTCACGAACTTACAGAGGTTAATCACTTAAAAATTTCGACATCGGACTCTGTTCCTCTAACTTTTTGTCCATTGTTTATCTAAATGCAAATTAAAATACGTTTTATTATGCAAATAGATGTATTTATCATGTACTTGCAATACAGCTATTCCAAATGAAATCGTCCTAAAAATGCAGATTTTAAAAACTTGTATTTTTGATTCCAATGAAAGTGTGAATTCCGTTTGGGTTGGAGGAAATATCAATTTTTCACAGCAATTGGGAATTTATTGACGCAAGCGTAAGTTTTGAAAAGGACTTCGATTTTAGTAAGAGAAATCTTTGATAATTTATATCTCAAAAACTATGAGTCGTACCGAAATAGTGTCTTAGAAAGAGTTATAGAGTATTGATGATTGAATATGAAAAAAATGTACACCGAGAAAAAAAATTAGTACTCTTTTTTTTTATTTACAAAATAAAAATTCAATTTGCAATATCCAAAATACGCATATTTTTATTTTATTTTTTTTTTTTCATACAAAATAGAAGTCATGCAGAAAATTTATGGGCCCAAGATGGTAAAACTATTTTTGACGAACTTTGTTGAACCACGAATTTTTAGGAATTTTCGGAACTTCGAGTTTTTGTATGTTAGCAGTCATTTTTAATCACAAATTATGAATCCTGATGTTATTTAAAACAAAAAAGGTTATTGTCAATCTCCTTCCAAATGTAGCCATTCTCGAGATATTTAAAAAAATGTTTGTAATTTATTGTCTTTTTAATAGTAAATAGGCTCTTTAAATATGTTTGTCGTGTTATACAATCATGTTCATGAGATTTTATGAATTCGCTTATAATTTCCAACAACTTTTCCAAATACATCATTATGGTAAAGACATATGTTTAGGAGTTACGTTATGAAATATTCAAAGACATGTGGGTTAATACAAAACGTAGCGAAACTAAAAAAAAATCTTTTTTATCTTAATACAAGCTTCAATCAATCAAAAAATTGTTGGAAATTATAAGAAAATTCATAAAATTTCATGAACATGACGGTATAACACGACAAACATATTAAAAGAGATTATTTACTATAAAAAAGATTATAAATTAGAAATTGTTTTTTTAAATATCTCGAAAATGGTTGCATTTAGAAGGAGATTGCTTATAACCTTTTTCGCTTTCAATCACATCAGAATTCATAATTTGTGGCTAAGAATGATTGCTAACATACAAAAATTCAAAGTTTCGAAAATTTCTAAAAATTCGATTCAAATTTTTAAATTTTGACAACTCAATATCAAACCGGTCAGAATGAATGATTCAAATTCCGAACACCCCTTTTTTAATGTAAATTTACTGAACTTTAATGTTATAAACAGTTTAATAATGAGAGCCTTGTAATTCTTTGGGTTTTAGGCTACGTTTTCACATCATTTACAGGTATCGATACAGCCTATGATTTATAATATTAACACGTTAAGTCCCGTTTTTTTCTTGCTGCGCTTTCCATTCAGCGCGCATCAAGGGCGTTTGTATAATATCAGTGTCGGTTCCATCAACAGAAAATAATCAGCAATTCGACTAGAAAGTAGTCACATTTTGTAAAACATCCGAAAACAAACCGTATATATTTTTATTTTATTATTATGTAACTGTCAGTCCCAGCCAATCAACATTTTCCTAACAAAAAGGTCAACGTCGGCCCCTAGGAACCGACGCTGGGCTTAACGTGTTAAGCATTTACAAAAAAAGTGGCAGTCAAACCAATGATAAAATTTTTGCGTTAGCAAATTCCGTAAAAGACAAGCATCTTAAATTTTTCAGTTTTTGCAGTTTTTTCAACTATTTTATTTGCTGTTTTCTTGTTAGGTGCTAGAAAAGATAAGGGACTATAATAAATGGATGAAAAAAAAAATTTTGTGCAGTTAGTATTGAACTAGTGATCGGAGTTTGAATCATGCAAAGAAACTTCATTCAAATTGCGAACACTAAATTTGAAATGTAAATTTACTAAACTTCAATGTTATAAATAATTACATAATGAAAACCCTAACATTATTTGGTTTATAGGCTTCATTGTAAAATTAATTTACAGGTATCGATACTGCCTATAATTTATAATACCGAACATTTACAAAAAAAAGTGACTATCGAAAACCAGTGATAAAATGTTAGCATTAGAAAATTCCATAGAAAACAAGCATCGTGATTTTTTAAATTTTTGTAGTTAAAACTATTTTGTTTGCTATTTATATGTTCGTTCGGTAAGAATCTCGTTACAAATCTGGTATAAATTGTTGAAAAAAAAATATAGGAGGTTGTGTATTGTTGACGTAGAACTACGCTGTGGTTTAATTCAAGTCGCTTGTTTATAACTGCGCATATTATTTTATAATGCTACGAAAATTTTGAAATAACCATTCTACCAGTTTGGTTGCCCTGATATGTTTTTTATTGTAGAATCATTTGACGATAATTGTTTGATGATTCATTCTTGTACTCACAGAACAATACATGCTCGAGACTGCATAATTTGCAACACCAAACAATCGTCAATCATAGCATAAAAAATTAGGCGATTGTTGCATCGTTACAGGGCCAATGCACACGGGAGCAGATACAAATGGGCCTTCAGCGTAACGAAGATGCACTATTTTTACGTACGGGTTATGAAGCACGCACGTACGCACACAAATATCCATGTATCGATGGCTTGAAGCAACTAAATATACACACTTATCTCCGTTTTGCGCTTTCTCAACAGAAGCCCGTCATCTGTTAATATTGCCAGTCTAGATTAGCTTAGCTGTCATCCTTTGTGAAGAGAGTTTTCCTACCGTCATGCAAAACCATATCACTGACAAAACATTTATTTTCTTGGTGAGCTGACGATAGCCTAGCTTAATGATTCTTCACACAATTGTGTAGCTCAGATCCATAATGCAATGGTGTCAGTATGATGCAATGATTGCAATGCTGAGACTTCAGCGAGTGAGTAATTTGGTCGCGTTCACAGCTCAATCCGAAACGAAGACATGTGATGTCGCAAAACAAGGAAGAACAAACGATATTAATTGCTTTGAATACAGACCGAGGCTGAAAGTTTGCCTTCCTTCCTTGCTTGAGACTTCAGTTCATTCGTCTCTAACCTTCAAAAAGGTCCTTGGAAAACTTTACTTTATCCATCATATTACTGCTCTACCCCCATTACCTTGAGAAAGGCATTCGATCCCTCGCCATCCAGCTCACCCAGCAACCATGTTGTTCAGTAGATTTTCTCACGAAGAATGAAAGTTTGCCTCAGCGAGAGGCAAATTTTCCCCTTCGCTCTTCTTCTTCTTCTTCTTCGATTTCCCTTTCGTTACTCGTCGATAAGTTGCTCGTTATTAACAGCTCTGTTCGGGAAAGCACACAAATAGACAGAACAAATGTATGAGGAAATGTGAATGGTTACAATTTTCATCAATTTAAACCATATACAGACTATGGGATCATAATGTACAGTATATCAAACAAATCTTTGGGAATTTCCGATTCGTGTGGTATGTAAATCGCCAAAATCCGTTCGCGGCAAAAATAGTTATTAACGTTAACTTTATTTCATAAAAACGTGACCTGTTTTCTGATTTGGCACCCTTAATGTAAGACGTAGTTCTACGTCAAAAAAATATATTATGCAGAAATCTGTATTAAAATTAGCGTTAAAGTAGTGTTCGTAATTTGTATCAAGTTTCGACGCAGGAATCTAATTTCGAAAGAAAATATTTGAACACACTATTTTCCGGCAAATACAGCGATAGTTCACAAATTGGGGTACAAGGACAATTCAATTCTGGAGCAACAATATAAAAAGAACATTTGTTAACAAATATTTGCGAGCTCTTTCCTTGCAAAACGCAGGTCGCAGGTGCAAAATAACGAGACTAAAATTGATTTTCTTAGCTAGGTTTTCAACTAAAACCACAATAACAAAACCGGGGTCCTGAAGTGACAGGTCGAACTCGTTCATATACTGATTCGATTATACAGCCATTCCATGCCAACCCGATATAGTGATTCTCCGATTTCCGAGAAAAGTAATAGTTTTGTTCTTCATTGCAAAATATCAGACCCGTTTTTTTATTTATTTTTTTTTTTTTTGTTAGGCTGACCATTTCCATTTTAGGTTGGTCCAAAAATTCCTTTTTTCCTAATTTTTTTTCCAAAAATGACCTTTTTTCAAAAAACCGTAACTTTTGAAATACTGGACCGATTTGGATATCAAATTAAGTCTTTTTTGAGAAAACACTACTTCTACAAATTTGAAAAATTTGAATTTTATTTCTTAAATAATTTCTTTATAGTTTTCATGGTCTCGGGACCAAGGGAGCTATATTTTTTTTTTCTTGAAAGCTGGAAGCTTTTTTCTTGTTTTTATAACATGTCCAAATAACAAATATTTTTTTTTTTATTTTGAATTAAAATTTTTCAACGTTTATCGATGGTCTAAAAATCATGTTTCCCTTTTTTTCTTTTTTTCCAAAAATGACGTTTTTCAAAAAATCATATTTTTTGAACTACCTAACAGATTTGGATAATCGACATATTAAATTGAAGTCAATGAGTTAGTCTTCTTTGAAAAAAAAAATAATTTGCAAAAAATGGAATCCTATTCGCACAGATCTAGTCGCATAGGAATATCGAATGTTAACTTTGTTAACTTTGTTAACAACAGTACAACAGTTCAACTTTGAAAAATAATAACTCAAAAACGATAAAAAACACACCTCTGATTTTTGGATATGTTATGCAAAAATACTAAGCTTTCAAGAAAAAATATAAAAATGTATAGCGCCCTTGATCCCGAAACCATGTAAACTAGAAAAAACGAACACAATCGATAATTACGAAAACAAAATCCAATTCTCTTGCGAGTAAAATATTTTTCCACAAAAGATTAGTTTATTCGCTTTAATTTGATATATCGATCATCTGAATCGGTCCAGTAGTTCAAAAGTTATAATTTTTTTAAACAAATGCATTTTGGCTGTTCGGAATTTGATACAAAAGTGTTCGGAATATGAATCAGTAACATAAATGGTGTTCGGAATTTGAGAGAAATGTGATTAATGTTATTTTTAGTTTTTTTTTAGTTTAGTTTTTTAGTTTTTAGAAAATATTTTTGTAAATCAGTTTTTGTGAAGTCAAATGAAAAAGTAGGCTCTATTGTATCCAAAAATCAAATTGATTTTGCGAAAAAGTACCATTTTGAGTAATGAGACACTGTTTAATGGCCATCAAAGCTTAAGTGTTCAGAATTTGAGACAAAACGGTACCTTAACGAATCACCTCACGAAAAACGTTTAACTTCAAAGACTTCAAATATAACAAATATAGCCATTTTTTTAGTTTAGGGAACGGAAAATAGTCGCATGATAATAAAGGGTGTGTCACATCAAATTGCATCACGGAAAAAACGCTGTAGAAATTCGCCCAGTAGACCGATCCTTTTGAAAATTTTAGACAGTAAAATAAAAACTATTAAACAACTTTTGGCATTTTCTTTTTATTCATACTTCGAGCCCAAGCCCGTATGCTCGCACCTTCCTCTTTACCCCGTCCATAAGGTTCTGTACAACGTCAGGTTGTAGTTTTTTTTGAACAGAAATCCATTTTCTCTTGAAGTCCGCCTCCGATTTGACAACTTTTGGGTTCTTCCGGAGGGCCTGCTTCATAATCGCCCAATATTTCTCTATTGGGCGAAGCTCCGGCGCGTTGGGCGGATTCATTTCCTTTGGCACGAAGGTGACCCCGTTGGCTTCGTACCACTCCAACACGTCCTTTGAATAGTGGCACGAAGCGAGATCCGGCCAGAAGATGGTCGGGCCTTCGTGCTGCTTCAATAGTGGTAGTAAGCGCTTCTGTAGGCACTCTTCAAGGTAAACCTGCCCGTTTACCGTGCCGGTCATCATGAAGGGGGCACTCCGCTTTCCGCAAAAGCAGATCGCTTGCCACACCATGTACTTTTTGGCAAACTTGGATAGTTTCTGCTTGCGAATCTCCTCCGGAACGCTGAATTTGTCCTCTGCGGAGAAGAACAACAGGTCCGGCAGCTGACGAAAGTCCGCTTTGACGTAGGTTTCGTCGTCCATTACCAGGCAATGCGGCTTCGTCAGCATTTCGGTGTACAGCTTCCGGGCTCGCGTCTTCCCCACCATGTTTTTCCTTTCGTCGCGGTTAGGAGCCTTCTGAACCTTATACGTACGCAGGCCCTCCCGCTGCTTGGTCCGCTGGACGAATGAACTTGACAAATTCAGCTTATTGGCGACATCCCGGACCGAACTTCTCGGATCATGTCTAAACTGCTTAACTACGCGCTTGTGATCTTTTTCACTGACGGAGCATCCATTTTTGCCGCTCTTCACCTTCCGGTCGATGGTTAGGTTCTCGAAGTATCGTTTTAGTACTCTGCTGACCGTGGATTGGACGATTCCCAGCATCTTACCGATGTCCCGATTTGACAACTCCGGATTCTCGAAATGAGTGCGCAGGATTAATTCACGACGCTCTTTTTCTTTCGTCGACATTTTTCCAAATTTACGAAAAATTGACAGTGAAGCATGGCCAACGTGATCTATACACTCTTATCTGATTATAAGCGAAAGCTGAAGATATAATTCCTAAAAATTAAATTTCTACAGCGTTTTTTCCGTGATGCAATTTGATGTGACACACCCTTTAGATCAGGAGAATACGGAGGGTGGTCGATGACACAATTCTGTTTTTTCATCAAAAATTCACGAAACAAAATTTAATATTTGCTTTGCTCATTGTATTTTTACGACACAAGCACAAAACAAAATTTATTGAACATACTGTGTAGTCCCCATATAATCCACTTATACTCCCGATACAATATGCAGAATATTGACGATTTCTAATGTACATCATGAATCATACATGACATGACAACTGAGACAGAAGACGAGATTCAGTAAATGTAATTTTCTGCCTAATCGAATGACGTTTATCGACTGCATAGTAGCTCCATGTTTATCAATTACATTAATAAACCACAACTTATGTTGTCTTTAGGGATATTTGCATTCTTGCAAATGTGCTTTCGCAAACCCAACCTTGACCCTTACTTACTATCTTCGTGACCCTTCGTGTCGTTCCTCGCCACGCTCCCACCACCGAGCAACAGAAATTATGACAAGTGATGTATTAACTTTTCCCTCCCATGGGAACGCATCGTTTACTTCCACGGTTATACCTTTCTAAATGCACACTTGCACTTGCACTCTCAGACCTCCCCTCGACCCACTCGCCGACGTTAGCACATTAGCTACTGATGGGATAATAATCGCCTTTCCTCCATAAATCCTGCCGTGGGTGTGAGGCATTTAATTGGATTCATTCAATTTCTCGTGGGAGTGGGGGCTGCACGTGTTACTACTGCTCAATGGAAACAATCGCTAGAAAGTGTTTAAAATGTCTGCTTCCTCACCACAGGTAACCGGCAGAATGATTTGAAGGACGAACGCAGAAGGGCGCAGATGTCATCCGCACGACAGGTGCTGGAACGTTCCACGATGATGTTGTTGACGTCATCCAAGGTTGGAGATGGTTTATATGCAGGAAAAAAATCTATTGGACTCAAAACAAGTGGCTTATATTTACAGACATGTTTGCGGCATTCCGAATGCGCTCACTCCAAAGAAAACCGCGACACCGTGTTCTGCCAGATGCGACGAGCGATGGATTTGATTCATTACGTGGTGAAGGATGGTATCCTGGAGACTGCCAACGAACGGAATGCCTTGCGTCAGGTGATTGACATACAGATCATCGAGGGAATACAGACAGATTAGGTTTTTTTTTGCTTTTCGTTCAGGTTCCCGAATGGGACTCGGAACGCGCAACGGCATTCACCTGTTTGCGGCATTTCTCTCGCCTCATCGAGATGTCCCGGCCAGATTACGAACAGCGCAGTGCCGGTGGTAAAACGAGCGCTTCCATGACGGCAGCCGTTGGTCCACCTCCATCGATGGGTTCCAAAGACTGCGTTTCACCTTCATCTCAGCGCGAAAAGGAACCAGCCGGTGAGTACCGGCGGGAGCTTACGCGACGGAACAGCGAACGGGATCGCGACAGAAATTCCATTGGTCATTCCAGAGAGTATAGTACTAGGGAACGCGAGTTCCCAAAATATGACAATAAAGCTGATGTAAGTATATTTTGAGTTTGATACCTTTGGCCGATGATATTTCTTTTTCTCAACAGCTAGGGATCTCAATATTTTCCTCCGACACGCGG
Organism: Toxorhynchites rutilus septentrionalis; assembly: GCF_029784135.1. Classification (NCBI taxonomy): domain Eukaryota; kingdom Metazoa; phylum Arthropoda; class Insecta; order Diptera; family Culicidae; genus Toxorhynchites; species Toxorhynchites rutilus. The sequence goes on from NC_073745.1 coordinate 76,549,636, forward strand.
GAGCAGCTGCTGGCTGCACTGGACAAAGTTTGTGAAAAGACTCAGGATTTTACCGACTCGGCGTACACAAGTCACGACCACAGGGAAAACATATTGCTGTTGTGCGATCGGGCGAAGCTGGAGATGAACCAGCTGATGCGAATCGCCGTGAGCATGGAGCAATATCCGAACTCTACCTTCGATATCGAGGGGGCCATCGAGAACGTGCTGACGGCGGCCCAGGATTTGACGGACCAGCTGACGCTGACGGCTCAGGAGCAGTCGGCCGAACTGTCGCATATCATCAAGTCGGGCATCGACATAGCCAACTCGCTCAGGAATATTGCCTTAAATCAGGAGATCAACCGGTTGCAGGAGTGCGCCGATCGGTTTCACGAGCATATCGATCATATACTGGAGGTAACATTTATCTTTTCCTGATCATGACCAGACTTCTTAACGTTTCACCATGCCCAGGTATGCAAACTACTACGACAAATAGCGCTGACGGAAACCTTGCAAGTACAAGCCAAATTCACCGAAATCAACGTGCGGATCTACGGACCGCAAGTGATAACGGCGGCACGGGCCCTCACCTCGCATCCCCAGAGCAAAATCGCCAAAGAGAACCTCGAAGTGTTTGTCGATATGTGGCAGTGGCTCTCGACGGACGTGACAACGATCACCAAGGAAGTCATCGATCTAGCGCAAGCAACCGCCAAAGCCGACAAAACCACCGAATATCTCAGTCTTCCTAGACCGGGGGTAAACTACGATTTTCGTTTTTCGTTCCCAAAATAATTCAACCAAGTGCTAAACCTTGTTCGATTTTGTTTTTTTCCTCACAGAAACATGGAACCACATCGAAACCGCTGAAACCAACCCGGCTGGACTCGGAGGAGCAGGAAAAAATTGCCAAAACCGGACTCGAAATGAAGATGGTCACCAACGAGATGGACGCCGAGACGGACAAATGGAACGGAGCTTCCGAAGAGAATAACGACATCGTTAAGAGGTGAGCGGTTTATCGGTTGCTTTCTTTGTCAGGTGTCTTCCGTTTCGAAACTGCAGTTGCGTTTTCAGAGGAAGAGCCAGTTTTGCTCGGGGCAGTCTTGAAACGGGATATAATTTATGTCTCCATTTGTATGCTTTAATGGGCTAGTTGAAATCATGGGCGAAAAAAAAACTAGCGGTGAGCAGCATGAACTGTAAAAGCTATTAGGAAAGCAACTGTGAACATGAATTAGCGTTTGTGTTTTTTTTTTATAAATTTTTGAACGTTCACTTTGCATCAACTGAATTGGGAAATTAATCTGAGTCACCGAAAAATTTTAAAACACTTAAAAAATGTTTTTGATATGATTATGTATGTTTTTCTTCTTATTATTTCTTATTTATCCTTAATTGAATACGTGAACCGAAATTTTTGGTAAATAACATTCAAACAACAAAATACACTCTGGTTTTTCACGTGTTTTTTAAATTACGTTGTTTTTTACGCGGATATTCAAATTAACGCAGATTTTCGAATCAACGCAATTTTCTACAAGGCACGTATCGTAAATAAAACCCGGGTGTACATATTTGTATTCTTTTTCTGATTGAAGGCTACGGAATGGACGAAAACAGCAAGTGACATGAAAAGATTATAATTCATCCATTATATAATAACATCGGTTATTTCAGTTTCGAAATTAAATCCTCATCAGTATCCGGACTCTTCTGGCGGACTCTTTTCATTCAATTTGGACCAATATATCATTCTTTTGTAATTTTTTCACCTCAATAAAAGACTGCTGCTTGGGAAGAACATATTGTTATTTTTGCTCGTATTTTATATATATTCACTAGCTGACCCGGCAAACTTCGTCCCGCCCAAAATTTGTTTTTTGACATCCGGCAATCCTTTTTTTGGTATAGATAGAAGAAGATATAGGAGTGTGTTTCATCACATTAAAATCCATTTCCAGTTTCGAACAAAGATCAATTTCGCTAGCGCAAACATCAAATGGACTAACAGCACTTGTCACTATGTAATTGTAGAACATATGGGAATTTAATTTTTCTTTTTCCTTCAGAGTTTACCGAAAATTTTCAATAGTCATGTTTGGAGGGGTGTCATACCATCATAGAAACATTTCTCACACACAAAAACCTTCACATCCCAAATTGTGCTTGATTAGTTCGCGAGTTATGAAGAAGTTTGTGTTTCATTTGTATGGCAGCCCCCCTTAGAAAAGAGTATTTCATTTGTATGACAGCCCACCCTTAGAGAGCGGGTGGAGTGTCTCACCACCGTAAAAACATTTATTGCACCCTAAAACATCCACATGCCAAATCTGGTTTAATTAATGGATAGCTGTTAATTCTCGAGTAATGCAGAAATTAGTGTTTCATTTGTATGGCAGTCCAACAGCCCAACACAACCGCGCCACCCCCCCCCCCCCTAAGAGAGGGGGGAGGAGAGTCTTACCACCATAGAAACATTTATTGCACACTAATACCTCAATATGCCCAATTTGGATTCATTTGCTTGAATAATTCTCGAGTAATGTAGAAATTTGTGTTTCATTTGTATGGTAGCCCCCCTTAAGAGAGGAGGGAGGGGTATCTAACCACCATAGAAACATTTATTTCTCATTGATACCTCAATATGCCCAATTTGGATTCATTTGCTTGAATAATTCTCGAGTAATGCAGAAATTTGTGTTTCATTTGTATAGCAGTCCCCCCTTAGAGACGGGGGTGGAGGGTCTTACCACCATAGAAACATTTATTGCACCCTAATACATCAATATGCTTAATTTGGATTCATTTGCTTGAATAATTCTCGAGTAATGCAGAAATTTGTGTTTAATTTGTATGGCAGGCCCCCCTCAGAGACGGGGGTGGATAGTTTACTACCATAGAAACATTTATTGCACCCTAATACATCAATATGTTGATCGGTTCAGTAGTTTCCGAGTCTATAAGAATCAGACAGACAGACAGGCAGACAGACAGAAATCCATTTATATATATATATAGATTAGAAGCTCAATTTCAGAAACGCACTCTGGTCAGATATAAAATCATTTTTCTTGAAATTTTCCATTTTTTTTGTCGTAACAACACTCCTTGAAGTGGATTGCATATTGTGTCCAACTCTGAGCTCAATCGGTTCCGTACTTTCCGAGTTTTTGACGCGTACACAAACGAACAGAACATTTTTATATACAGCCATTCCATGCCAAACCGATATAGTGGTTCTCAGATTTTCGTGAAAAGTGGTAGTTTTGTTCTTTATCGCAAAACATTAGGCCCATTTTTTTATTTTTTCATTAGGGTTACCGTTTCCATTTTAGGGTTGTCCAAAAATTCAACTTTTTCCTCTTTTTTCCAAAAATAACTTTTTTCAAAAATTCAAAACTTTTGAACTACTAGACCGGTTCAGATGATCGACATATCAAATTAAAGTCTATACCCTGGTCTTTTTAAAAAAAAAACAATATCTGCAGAAAACTCAAACTATGCTCTCGTTATTATTGATTGTATTCGTTTTTTATAATTTTCATTATCTCGGGACCAGAGGCGCTATATTTATTTATATTTTTTCTGGAAAGCTGAGGATTTTCACATAATATATCTCGAAACCAGGGAGGCGTTTTCTTCGTTTTTAAGTTATGATTTTTCTAAGTTTACCGGTGGTCCGAAAAATCATTTTTTCCACTACAAAAAATCATAACTTTTGATCTACTAGACCGATTCAGATGATCGACATATCAAATTATAGCCAATGAGCTAGTCTTGTTTGAAAAAAATATGTCACCCTGAATGTAAATGGATTTTGTTTTCGTAATTATTGATTATATTTGTATTTTATGGCTTACATCGTTTCGGAACCAAGGGTGCCATATCTTCTTATTTTTTCCTGAAAGCTGAGGATTTTTCACATAATATATCAGAATACCAGAGAGGTGTTATTTTTTCGTTTTTAAGTTATGATTTTTCATAGTTAATATGTTTTCAGTTTTCGTTCAATATTTCTATGCGACTAGACTGGATATATGTTACTATAATCCGACTAATTGGCAAGTGTGTTATTTTTTCAAAAAAGGCTAGCTAGTAGACTCTAATTTGATATATTGATCATCTGAATCGGTCCAGTAGCTCCAAAGTAATAATTTTTTGAACAAAGTGATTTTTGGGAAAAAAGTGAAAATGTAATTTTTGGACCATCGGTTAACTTTGAAAAATCATAATTCAAAAACGAAAAAAACGCCTCTCTGGTTTCGACATATTTTTTGTGAAAAATCCTCAGCTTTTCATTAAAAATATAGAAAAATATAGCGCCTTTGGTCCCGAGACTATGAAAACAATAAAAAACGAATATAATCAATAATAACATTCGAATTTTTTGGAGGTGTAGTATTTTTTCAAAAAAGACCAGGATTGACTTCAGTTTGATATATCGATCATCTGATAGACCGATTCAAAAGTTATGAATTTTTGAAAAAAATACATTTTTGGAAAAAGAGGAAAAAGTTGATTTTCTGGACAACCCTAAAATGGAAATTGTCACCCTACTGAAAAAATTAAAAATACGGGTCTAATGTTTTGCGATAAAGAGCAAAACTACCACTTTTCACGAAAATCTGAGAACCACTATATCGGTATGGCATGGAATGGCTGAATATATATAGAGATTATTGTAGAACGATATTCGCCACTTTATTACTGATAAAGGGTGTGTCACATCAAATTGCATCATGGAAAAAACGCTGTAGAAATTCGCCCAGTAGACCGATCCTTTTGAAAATTTTAGACAGTAAAATAAAAACTATTAAACAACTTTTGGCATTTTCTTTTTATTCATACTTCGAGCCCAAGCCCGTATGCTCGCACCTTCCTCTTTACCCCGTCCATAAGGTTCTGTACAACGTCAGAAATCCATTTTCTCTTGAAATCCGCCTCCGATTTGACAATTTTTGGGTTCTTCCGGAGGGCCTACTTCATAATCGCCCAATATTTCTCTATTGGGCGAAGCTCCGGCGCGTTGGGCGGGTTCATTTCCTTTGGCACGAAGGTGACCCCGTTGGCTTCGTACCACTCCAACACGTCCTTTGAATAGTGGCACGAAGCGAGATCCGGCCAGAAGATGGTCAGGCCCTCGTGCTGCTTCAATAGTGGTAGTAAGCGCTTCTGTAGGCACTCCTTAAGGTAAACCTGCCCGTTTACCGTGCCGGTCATCACAAAGGGGGCGCTCCGCTTTCCGCAAGAGCAGATCACTTGCCACACCATGTACTTTTTGGCAAACTTGGATAGTTTCTGCTTGCGAATCTCCTCCGGAACGCTGAATTTGTCCTCTGCGGAGAAGAACAACAGGCCCGGCAGCTGACGAAAGTCCGCTTTGACGTAGGTTTCGTCGTCCATTACCAGGCAATGCGGCTTCGTCAGCATTTCGTTGTACAGCTTCCGGGCTCGCGTCTTTCCCACCATGTTTTGCCTTTCGTCGCGGTTAGGAGCCTTCTGAACCTTGTATGTACGCAGGCCCTCCCGCTGCTTGGTCCGCTGGACGAATGAACTTGACAAATTCAGCTTATTGGCGACATCCCGGACCGAACTTCTCGGATCACGTCTAAACTGCTTAACTACGCGCTTGTGATCTTTTTCACTGACGGAACATCCATTTTTGCCGTTCTTCACCTTCCGGTCGATGGTTAGGTTCTCGAAGTATCGTTTTAGTACTCTGCTGACCGTGGATTGGACGATTCCCAGCATCTTACCGTTGTCCCGATGTGACAACTCCGGATTCTCGAAATGAGTGCACAGGATTAATTCACGACGCTCTTTTTCGTTCGACGACATTTTTCCAAATTTACGAAAAATTGACAGTGAAGCAGGGCCAACGTGATCTATACACTCTTATCTGATTATAAGCGATAGCTGAAGATATAATTCCTAAAAATTAAATTTCTACAGCGTTTTTTCCGTGATGCAATTTGATGTGACACACCCTTTATATGGTCTCAAATGCCACCAAAAGTTGTTTAAAATAGTAAAAATAGTTAAAAATAGAAAGATTCGTGCCGCCAAAACAAGATATGTGACAATTCACAAAATTGTGTTTTATCAAAAGTTCTACCCATAATTAAAAGTTCTATGCCTACCCTCATGGGACAGACCCTCAACTATTTTGCTTTTGGTTCCAGTCAGCTTCTAAACAGTCCACATTTGGCGATTTGATTTCCATTTATAGACGCAGGGCATTCCTTAGGAGTAAATTAAACAGACTTTTCACAGTCCATCTGATTCCCACTGGCAACTGTTCGTTTTACCCCACCAGTACAACTGTTTCAATAATTGAAAATTTCCACTCAAAAATGAATTTACTTTTCCTTACATACCTAGTATCGCTTCTCTGATAACTCACAAACCGAAATATAACCATCAGCGAGTTGAATTTCGATATTAAACCACTCAAAATGTTTAATATCGAAGCAGCTAAAATTACATCCACACGCGAAATAATGTATGATTTTCGGTTTTTGTTTACCTTTTCCACTTTTGATCAGTATTCATTGCCATAGGGTGGCTTAAATATTAAAGAATAACATGTAGAAGGTGTTCTCATAAACAGAAATCTGAACTTCAAAATGTAACTTGTCCATATTACCCCCACTGTCCGTATTAACCACGGTTCCCCTACATACAGGGTTTTTTTATCCCATTTGTTTATTTTAGGCTCATTAGCATTTCAGTTGTAACAGAGCCGAATTTTAATCGTGTACATGTCGCATGGGTCTCATATATATAATTAGTACATTACACAGTTGCCATTTTTCGACGTAAAGTTTTCTTCTGTTCTTCCACTATCCAATTAACACGTTCGTTGCCCATAGCGACTTTTCTGAGCTTCTTGCGGAGCCCAACTTGCGTTTAAAGATCAAACTCAGTTTGCAGACAAATTTAACATGATCTATCAATATTTTGTTTAATTTTGTTAGTTTGTGGGACTACCTAAGCTTAGCAATCATTTCAGTAAGCAGAAGATATGAAGGCATATTCTTCAATGCAACTTAAACAACCGAGCCAAAGCGTTATGTTCGTACCCGTTCTTGTAATCCGTGCTAGAAAAACACTTTTCGGAGTGTAAAAAAACATACGGGGGCAGAAGTACCTCCGGCTTGCATGAATCAACAACTTCAACTTCTACTTTCTATACAATAGAGGATTTAAACCTGAATTTCATTCGCCGCTAGTGTCTGTACGAGTTTCCCAGGTTCGTAAGGAGACTGTGTTAAGGAAACATATCCTAGTTTGCACAAAGGCAAACGAGTACAAAAGTACTCGCAGTTTGCATTTATTTGCAAAGCCGATTTTCCCAGACATCTTGGTTTTGAAGTCTGTGTTAGGCAAACACATTTCAGTCAGAACAAAAATGCCCCCGACTTGTATGAATTTGCGATGCCAATTTCCTCAGACACCTTGGTTCTGATGTCTGTGTTGGGGAAACACATTTCAGTCGAAACAAAAATACCCCCGACCTACATGAATTTGCAATGCCAATTTCTCTACGCTCCATGGATTTGAAGTCTGTGTTAGGAACACATTTCAGCCGGAACAAAAATACCCCCGAATTTCATGTATTTGCAATGCCGATTTCTCCAAGGCTGCTCGGTTTTGATGGCTGTGTTAGGGAAACCGTAAATCGGGCCAATCAAAACGAGGTAGTTAGGGCGTTTAGATAACGCTTAACATTTTACAATGTTTCAATTGTTTATCCAATGAAAAATAACATTTTATTAATTGCGATAGAAGTGTAGAAATATTCCCTATCAATTGATGCAAACATCTTTCCGATCCAGTAAGAAATGTTCGAGTTACAAGCATTCGGAATCTTTCATTTTTTCCTGCATGTTCTGTGTTTAGGTTTTCATTTTACCCCCCATATACTCCGGTTAGACGTAGTCCCACGTCAAAACTATAGTAAAACATCGAAATCGACGAAACATCGACTAGATCGGTTGTTTGGCTGAAAAGCATGCTTTTGGTCAGTTTCTACAGTGTTGCCAGCTCAATTTTACCCATAACTAAAGCTTAGAACCTCAAAATTATTAGTTATCAGTATCAATCTCACCATTATTTCCCAGGGATGTTAAGGGCGAATTAACTGAAAAGTTTAAAATCTCCTTAATTTATCATCAGTCAGTCATTATTTCCTAAAGTTTTCCAGAGAAATTTGTGTTTTTATTTAAATTCGGTATACAAGCTGGCTAGTGCAAACTTAAATTTTCAACTACGTAACTTCTTCTCATCTATATAAATAAAAATGTAAAGCAAAATCTGTTGGTAAGCGGAAAACCCGAAGAAGGTATGGTCCGATTTTAGTTTTTATTTAAATTCGGTATACAAGCAGGCTAGTGCAAACTTAAATTTTCAACTACGTAACTTCTTCTCATCTATATAAATAAAAATGTAAAGCAAAATCTGTTGGTAAGCGGATAACCCGAAGAAGGGATGGTCCGATTTTAGCCTTCTTTATTTTGTTGTATTCGTCTCTTCCCGTCTCATGGAGAGAAAAATCGGAATATTTTCGAAAAATCCTGAAGGAAGTTCGGAAAATTCGGAAAACTGAATTCCCACATGTTCGAAAATTACATCATAATAAGCGTTGTTAGTCCATTCGATATTTGCGCTATCGAAATTGATCTTTGTTCGTAAGTGGGAATGGATTTTCAGGCGGAATAACGAATTTGCATATCTAATATATATATAAATAAAAATGGAAGGCCAAATGTGTTGGTAAGCGCAAAACCCGAGGAAGGAATAGTTCAATTTGAGTCATCTATATTTCGTTGTATTCGTCTCTTCTCGTAGATCAATATAGCGGAGAGAAAAATCGGAAAATTCGGAAAATTGAATTCCCATATGTTCTACAATTAGCTAAGCGTTGTTAGTCCATTTGATGTTGGCGCTAACGAAATTTATTTTTGTTCGAAAGTGGAAAAGGATTTTTAGACGGAATAACGCATTCCTATATCTTCTATCTATATAAACTGAAATGGAAGGCCAAATGTGTTGGTGTGCCCTAAACCCGAGGAAGGAATGGTCCGATTTGAGCTGTCTTTATTTTGTAATATTCTCTGTATCAAACATGTATTCCATGCAACGAAGAAACATATTATTTCCAAATGCTTGAAGAATCTGGAACGAGAATTGTGTTTGAAAATAATTTTATATTATAAAGACGAATTTTTGTAGAAGTACTAGAAAATTTATAGTAAAAGGAAAATGTAAAGGGTCAAAAGGTAATCAATCAATGAAGAGTTCAGTGATTGGACTCACTAACGTTCACTTAGTAAGAAAACGTGGATGTTTGAAAGTTTTCAAATCAAAAAATCTATTTTGGGCGGGACGAAGTTCGTCGAGTCAGCTAGTATGTAATACAAATAAAATTTCCATCTATGAGATGGATCTGTGCACCTCAAACCGTGTCATAGATTCACCCAAAATTTATTTTCCAAAAATATCGTCGTTCCTTGCTATCATTGATCATCACCATTTTAGGGTGATTCCAAAATATAAGAATTATTCATCTTGAATTAATACCGGGAATAAAGTTTTTATCATACACTGGGTTTCCTATTTTTTAACATTTTTGTACGACTTTCATACACAATTCACAATGGATTCCTTTTTAATCAAGTTTCGTCAATGCTAACACACTTTATCGACATTTATAACAGAATACAACATAATAAAAGAATAATGAGTAACAACTCTCAGCCTGCATAACATAATTGGTTTTTTGTTTTTAATTTTCGAAACCCACTTTCAGGGCGAAAAACATGTCTGCGATGGCCTACTCGATGTACCAGTTCACCAAGGGCGAGGGCAGCCTCAGGACGACCCAGAACCTCTTCACCCAGGCCGAGTACTTCGCCGAGGAGGCGAACCGACTGTACAAGGTGGTCCGCCAGTTTTCCTACCAGGTGCCAGCCGGAGCCCCCAAGAAGGAACTGCTGGATCATCTCGACAAAGTGCCAACGTACGTGCAGACGCTACAGTTCACGGTGAAGGACCCGACCGTGGGCAAGGCGGCTACCTTCGCCAAGGTCGACCACGTCATCCAGGAGACGAAGAATCTGATGAACGTGATATCGAAGGTGGTGTCAACCTGTTTCGACTGTGCGAACAAGGTAAGAAACGCTAGCCCCCCCTTTCTGCACCGGAATCTGCATTTGATTCTCCGGTCTGTGACAGCGGCGGAGCCAGCCAACAACAGAATTTCAGTTTCATTTACATAATCCAATTTTCGTTCATAAATGAATAGACGAGCGCGGGATTTTCACTGGCAGCAGCAATGCTGTGTCTTGTGTCTGTGGCTGAGTGATGTTCGATTTTTTGCTCCACACAAGTTTGGGAACATAATCAAATCACAATTCGCAAACGAACCGAACATCCCTCAACCCGTTCAATTCCGGGTGCGAGTGTGAAAATACTGCTCTCGGCGCGTTGGTTGATTTTATTTCCTGCTGTGATTTCCATTTTCATTTCGATTTTATATCAGTTCCACGATTGTCACATTTGTGTTTCGGATTAAGGTTGCACATCTCTCCTCTGTCCGCCCCACGGGTTCGGTGCGAATGAAGGGCATCTATGGGGAAGGGCACAGTAAAGCTACTATCGATTTCACTCGTTATTTCTGCGCTCGTTTGACTTTTTTTCATAGTGTTCCCTTACATGAACATTGTGAGCGAAGATAAACGGGAATTAAATTATTCTCGAGTTCCGTTCGAAGCGAACGGGATTCGTTAAGTCGATAATTAAATTTTCCCATCAACAGGCGGGAGTTTTTAACTACATAAAATTAATCAATTAGTACTGAATCATGACTGAAAGAGAGACAGGTTTTTTTTACTCATATTGCTTCATCAATTTGAAAAAGTTGTGACACTTGACTCACGCTCTATTGAATCTCCGCCGAACAGATCTACGAGCTGACCGGGCTACCGTTCGACAACCGGCTGATAAATGTGCCCACCGTGGTCGCCCCCATCGAGTCGAATTCTATCAGAAAGCCCTCCAAGGTAACGGCACAAAGCTCGACAGATAGATCATCTTCTGTTGCTCCTCGGGAGAGACGGAAACTTTTACTGTCCAAGTATCGCTAGATAAACAGTCGAACTACTTGTTCAACGAAAAGTAAACACCACCCACCAACCAACCCACCTCGATCACCGCCATCAAATACCAACCAGAGTCGTGTGTGTAGTCGTACGTTCGATGTGTCACTCAACTTTGGAATCGCTCATCTGCTGCAAAAACGCACCATTCTGAATAAATTTCTACTGCTCTCGATTACATCAGACAAGAAGGATCTTCAATAAAAAAAAACAATAACTGACAGCAAAATTGAAGTTTGTTTGGAAGTAATTCTATACTCTTTTTTGGATCTTTTCTATTCTTCCATCCCACCGAGTGCTTTAACACAAACACACAACCACAATAAAGTGAGTTTGCTTCGTCCCACCGAGATAACCTGTAGATTTCCACCAGAGTGTTCGATCTCCAGCCGCCCCCGCCCACGTGTGAATGCTAGTAGTCACCTGTTCTGAGTCACACATACAGCGCCTTCACACGGTGCCACGTCATTAAAATTTTAAACCTTCATTGACTGAAAAATCTCGCCCGAAAACTTTCCTCAATTGTGTCACTTTCAGTTGTGTGAGAAAATCCACCATCAGTGTGCCCCGTTTAATCGTAGAGTTTACCATATTCATTTATCAGCGTCGGTCTTTGGGGTTGATTTTTCCAAATGAGCAGTTATTACTGTTGGCGGAATGTTTACGATGTTTCGCATTGTGTTTTGAAAAGCTCCATGCAACGAGCAACTGTTAGGTCATTCATATGGTGATAAGAGGTAACGTCCTTTCCGATCGATTATGTGTGGAATTGTTCAACAATGAATTCTGAAGTAGGGCAATTGTGAGAAATTATGGAAGACTCCGAATAGTGTTTAGAACAGACGAATATGAAATAAACAGAATTAAATTACACTCGACAAAAAATTAGATGAGTACATCAAAAAATTATAGAAGCAAGATCGAAATTTAGGTGGCAGTGGCGATATCGTAATCAATGAAGTTTTACCGAGGTGCGATTATTGGTAGTTGAAATCTGAAAAAAAATGAAAACTATTGCTTTGACAAAAATGGATTTATTTAAATTTTTTAGACCGTTTTCAGAATAGCATTATAAAGTTTTTTCGAAGAAGTTTTAGAAAATCTGTACAAATCAGCAAATTTGGATCAAAATGTACTGGGAGTAAAACGAGCAATAATACTTGTGGAATGAACGGTTCGTGCTTTTTTTTATGTGAAAATGTTCATACATGGGTAAATGAGTGTATATTTTTTTTCTTTTTAAGCAGAGTTTTGACTCTGCCTGGGACCACCCTTTTGCTACCGTGGATTTTTTTTCCTCCAGATTTTGGTTGACATCGATGATGGTGACTTGTCGGTTGCTCTTATCGTCAACCATCATATCTAGACGGTTGTGGGGGATTTAAAAGTCGGTAAGAGCAATTCGATCCCAGTACTGCTTGAAACGGTCATTCAACGTGTTCCTGTCAAACATATCGCCTGCAGTATTTTGTTGAAAAAATCATGTCCTGGATGGTTTTTTTTTTTAAACTGCTAGGTTTGTAGGTTTTATAGTATTAAAGCTATTTTTTCTAAAAAAAGATCAAAAACCTGATTTTTTTTTAATTTTCTGACTTGAAAACTATAAGACCTACAAAAATTTGGTCGACGAATTTAAGGTTGGAAATTGTTTGAGTTTTCTTTAGAAAATGTCGAACTTTTTTTTGCATTTTCATTGAAAAATTAAATGATACTAAAATTCATTTTTCTCAAACAAATATAAGGTACACCGTGGCAAACTGAAACGGTTTTTTCGAAATTCAACTTGAAAGTTATCCTAATCACAATCACTAAATTGAAATCTATTTGCAGCATATACAAGGTATAACAGATGAGTCTCGATAAAAAATAGAGATTCACACTGGATGTTAAAAAAAAATTATATTTAAAATGTTAAGTTCTCATATGCAATGTTTCAACTTGTCCCGTAGAGTAGTCTGATACACTCAAAGTGGGCACTACATGCTCAAAACTAATATACGAAACGATAATATCAAGAATACTATTTTGGACCCTTGCATGCCACTCAAAATGATCACTAATGAGGCTTATAGGATCATTCCAATATTTATATTACGTAACGCACTCAGGAAGGGAGGAGGGGATGCCTTGTGGAAACTTGTTGAGAAATAAATCCAACTAAATCTTAACAATTTTATGCAAAAGAGCATTTGTTGCATGTTATGTGAGAAAGAGGGAGTCTAAAACAGGAAACAAATAGCGTTACGTAATACTTGAACGACCCCTAGTCGCAAAATTAACCAATTTGACTGTGTATTCATAAATTACGTAGAAAAGGAACGAAATATGGATAATTCTAATTTTTTTGTATTCGTTATCATTCATGCATACAGCAATCACCAACAAACAACGTCCGGTACCTGTAACGCGCAAAAATGTTTGTTTTGATTTCAAGAACGAGCAAATGTACAAAGGGGTTGATTGCGTTATGGCATTCCAATGTTCTGGTAATGACTGTCATGAGGTGGGTTGAAAAGTAATGTTCACTGAATAAATATATCACGTCAACCCTAGTAAAACTTATGACTTCCGTTTTAACTTACCCCAAATTTCAACTTACCCCGGTGTACCTTATTTTTTTTACATTCTGCAAAAACTATATGGATAGCCCATACAATTACCAACCAGTCATCCATACATCGGATGAAGGGCACTGAAAAAAGGAAAGAGTTTTTTTTCTCACAATAACTTTTTCACGTTTTCTTTGAAAAATTGCTACTAATGTTTTCCTCGTAACATTTTTGTTTATAAATTATTACGATTGAAATGTATTGCAAACTTTTTTCCATTTAGGAAAATCTCAAGAACATGTCAAACGCGAGAATTTACACACAAAAATATTCGAGTAAAACAGTATTTTTTTTCAGGAGACTTGTTTGAGAAACCCCATAAATTCAATTCATTCATTCGCACTTGCGAAAATAAAAGCCAAAAAACTGTTTTTCTCAAAGTTTTGACCTGATCCTCTTGTTTGCTGCTATCAAGTTCGGTTATTACACCCAAAACATATTATGTGAAAACACTTTTTCATCAATATGACAGTTTAAGCTCAAAATATAACGTTTTAAAGTTGGTAGACTTAGGGGGTTTCTCAAACAAATGAGAAATCAGTGGTTTATTTATCGGTTTGAAGTGATTCAATTCAGTTATATGAACCCCTTTAATGTTCATAATGTTCATACCAAGTAATAATGGGGATGTTTATAAGTTATGCTCTGCATTGAAAGAGAAACACTGCATAACACTGCATAACATGGAACAAAAAAATTCTGCATAACTCAAGAACTAATCAAGTGAATGAAGTCAAATTTGTCATGAGGAGGATAGAGGGGGTGGAAAATGTTTTTAAGGTGATTCGACACTTCTCCCCCCTCTTTAAGGGGGGCTGCCATTTAAAAGAAACACAAATTTCTGCATAACTCAAGAACTAAGCAAGCAAACTGAACCAAATTTGACATGTAGAGATGTTAGGAGGCAAGATTTAAGATGTCAACATTTTATTATATTTTCTGTATTCCATGAAAGGGAGCAACATGTTATTTGCAAGTGACTGAAAAATCTTGAACGAGAATTGTGTCTGAAAATAATTTGATATTACAATGACGAGTTTTGATAGAAGCACTAAGGAATTTACAGTAAAAGAAAATTGTAAAGGGGTAATTAGAAGATCCATGACCGTTCGCTTAGCAATAAATCGTGAATGTTTGAAGATACTGACAACAAAATCCATTTTGGGCTGAACAAAACTTGCCGGGTCAGCTAGTATCATATATTCTAAGATACGAGAAAAAAATCTTCGTACAGAACAATGCTCTAAATATACCGACAAAATTTAGACATATAAAAAACA
The DNA here is from genome assembly GCF_029784135.1 of Toxorhynchites rutilus septentrionalis. Taxonomy (NCBI): domain Eukaryota; kingdom Metazoa; phylum Arthropoda; class Insecta; order Diptera; family Culicidae; genus Toxorhynchites; species Toxorhynchites rutilus. The sequence continues at coordinate 76,564,672 of NC_073745.1, forward strand.
AAATTTGAATAAATATAGGGTTGGGGAAAAAGAAATGTCGTATTTATGATTGAAATTTGACGCTTTATTCAACATACTTAAAATTATCCAATTTAAGTCAAATATGCGCCGTTTTATTCGCAAACTTGTTGCTATTTAGAAGGCAACTTCATTATCTCCCCCTTATAAAACCCCCCTCCTTATTTGCTAAAAACTCAGACCGTCAGTTTTCGCAAGCCTCTATTAAGGTCAACTTAGTATCACCAAGAGCGTTTTGCATGGACCGGAAGAGATGATAACCATTTGGAGCCAGGTCCGGACTATACGGTGGGTGCAATAGGGCATCCCATCCGAGCTCCCGTACCTTCTGGCGGGTCATCAAAGATGTGTGAGGCCGAGCGTTGTCCTGATGGAAAACAACACCATTCCTATTGATCGTTTCTGGCCGCCTCTGGTCAATCGTCTGCTTCAAACGGTCAAGCTGCTCACAGTAGAGAACCGAGTTGAGGGCCTGGCCATAGTTGAGCAGCTCATAGTGGATGATTCCCTTCCAATCCCACCAAACACACAGCAAAACCTTCCTGGCCGTCAATCCGGGCTTGGTGATGGTTTGGGCCGGCTCACCGCGCTTCGACCACGATTTTTTTCCGTTTAGGTTGTCGTACGTGATCCACTTCTCATCACCAGTCACCATCTTCTTCAAAAATGGGTCGAGTTCGTTCCGTTTCAGCAGTGCATCGCAGGCGTTGATTCGGTCTAAAAGATTTTTTTGCGTCAACTCGTGTGGCACCCAAACATCCAGCTTTTTTTTTTTGAATCCAATCTTCTGCAAATGGTTCCAAACGGTTTTATGGTCTATACCAATGAGGTACATATCGAGGTAAAGCAGTAGGCGAAGTATACTTGTATTCGCATGCAAAATTTCGTGTCGTAATTATTTGCATTCTCTATGAAAAGTATATGGAATAAACAAAACAATGTTCAAAATACTCACGTTTTAATAATGATTTGAGCCAAATTTCTCATGAAATCTTGCAACGGTTTCTTTTTTAACAGATGGTTATTGTATTGTTACTTTACTCCATTACTTATATGGTATAAAGGTCCAGAGAGCAGTCGTATTCTTAGGCCTCGGAAGCATTTACATTTTCGGTGAAATGCTGCTTAAATGAACACTATTTTCCCAAATCTCACACTTCGACACTGAGACCCATAGTAATAACTATATGGTACGGTAAAACTAACGAAATTTCGTTCTATGGCCGTGAGGGAGTGGAAAAGTTGTACTTAAATATCACTTTCATTCGTCACACTATATTCATAATCAGCGAGAACATAAATAAAATGTATGTTTCTCATTGATAAAACACATACTGAAAATAACATTTTCACATGGATATGGTAGGCAATCGAATATAAACACAAGGACTGACGTCACTATTTGAGAAATAGTTTTGGCAGCGCATGCTATGTCGCTCGAAAAATCACCATCTTCATTACCTTTTTTCCAGGACATTGGGTCTATACCCAGTTCCTGGCCAATCGAGAGAGTGCTCACATGCCGGTCTACTTGGATGATTTCAACGATTTTATCGGTTTCCACGACGATTGGCCTACCAGAACGGGGAGAATCTTCGACAGCCAATACACCAGAACGAAATCGATCAATCAAACGCTATTCTGTGCGAATCGTTACAGTATCGGGCTTCGAATTTTTTCGGCCGCCTTCGTTGCAGTTTTACCTCGCAGGTATTAAAAACGTAAAATATGGCGAATTTCTTGCTTCGTGGGCTCCATCTTTGACGCGCTATAACTTGAGACTGAAAAAGACAGTCACAACCAGTGCTGAAAATATTCACGTTCACGACATTCGAATTCAGCGAATTGCTGCCTTCCTTGTATTGATAACCTACTGCTCAAGCGAGAGTCGATAAATATGAAACAACACTGTCAATGAACCCCAGTGGAATGAACATCAACATCAGCTTGCCATGAAGTTCATTTTTCATTTGCACCTTCCTTTTCGTCATGGTATTCGTAAGGTCGAAAAAGAAGATCATTGCGTGTTAGTGAAAATCAAAGCACAAAATTCAACGTCACCAATTGAGAGTAAAATCGATTAATGGTAAAGGATGGCAATCCATCACACAAAATTCTTGTTTTTGGCGAGTTCGGCAATAGAATGTATAGAATAACTCTTGCTACGTTTTATGAATCTACTCACGATTGCCCGGAAATGACATACACCACCATTTATATGTGCAATGGGTGACACGTTTTCAATAAAAATTCACTGCAAGCGATAAAGATCAACTTAACGTTCGTGATAATCACCTGAAATTATTGACAGTAATGGAAGTGCCTGAATGCAGGCTTTTCGAAATTCGTTCATGCTGTTTTCGAACAATATACCAGACAATGCTCATGCGTCCCGACTCTTGTGTTATACTCATTATGACAGATATGGTGTTGAGTTTCAACAGAAGAGAATTCATCCGATACTGGGAAAAATCTAATTCCTTCATTCGTGAATAAATTTTGATAATTTGTGGCACTGGTCACAACACTGTCAACACGACACTTGTGGCACAGATTGTCGTCATTAAATAGCCGTATAGTATGATCCGATGCGATAAGTACAACACAAGATATGTTTAGGTGTTGCCATCTATTGACAATATACGACATTTGTTTTTCCCCAACCCAATATTAGAGCAGTACTGGGTCTCTAAATTCGAAATAAATTTTTTTTAAATATTTTTTTTCGCGCAATCCTCTTAAAAATTCAAGAAAAAATTACGTTACATGAGGAAAAAACAACACATGCGAACGCATTTAAATAAAAATAAGAGCAAAAGTGGGTCTTCAAGTAATTTTTTTTCAAAATTTCGAAATGCCTGAAAATGCATTTTTTTTGTACCGCAAAAAATACTCTAAAAATTCTGGAAAAAAATCACATATACCTAAAATAGACGTAGGAAGAAATTTGAATACAAATTAGTGTAGTACTGAATCTCAAAATAAAATGAAAATAATTCAAAATTAAAATAAAAAGTAATTAATTTTTTTTAGTGTTTGATTTTTCGATGAAAAAATTGTTTGAAAATATTGATCGAACATCTTAGTAAGATGTTATTTCAAATATCTAGGAAAGCCGTAGGAACACATTTGAATATGAATTAAAGTAGTACTGAATCTCTAAACCCCAAAAAATTTTTTTCAAAATTTCAATATTTTTTTAGTACTTCAATTTTTGATGAAATTTTTTTTGATAATTTTTCTTGATACACCGTAGTAGTAGCGTTTGTGAGATGCACATTCAGTATTTTTTTCAAGTTTTTATCTCGAAGCTTTTGAGGATGGCGTGAAATAAACGAAAAAGTACGTTTTTCACCATATACCATAGACACCATAGATGTTAAACCACATAGTTCAAAAAAACCGCCAAAATTTCTTATTTAATATCCTATACAATATTTGCCATACAGCTGGTGATTTGGTTTGGGGGCACCTTCTTACTCCCTTACCCGGCCAGGCCGTTTAAAAACTTTGCGGAAGAGTAGATATTTAATTGCAATTGTCCTTTTGACATTTTTATACAAATTAGGTAATACAGTCATGATGTGTTGCTGGAGTATACATTTTATATTACTTATTTTGAAATTTGAAAAAAAAACATCTTCATACACTCACAATTTAACAAAATGGTTCAAGAAGAGATTTGAATAGGAAGAGGATCCACGACAAATTGACAGCATCAAGGAAGCACTAACCAAGGTTCAACTGCGTACAACAACCAAGGCTGCTTCCACTCTTTGGAACATAGTTGGAATCAATGTTTTGAGATTACAAGCTTACTTGTGAATGTTTTGATGGATGTTCGGTTGGTTATAGAGAAGCTTTTAGGGCGTGATGGGAGATTATGTCTAATGAATAAAAAAAAACCTATAGGCTTGTAGTCTGATGCAATTTCAGTCATTATAGAGTTATTAAACTTTCACAGTGTTTGGCTTTGGATGTCCACAACTCGTCCTGAATAAAATAAAGCTACCCTCACTGTACTCTGTAAAATAAAGTATCATTTCAGAGGTACTTTTACTACTGTTTTTTTTTTGTTTGTGGTTCACGTTGTTTGTGGTTCACGTTTTTTTTTTTCAAACATTCACAATAAACTTCATTGCTTTGAGTTAATCTAATTAATCCTCTTAGGCTGCTTTACGTTTCGTTATCTGACACAAAATTGCTAGCTTATTTACTTCCGTGGCAATTTCATTCCAAGTGTCTTCAAAAATCACGAATTCTACTCCATTGTGTTCTCCTTGACAAGTGTTTGGAATAAACAGGCTGAAACCTTTTCTTGTTAAACGCGGAGAACTCAGTATGAACAGAATTCCGTCAATCGCCCTTCAAATCGTTAGAGCAATGTCGAAAAATTTTATCCATATATATTTCCTCTAAATGGTTTGCCTAATTCATCCGAGATATGTTTTCCGTTGACGTTTGATATCGATCAAGTTTTGCAAGTATAAGTCCCAGTCCTGTTCGCTTGTATTTTCAACCAAGCAAACCTATCTGCAGGTGCAATCGCGACTACGACTGTTGGACTACATTAGCACCCCTGTTAGGCTGTAAAGCATCTAGTCGAACTGCTCAATCATTCATCTCGTTGTACCCCGAGATTTCTGCTATATTCAAAGTTCACTTTGGCAATCACAGAACCTTCAGATTTATTGAATACCAAGACCCCTCAAGCCCCCATGTAGCGTGATCATTTTCTTCCACCGTGCAAATCATGTATCTTGGAGGCTTGGTACAAACTTTTGCCACGTACCCCTTGACATCGGTCCTCTATAGATCCTAGTTTGGTGGCCAAAGTCCAGTCATTTTTCTCGTTCTTCTCATTCTCGTCTTCGTTCATTTGAAAGACTCAATCTCAAAAAACGTTGCAGAGCCCACTAATAAAGCTCATGAATTTGAAGTACCTTGATACTTGGTGTATGTACAATCAATTATAATACCCCTATTTCACCTCACAGCTTATGTGAATCGCCTGAAACGCCTGAAAACGAAAGGTATGAACCGTTCATTCATGGAAACGCCTAGTACTTTGTACCTCCAGTACAATTTCCAAAAAGTGCTCCTCCAATAATCTCAAAAAGGTTGAAAGCATCAATACAAACATCATTCTTAAAAATTACCTACTTGCTGAAATATTTGCGAAATTGCGGTAGATTTTTTAAAAAAACCGTTTTGATAAAATTTGTTTAATTTCTCACCTCAATTTCAAAAATGGAAAATTTTGATGAATTCATTTTTGTCAAAGCAATGATGGGACATTATACAGAAAATTTTCCACGGTGCTTATCGATTTGCTATGCGATGATTTGCCATGAAATATTCTCAATCAAAATCCAAAGAATAACTTGTTTATTTAATGAAAAGAAGCTATGTAGTAAAATATCCTAGTATAAATAGAATCGAATAAAACCTAATTAATTAAGTTGATTGGATTTGTTATTGGCCTGATTTAGAAAATATTTCCAATGTCTTTGAATAAAAGAAAAGCCCTTTTTTTATTTCTTTCCGATACTGTTGTGCAATAAGTCAAACATATTTTCGTACGTAATTCCAAAAGTAGAAACATTAAGCTTAAAAATGATTTGTCACTTATTTATCCCCATGCGTTCATTTATAACGAAACACTGTTACAAGTATCACCTAAACAATTCGATGTAGTCCTTTGCTCCTCTAATTTGTTGTTGAGTGTACTCTGAAAAGTAAATTATTTATCTGAAAACGTATAGAATACATATGATACTACTTTTGCAAATTGATACTTCATATTACAGTTTACTCATCTTCTTGTTCATGGGAGGTTTGAACAAAAATTACAGCAGTGTATGAAATACATTTGAAATTGATCAATTCAATATCGAATTCGGAATTCAAATTGACAACTCAAATCGAAAATTTTTAATCCATCTCGATTGAATACAAACAATGTCACATCGTACTGAATAATTCATAATACCTTTTGAAGCCACCGTTTCATTTCCTCCTCGATTTCGTTCCATATTGCAACCCACCACACACCCATTATCGCAACCATCAATCTCGACAATTCCCTAACCTCGGTACGTGTGGGCGTGTATGAGAACATTTTGCATCTGCTGACCATCTGCTGTGATCTGTGATTTACCCCCCATCGTTCATTGTTTGCACACCCTGGCACCTCATTCCTCAAATCCGGCAAAAACACATAACAAACCCACACCCCGCTCTCAACTTGGTTGTCATGATGGTGCATCAACCCGGTTTCCACCGTCTGCGCCATGATTGCCACCACTTGGGGGAGGTGAATGCAGAATGGCTTATCGATGCCTCAACAAGTGGCATACAAATTAAAATAGTCATGCAATAGAGATCAATACCGGCGGCAGTGCAGTGCAAATAGTGAGCCAAAAAGTTGCACTCAAGCGCCCGGACAGAGAAAAAGGGTAAAACACCGACCGGATGTGCAAGAAATGGGGAAGAAATCAACCCGCAGCCCACCTTTCTTCCGTCGCCCACCATCGCAGGAAACGAGAAACAATGAATGATGTTGGACAGGAGTGGAAAGAGTACCTAGTAGCTGCATTAAAGGGGGTGGACATCTGAGGAGTGCAAATGAAAGTAAAACAATACAAAGTGTTCCATCGCATAGTGCAGGGAACTGCAACAAAACCTCCGCCTCAACGACTCGCCAAGTGATGAAGTCCGGGAGGAAGTACGAAACAAAAATATCATGTAAGCACGCGGGAGTGGAACACAAACGCCGGAACAATGTGTGGGGCATGTTGTGTTGTGTTGTGTGTATGTGTTCTCTTCACTGGCAACTAATCGGGTGGTGCAGAATGCACATTGTTAAATCAAATTCCGCAAATTCAAAGCATTTGTTGTAAGGGTTTTTTCTGTTTCTGGCTGTCTTTGCATTGTACGATGCCGTTGACATGAATTACATAAAATGTCACTAACGAAGTCATGTTGGGGAAGATGTAACCGCTTGTGAGATACAAACCTTTCAATCTAACCGAGTGGTGTGAATTTTGTGTTTGTTCTCAAGTGGGTGTATGCTAACTAAAGAAACGGATCAAATTTAACCTAATTGTTCCAGCCATCGAATTTATGTTCATCGCCTGACATTACTGACATTATTACCAGCAAACTTAACATGGTCATCTGTAGTTCGATCCGATCAAGCCAGAAGTCCTCCATCCATTGCCCCATCGAGCTCCAGATTGTGGATAGCGCTAGTGAGTTCAAACTTCAAGTTGTACCCCCAGCCCCACTTCCTAAGTATTTGTCGATATACATGCAAATCGATCTAACCACTTGTCCAATTTGTGTCTGCCAATCAAAACTACGCTTTGAATGGTGTCTCTCTAGCAATCGCTCGGAGCACGCAAGAAACAACAGCTCGGGGAATACAGACGGGTAAGAAGGACCGCGCTTATCACGTTTTCATCCAAAAGTGGATCATCCAAGAACTCACCACCATAGTTATCCGTTCTGTATGTTATCCATGGTCTGCGCAGCCCAAGCGTGACTTCAACGAGGAACCCACAAAATATTTTTGAAACCTCATGATATATCGTACGAGAAAATTATAACAAATCAAAACATTGATAAACACCGAAAAATTAACGATCAACATTATACATTACAAAAAACATTACTCTCGAGTTGAAATAGGATAGGGTATGACAATATACTTAATGGGCCACACAACCCTTCCTGGCTAACTGAAATGGATCGATATCAACTGGGTCTGCTGTTGAGTACCCTTTCTGTGCATTCAGCTTTTCACCATTTTCCACCGGTAGTTATCTGTGTTAATGTGTAAGAAGTGCTTCTTCCGCTAGTGATCTATGGAGCTATTGTCGTTCAATGCCTTGAATTGTTTTAGTGACGAATTGCCAGCGTTTTACATTACCATCAGTTTACAGCAAGAGAACCCTTTCGGCGACAGATGGTGGGTAACTATGTGGTCATGTAACATGATTGAAGAAAAGCCAAAAAGGTATTTTAGAATATTACCTTTGTTTGAAAAAATAATTATATTAGTTTTTACGAGAGGAATTTTCAGGGTAATAATTCAAACTGAAATTTTGTGATTTGACTTTTATAATACAACATTTTTTGAAATCAGTCTGTAAATTTATTATCACGATGATTCGAAAATCATATAAACCTACCATAATAAAAAAAGACCTGAATTAATTCATAAAAAAGGGAATGTATCGAAGAGAAAGGTTTTCTTGCATAAAAACGAAAACGATAATAAGCCTCACAAATCGGTTCATATCATCTCCAAAATTTTAAGATGTCCCAAATAAAAGTAAAATTTATGTTTCGAACGAAACATCCTGCTGTGGTAAGGATATTCGGGCACGGGGGTTGGTTTAGAACCACCCTTTCCTATATATTTTATTGCTTCTCTTCCAAGACGTCCCTTGTTTTTGACACAAAAAGTGTAAACCCTACATCTGTTCATAGCATATACATTTCGCCATCCACACCAACACTGCCATCATAATGGATCGAATTCATGAAATACCAGCGTATGTGCAAAAAAAAATTGCGCTTTTCTTGTATGATTCATCCCGATGAATGGAATCCATAGGAATCCATGTTAAAGTATAGATGAGTAACCTTCTATCGCCTCATTTTTTTTTAACCATATTTTCCGCCCGAAATGCTCAAAGGACACCATTTCTGATTACATAGGATAGACAGTGTTCCCTCTCTAAATTACATTAAAAAGGACCAAATTTGATAGGAGAAAGAAAAAAAATTGTTTATTTAGCCCTTTTTTACTTTCCTTCTAAAATGATGTTTATTCGACATCCTCAATAAAAATGTTTTTTATCCCATTGTTCGTACCATTTGTGCATTATTGTTTGCGCAAGTAAAGATGAACAGTATCGATCAGTCGATCCCAACCCGGTCCCAATTCCGGATGATTATTGATTCGAAATCAATACTTCAACGATGTTACGATATCAAAACGTATAAAGTTGGGAGCGACCCATCAGATGACCCGGTTCCAAAATTTATATCAGTTTTCATATTCGACACGAAAAATGATTCTGTCTCTTTAATGGCCTTCCGGCAGCTCGAAATTGAAACATTTTGGATATTTTAGACGACAGTTTACATGCTCCAACATAGGAAATTATTGTATCTTCAAATCTCGCACAAACTGTATTCTCTACGAGGTAAATTCATAAAATTCAATGTATCGACAATCCAAGTGCAGCTTCCGAGTTGTCAGTCAAGACTTCAAGTGCGTCGCTCGAAAATGTAAACGGTTTCTCCAAATTATTTAACCTAGGTTTAGTTTATGTGCACCCAAGAACAATTTTTTTTACTGCCTCAAACCAAATCGTTCAAACGGTGAACCCCAATCTCGCTTGTTTTTGCGTTTACAAGAATGAACGATTTGAAAAAAAAAGTATATCACTATTGGCCAATTTATATTTTTTTGTATTCCTCAACCCAAAATAATGTGCCGTTGACTGTAAAACAGTTGAATATCAAAAAAGAGTTGCGGTACTGGTAACAATCCAGTACGTGTCATAAAATCATCAATAATCAGAATAAACGTATCATAATTTGCGAATAATCCCAACAATTCTACACCCAAACTTAATTTTCAGCACATGTTATGGCATCCCAATTTATTACATTAAATGAGCTGAAAAATAACAGAAAATGTTCTACTCCCCAATACATGTATATCATTTGTACAATATATATATGCTAGAGGCAATATGAGCGAGCGAAACAGGAGACACATTTAAATTAAAGCATATGACAGCTTTTCGTACAGTTTGCCAAATACACGGCCCAGACAGCGAAAGATATATTCTCGTGCATTTTCTTCGTTATCCTCTTAGAAAACATTTTTCTACTTCATTGTATGATGAGGTGTAATATTATCACGCTATATAACAGCGCTGGTAGCTGTATGGATAGCGTGGTTGTGTGAAATAGCTTTGTATTCCAGCCGACCTTGGTTCGATCCCATTGGCGAACTTTTTTTTTTGGACAATCCCAAATGGAATGAGAAAAGAAAACAGAAAGAGATGTCTGCTCGCATACATACAAAACATTTTTAAGCTTTAAAACAGCTCATTTTTTGCGCATTTGACCCTCTAGCACACGAAATGGTATAATTTCTGCCAAAGATGAAATGTTTTCTGCCAACGCTAGTTTGGGTGTAGTAATAAGTTTCTATGTTCACAGTTTCTTCCTCTCAGTACGATTTCCAATTTTTAAATCGTTAATCTTATCTTAATCATTATTATTATATTTTCGATATAATCTCGTACATGTTATTAGGGCCCTCTCAAAGAAATTTGTTTTTCCGGGGATCAAAACATCGTGCCTTATGAGCATTTCCAAATGCAATCGACAAATGACAAAACATGAGTATGTTTGATTCGAATAAAGGTGCGTATTCCGTTTGGGTTGGAGGAAATATGAGTTTTCCACAGCAATTGGGAATTTTTTGACTCAAGTGTAACTTTTGAAAAGGGCGTATCGATTTTAGTAAGAGAAATCTTTGATAATTTACATCTCAAAAACTATTAGTCCTACCAAAATAGTGTCCTAGAAAAAATTATAAAGTATTGATGTACAAACGTGAAAAAATATACACTGAGAAAAATAATTGGTACTTTTTTTATTTACAAAAAAAAAACTTTGATTTATATTATATCTAAAATACATACTTTTCATTAATTTTTTAATTTTTTCATATAAAATAGAAGTCATGTAGAAAATTCAAAAAAATAGTCCAAGATGGTAAAACTATTTTCGACAAACTCTGTGGAACATCGAATTTTTATGAATATTCGAAACTTCGAATTTTTGTATGTTAACACACATTTTTAGGCACAAATTATGAATACTGATGTGGTTTAAAAAAAAAAGCTCTTTATGAATCTCATTCTAAATGTAACCATTCTTGAGATATTCAAAAAAAAATACTAATTTATTGTCTTTTTTTATAGTAAATGGGCTCTTTCAACATGTTTGTCGTGTTATACCGCCATGTAACTCATAAAATCAAAAATTCATAAAATTTCATAACACGACAAACGTATTCACTTTCGTTCGAATCAAAAATACAAGTTTTTAAAATCTTCATTTTTAAGTCCGATATACCAATTGCTACTTGGGCGTATTTTTGCTTTTTTTCACAAAAAAATGGTACCCGTCTCCAGAAAGCTCATAACAAAAATTGTTTGTGATGAGGGTGGCTGGAGGTAAAAAAATTAGTTCTTTTCAAAGTCAAAAGTGAGGCGTTAGATGACTTTGAACACAATTTCGTTAAGTCAAATTTTTTTCTTCTTAAAATGAGATGGATTGATGTTTTCGGTATGCATGAAAGATTTTGTGGAAATTTTCTTGAAATCATGTATCATTTCGAAATCATTTATCAATATTTTTCTTCAACAATCACATCATTTTAATATTTAAATATATCGAACGTTTGTTTTGTTTACGTTTATTGACAGAAGCACAATTACCATTGATGAATTTCATACCAACTCGACTAGCCATTGGCAGCAGCATCTCAGATTGCAATGAAATTTTGTGGGTTTGAGGACATTGGCCGTTTAAGCAACTTCTCAAACCTCAAAGAAAATAAATTTGGAAATTAGAATAATAAAATTTAATTTAAAAATAAAAATTCACTTCACATCAACAATACATAAAAAAGGCCTATCAAACAACCAACATCGTAAGATGGGTACTTCTATAGGAAAAAAGTTTTTCCAACAACATTTTAATGTATTTTCTAGCAAAATTACAACTAATTATAATTTTGTTCAAAGACAAGCTAGTACTATAGACGAATTTCATGCCAACTCGTCTTAGAAGCTGGCAGCACCATCTCAGATAATAGTGAAACGTTGTGGGTGTAAAGACATGGGTCGTTTAAGCAACTTTGCATCGAAAAAGAGGTAGACTACTTTTTAGAAAAATTTTTTGGAAAACAAATTCGCTGAAAAAAAAGTTGTATTAAAAATCGAAATTCATTTTTCTCAAAAACGTTTTTTTTAAATCGCCAATATATATATATATGAATAGCTCTTGCAATATGAATAGCTCTTGCAATTTCCAACAACGGAAGATGGGCACATTCACAGGGAAAAAGGTTTTCTAACAACAACTTTTTCATGTTTTCTTTGAAAAAAATTCAACTAACCCTAATTTTGTTTAAAGTCAAGAAAGCGATATAGTGTATTTGACAAAGTTGTAGGTGTTATTAAAATATAAACTTTTGTCGAAGACGTAAATTCTCTATCTTTTATAGTTTTTGGAATATAAGTAATTTTTGTATGAAGACTCCTGCAAAAATAATGTTTTGCTCGTAACATTTTTTGTAAATTTTCGCGTTTGACATGTTCTTGACATGTTTCTAAATAGAGAAAAGTTAGCAGAGCATTTAAAATGCGATAATTTATACATAAAAATGTAACCAATTGAACATTAAAACCATTTTTTTCAAAAAAAAATCATGAAAAAGTTGTTGTTCGAAAAACTTTTTCCATGTAAATGGATTTTAATTTAAAAAAAAAATTTTTTTTCAATAAATTTTTTTTTCCAGAAAATTCTATGATAATTTTTAATGAAAACCAAAATAATTTCCTACATTTCATTCTTTAACCATAATTTTGCAGTTCTGGTAGATTTTTTGCAGGTTATTTCTTAATTTTGAGTTTTTTGAACTTTTTTTCGAAAAATCTTGATTTAAAAACTATAAGATCTACAAAAAGTTAGACAGAGAATGGAATGTAGGAAATTATTCAGGTTTTCATTAAAAAATATCTAATAAATTTTTGGAAAAAAATTTCGTTGAGAAAATTATTAAAATATTTTTTATATAAATATTTTGAAAATTCAAGTTAATTTTTCTCGAAAACATGTGTTTTTAAAAATATGAAAAAATAGACATAAGTAGCCCTTTGAATTTCTAACAAGTCCATACATCGGAAGAAGGGCACATTTACATGAAAAAAGTTTTTCGAACAACAGCTTTTTCATTTTTATTCTTTGGAAAAATACTATTAATGGTTGATTCATAACATTTTTATGTATAAATTATCGCAATTTACATGCTTTGCTAACTTTTCTCTATTTAGAAACATGTCAAGAACATGTCAAACGTGAGAATTTACACACAAAAATGCTACAAGTAAAACATTATTTTTTTCAGGAGTCTTCATACAAAAATGATTTATATTCCAGATAGATAGAAGACAGATAGAAAGTTGACGTCTTCGACAAAAGTTCATATTTTAATAAAATCTAAGACTTTGTCGAATACACTGTATCTCTATCTTGCCTTTAAACAAAATTAAGATTAGTTGTATTTTTTTCAAATAAAACATTAAAAAAGTTGTTAGAAAAACTTTTTCCCTGTAAAAGTGCCCATCTTCCAATGTATGAACGACTTGTTCGGAATTTTGAGGGATATTCATGTATATAATTTTGGGATTTTAATTTTTAAAACAACTTTTTTTTCAGCGAAATTTTTTTCCAAAAAATTTATGGTATTTTTTTGTGAAAATTTAAACAATTTCCTACATTTCATCCTTTGACAATAATTTTGTAGGTATAATAGTTTTTAAGTTTTAATTTTTTGTAAAAAATTTGGCTTTTTTCCAAAAAGTAGTCTAATTATTTTTCGAATATTTCAAGTATGCAAAGTTATTTAAAGGACCCATGTCTTTACATTCACAACGTTTCACTGCTATCTGAGATGGTGCTGCCAACGGCCAGTCGAATTGGCATGAAATTCGTCATTAGTGTAATCGTCAAAGTTTAAGATAATATTAGAATATAGACTGTCGTCAAAGACGTCAATATATGTATGACATTTCTGCATCAAAACTTTTTTTCTTCTTCTTCTTCTTATATGGCACTAACGTTCCTAGAGGAAATCCGCCGTCTCAACGTAGTATTACTTGCGTCATTTTCAATAGTACTTAGTTGAGATTTCTATGCCAAATAACACGCCATGAATGCATTCTGAGTGGCAAGCTCTAGAATACGCGTGACCACAGTGCAAGTCAGAGGAAATTTCTTTGAAGAAAAATTTCCCCGACCAGAACGGGAATCGAACCCGAACCCCCGGCATGTTAGGTTTGACGCTAACCACTCGGCCACGGGAGCACATCAAAACTTTTACCACCCCTAAAAAAGTTTATTTTTGGAGTGTTATTAAAAAACATTACTGCATGGAATGTTTTAAACCTTGAGAATGCATGGTTTGAATATATGGTCATGGATATATGAAAAATACAAAAATATAATTTTTGAACCCTGGCCAGTGGAGTCCGACTCAGATACGGGCCCTAAGCTAACATTCGATCCGGTGAGCGGCTGCTCTTCAGATGACTTGACAGTCTCAAAATCTATTTGAGAGGTACAATCTAAATTTTAGTATGTACGGAGTAGGTACAGGCTATCGAATTATGCAAAAAAGAAAAGATCTTCCATAAACTCTTTTACACAATCGAATGAACTGGAATTGTCTCAGATTTCTAGTCATGAAAAGTTTATTTCTCTGATGTATTATATTGGAAAGGGTAAATACATCAAAGTCAAATATAAGTTAGAAGAAGGTATTATAATTTGCATCTTCCATGATCCAACGACCAATACAGTTCCCCCACTGCCTAAGGCGCCAGAAGGGTTCAATTTGGCGGTCATTCCAGCTTCCCCATCACTCACAGACAAGCAGCGTACAATCGTGTAGTTTCAGCTATAATTTGTAACAATTTTTCATCAAACAGAACCCCTTTGCTACCTGCTCACAACCCCTCACTTACGCGCAAATGTTCATCCCAACTATTGCCAGCTATAATTAATAAATTGCTTTATGACGGCCGCCGCCCCAAAACGTTCGCCCCCTCCCCCCCCAGAATACCCAACCCGACGATGCGACGTTCCGCAAATGCTCGTTCGACTTCGAGGGCATTCGCCACGGCTGGTATTTGGAGCAATTCCCGTCACCGAACAGTGGTAGCGACCGTCAGATGATACTTCTTCTAGTGTTTTCTTAGTCTTGATGCATAGCAGTTCCATTTTTATTTTTCGTTGTTATTTTTTTTTCTTTTGGTTTTGAAATTTTGGGAAGTAAAGTCCCCATATCGGGACGAAAACTGTTCAAAATGTTCATATGCGACGAAGCCGTTAGGAGGCTTCCATGTTTTTGAAACCCGATTTTTCGCAAACTCTGCCGCCTAACTATGAGTTCCTAATATCGAGCTATAAAGCGATCTAATCCGCACATGCTTAGCGATAGCATAACCGGTAAAATTATTCGCCAACTAACAAGCTAGACATAATGCGAAAACCATTGTGCCGAAACCAATTTTGCGACTAAAGAAACGGATTAATTTTTGGTTTTAATAGACTTTGCGTTTCGTACTTTTTGCTTTGTTTCTTTCGTAGATTTTTTTGTTAGTGCTTTAGTTGTTCTGCAAAGTAAAGTTTAATCGTAACTTCTAACGACTTTGAGATAGCTAATAATTCATCGTCGACTGGAAAAATGAAACGAATACTAACATTTCTTTTTTTTTCTTCTCTCCGCCCTGGCCGTGTTTTGCTCGGCCGGGTGTTTCGCCGTGTCCTTTCCTTTTCTGTCTCTCCCCCTACACAGTATAAGCTAGACTTCAGCGGCCTCGCAGGACGGGCCGCAAGTGGAGGAGCCCGCGACGACGACGGCAGCCTGGGACTCCAAGGCGACAGCAAGGGCTCAACGACCAGCACCGAGGCGAGCATGTGACAGTACGGGATGGCCCGCCGGGGCGTGAAAGGTGACGCCCGGCGGACCAGAGTGTCCTTCCTCCTGTTTTAGAATAAGCATTAAACATTGCATATGACCGTATTTATCGAATTTATATTCCAACGTTGTGTATGTTTGATGATTCTCGATTAGAGCAGACCAGACGACCAAAACAAGACGAGGCGAGAGGTAGCACGAATCGTCTCCCAAAATTCTCAGAGCAGAGCGAAACAAATGTTTGTTTTCCAGAATTCTAGAGTGACCATCAAACCACACAAAACCACATAATGTAACACACACATACACTTGGAGCAGTCAGTCACATTACGAAGAAAAACGTGTTTGTTAAATATGTGTAATATGAAATCATAAATATTGAAATATGAATGTTTAGTGTATCGAAACAAAACTAAGAACAACAAATTTGAGGAGAACCCCTTTCCGACAACTGCAAGCAAATGCAAGCGCAAACTTTAACAAAAAAAAATCTATCCTTTTCGGGCACAAACACACAAACACACATTCGCAAACGCACTGCTCTTGATTTCTTCGCTTATCAAATTCGATCTGCTTCAAGCTTCCTTCCTGTAATGTCAGGCTAGAGAAACCTGCGTCGGAACGTTGCTAATCTTTGGCACCCATTCGCCGAAGCAAAAGCCCCGTCGGAACGTACAGTAGCCGGGTAGCGAGGTTTAGATTTAGGTAGATCTAGCGCGATTAGTTTAGTTTTTTGTGTTTCCTGTCGCGATTAGTTTTAGGCATTATCACACAGACACTATTTAAGCGACTGCAATAGGAATCACCAAAACTATAATTCCTATACGCTATCAACCGGAGCGCCACATCCGCTCTCTTCTGGGAGATCCTCCCCCACCACACGCTGCGCATTTACTTCCGCTGTGGATGAACTGCCCGATAAACGCACGCAAAACGCGCTCTCCTACTTCCTGCATGAACAACGCCCCCAAAAAGCACTTTGCACCCACTCGCGCACACACAGCACACAAACGCATTCTGCTTTAAACACATCACGTCCTCAAACACATCTCCTCAAATCCTCAAATTGAACCTCCCCCCCAATCCACAGCGGACGCTCCGATGAGGAGTTCCGGGGGTGCTGGCGAAGTTCCTGCTCCTGGCCGGAAGCTCGCACGCCTCCCGGAACACATCGAAGTGGAACTCGAACAACTACTGGATGTACGAACTCCCCCCCGTGGTGGCTCCCATCTGTTTTTTTGATGTGGCGTTTTCTTTCTATCAAATGTTAACCGCGCGAGTAAACGCGCGGAACGGTGTCCGCGACGAGAATGACGCGGAAAATTGTCTCTGTTGAATCCCTGATGCGTACCTGTGTAGAAAGTTGATTGATTTTGATGTACCAATGGTTTAGTTTCAGGTGTAGAAAAACCATTGAATTTAGGTTACTAGAGGTTGATGGACATGAGTGAGGAAAAACATCGGTATTGTTTCATGGTAAAATCTAGAGTGATGACGAACAACCGAGGTTTGAGCGAAGGTAAGGTTTTATCGAAAATCGGAATTGTTGTTTATGAAATGCTTAGCACGAGGGTTTGATGTAAAATTATTTACTGCTTCTGGAATGACAAACGTTGTTGGATATTTCCCTTCAAAGATCCGGCGATCTTCGACCGGCCCAATTTTTTTTTATCTAGACAATGTTCAACATTTACAATTTCCTCCGAACATTTTATCGTACATTCGTTATAAAGATCAGACGGCGCTACACCAATTTCAACTAATAATTGACTAAGAAACAAATCTCAAATTCTAATTAATTCAAAACTTTTTGCTTACATTGTAAGTAAAGAGGTTTATGCAATTAAATGTTAGGTTAGTTCAATTCTTTGCGGTAAACTAAATGAAGGCTTTCCTACACACGAACATGACACTTATAATTAGCCAGGCGAAACGCATGATAATTCAAGTATCGTCACTTGAATGATATTGTTCATGAGTTCCTTAACGACCACTATCGTTCCATTGCACAGTTTCAGTTGATTGGTGGTCCCGGAGCACGATGTTTGCCAACCTTCAGTCATCAATTATTTCGTGGAAGTTCTCGCAAATCCAATGAACTCAGAAATACCGTTGGATTTGAATGACTGCCACGAATTGTTCAGGTATTTTGACGTAGGACTACGTCTAACCGGAAGATATAGGGGGTGAAATGGAAATCTAGGCACTGAACAAGTAGGAAAAAATGCAAGATTTGGTTTTTTTCAAAACCACGAGTACTAAGTTTTCTAAATTGGAACCATTCCATTAAACAAGGCGCTTTTCAGGACCATTAAACCTTCCAAAAAAGAGTTTAGGAAATACAGTTCAATGCTTTCTAAAACATTATGCAAAATAATAATAAAACACAAATTGATTTTTTCATCATTTGTTTGCCAGGATCTGATGAGTATGTGAATTTGGCAGTTGTTCTGAGCTTATTGATAATTGGGGACTTTCCTGATTATTCAATTTTCACCCATTCTTAAATTGTTTCCAGATTGAAAGTACAGTAATTTACAATTCGTTCCACATTTAGCTAATTGGACGGACATGTAATGCGACTTATTTAGTTGGACATTTTTGTAAACATAGAGATCCAAATTATGACCCCACATTGAAAGTCGACACTGTACCACTGTCATCGCAAATGTTCAATTACAGGTTAAAATCGCCTCCAATGCGACACTGAGTGGCGCGTCGGCACGTCGCATTGAATGTAATTTATAGTACAACATGTCACAAAGCTGGATGGGAAGAAATTTTCCAACTGTGAAAGCTGTGGCGAGTGGCAACAAATCGCTAAACAGGAAGGTTTAGCCGAACAAGATGGGGATATCGAGTGATAACAAAGCAATAAACTCTTTAGATTGAAGATAATTTTGTGATCCTGAAAAGGACCCTTTTTAGCCTGCATGTGAATCCAACGAGCGAACAAATCGTAATGAATGTATTTTTTTGCCATCGCTCCCTTTTAACGCTCACTCGTTCGTCTCGTTGGACTCGCCCCTCTGGCTGAGTCTGCCGATTAGTCTCTATGCTGTGAGTGTGTACCGCTAGAGTATAAAACACGCGGACCCCAAAAAAATATCTTATTTTCTTTCAAACCGTAAACCCGTGTGGTTGTACGGCATCGGCATCGTGGGCGTAACAAAGGAGGACAAGTTAAGGGAAAGGCAAAGTCTCACTCGAACCGTGCAGGTCTCCAGTTCCCTGTTGGTCGCATTCACTGATTGCTCCGCAAGGGTAACTAGGCCGAACGGATTGGTGCCGGAGCACCAGTATACCTAACAGCAATTATAGAGTTTCGGCCGTCGGAGTGCTCGAGTTGGCTTGCAAAGCTGCTCACGACAATTAGAAAACCCGCATCAAGAACAGAGCAGGTTCGGTTCGGCGCTCATCAAGGCAACAATTAGTTTCAGTGAGTGGCAAAGTGTTTCTCCGGCACGTCGCATTAAATGTAATTTACTGAACAACATGTCACAAGCTGGATGGGAAGAAATTTTCCAACTGTGAAAGCTGTGGCGAGTGGCAAACGCAATAGCTAAACAGGAAGGTTTAACCGAACAAGATGGGAATGTCGAGTGATAACAAAAACACAACACCAAAGGTTCTTTTCAGAACCATCAACATATTCATAAAGAGTAAACAGTAAACTAATCCATTTTTCAGGTAGATAGGTAGGTATTCACATAGGAGAAGAAAATAAAACAATATATTTAAAATATATATTTAACAAAAGCTGTCCCCAAGACGGCGCCAGTGGTTGTATGGTTAGCGTAACAGCCTCACAATCCGATCGGCCTGGGTTCAATCCCAGCTGGCGTCGTTGGGATTTTCTGAGGCGAAAAATCTCTGGTTACGTCTTCCTTCGGAGCGGAAGTAAAAGAAGTTGGCCCGGCTCATGAGTTGTTGAGTCTGATAGGTAGGAACAGGTGGAGTCGCCTCCCTGATGTCGGTGATTGGCACTAAAGTGGCGGAAATAGGCCGACGAAAAATAAGCGAAGATAAAAAAAAAAAAAAAAAAAGCTGTCCCCTTTGTATAGTCCTACGTCACTCCGGTTATGTCCCCGACATTACCCACCCGTCTTTTAAATTCTTATTTTTTGCTGCCAAAATCACACGTGACCTCAACCAAACGCGGTTTACATAAAGGTGGAAACATAATGCCGCGTTGTGCGTTGCTTCTCATCAGCTGTCATTGTTTGCGTTTTGTACTAAAACATTCGCCCGACGCAGTCTGTTGATTTGCAGTCACAATCTCGCATTCGCGTCACCACTTTTCATGTAAATAAAAACAAAATAAAATTCGTATGAAAATCTTGTTCTTGTTGTGTCAACGGATCAGTTGAATGTTTTTAAAAACAACACATTGACATATCCGCGCTGGCGGCATTGAGCTTCGTTTACTAGTTTAGGGGAGCGTGAAAGAATAGCTGATTTTCAGTCGGAATGAACATGTTTTCAAAATTAAAATTATGAATGAAAATTAGCTTTTCCATATCAAACTAGTATTCTATTTAAATGAAAAACATTTTTGTTTGAAGGTGGTGAAAAAGTCTCATACGAAAATTGTTTATGAAGACAACTCTATATTATGATGAAAAAATTCAGCAACAATGTTGGAATCGTTTAGCCATATGATTGAATGAAAGTCAGAAACACGTGTTTGAAGTAATCAAATAACATGATGTGAAAATGTTCATTCAAATTTTAGAATTTAAAAACCGGCTTCGTGTCTACTAATCTGATAGAGATTACACTAACGAGTTTATGACCCAAATTATGGCCCTAATTTGAAGTTGCCACCAGACGTCGACACCATGCCACTGTCATCGCGAATTCGTCGCAAGCAGTTTAGAACAAATGTTAGCGTTTAGTACATGACGCAACGCATTATTGTGTTCGACTAAATGGTAACACACATATTTAAAATTGAGTGTCAAAGCACAATTGTCGCAAAATGTGTTACAAGAATTAATTTTCCAATGTTTTTACTAAAATGAAATTACACAAAAAAGAAGAACTCTTTTTATGGTGCGGGTAAAACGGACAGATTTGTAATATATGAAGTGTAGAAACTTTGAATTTCACTGTCATCGTTTGTCTGTCCAGTAACTGAAACAGAATCACCAACAGAAAAAGAAAAAAAAGAAAAAATGGTTGAATACTCTTTCCGTCACAAATATGTCGCTGTGCATTTCACCCAGTACAAATAAATTAACAATTAAATTAACTTAAATTTTACTATTACTATACAGTTGCTCTCAATGATTATTCGAGATCGTTGAAAAAATCCAGAACAAAGCATATCCAGAGAAAGATTGATCAAAACAAAAATAATAGCAAACGGTCGTAGAAAATTTTGAAAATCTTGATGAAATCTAACAACAGTTCCCGGGATCCATAACTTTCGGAAATCCAGCCAGAACATTAGAAAACATAATTGCCAATAAGGTTAATTCATATTTTCTTGACAATGTTTCACTTAACAATGAAAGTATTGATTTGGTAAGTGAACCTGACGAAATAGCACAGCCGACGGCCAGTGGTTGTAACCTGGATTTTTTTTTTCGCCCAATAACTTTTGCGGACCTTAAAAGAATTTGTTTTGCGCTAGAAAAGTCGGCCTGTGTTGATGAATTCAATGCAAAAGTTGTTCAAGATTGCTTTCATGTCATTGGACCTTCCCTCCTGGACCAGACAAAATCGAAGAGTTTCGTCCTATCAATATGTTGCACACAATAGAACTGCTAGAATTAGTCGTTAAAGACCAGCTGGTGAATTATTTGAACAATAACTCATTACTAGCACCAGAGCAATCGGGATATCGGGAACCACATTCTTCGATATATTTCCGATGAAGCTGCTTTGAATTTGGTGCCAGCTAAATGAAAAGAATATATCGAGAACGAAGAAGCGGTCATTGCAGTGTTTTTGGATTCGAAACGCACCTTTGAAACTATTTCCAAGCCCTAGTTGTTACAAACACTGCGGCAAGCGTGCTGGGGCCTATTTTATTCATAATGTACACAAATGACATGCAACGAATCTTACGTTTTTGTGATATAAATTGATTTGCTGACGATACAGTTCTGTTCAAGTTTGTTTGAAGATCGAGAGAACGAATGTTGTCGAGTAAAGAAGGCCCATTAGCGATTTCTGAAGGGTCAAGCAGACAACCGTCCGAATGAACGGATAAGCTATAACCTGATCCTTCATCCAATGGGTTGAATTTTTATTATTCTGGAAATTAGAACAGTTGTCTCTGGCAAAAAGTCATGAACAAGAAATAGGAGAAAACCTTAAAAATCTTAAGCAGAAGAAGAAAAGGCTTAAAGTTAAGTGTTTGATGCAAACGGTTCAACATGATAGCGGCGGTTAGACGCTGTAGCGTTCAATGACTGCTTCTGGATCAGGAATCATGGAGTTCATCCATTCGACGATGGACAAGGTGGGTATGTGTACATTCTGAAATGTTGCTTGCAACATTCCACGCAGAAAACGGATCTACCGCATGATTATTATTTCCTACAGTATAATGCTCCGAAGCACCCTGCATTCATCGTACGGAAGTGACCCCTGCATAAGGCTCCGAATTAGCTCAAAGCATCTCTCCAGTTACCGGGTTAGAACCCTATAGAGTATCTCTATTGCTAAATTCAGCACAGTCTGAAAAATTAAAAACCAAAGAACAAGGCGGGGATCAAAATAAGGGTATCGAAATCTGTAGAAAATTTGAACATGACGTTTTATGTAAAAAAATGGGTGGGTTATATCTATGATATAACCGCAAGGTCGACATGGGACTATCTTAGCTTAGTAACCATTTGTATGTATTGATTGCAGTTTGCATGTATTTGCAATGGCGATTTCCCCAGACACCTTGGTTTAGAAGTCTTTATAGGTAATCAGATTTCAGTCGGAACAAAAATACTCCCGACCTGCATGAATTTGCAATACCAATTTCCCTGGACACCTTGTTTCTGAAGCCTGTGTTGGGGAAACATATTTTAGTCGGAACAAATTGCCCTCGACTTGCATGTATTAGCAATGCCAATTTTCCCTCGCTCCATGGATTTGAAGTCTGTGGTAGGGAAACACATTTCAGTCGGAACAAAAATGCCCCCGAATTGCATGTATTTGCAATGCTAACTTTCCCACGCTCCTTGGACTTGAAGTCTGCGTTAGGGAAACGCATTTCGGTGGGAACAAAAGCTGCCCCTACTTTCATGTATTTGTAATGTCGATTTCGCCAATGCTGCTTGGTTTTGAAGTCTGTGTTAGGGAACATATTTCGGAGAGAACAAAAGTCCCCCTACTTTCATGTATTTTCAATTCCGATTTCCCCAACGCTGCTTGGTTTTGAAGTCTGTGTTGGGGAAACCGTAAATCGGGCCAATCAAAACGAGGCAGTTAGGGCGTTTAGATAACGCTTAACATTTTACAGTTATTCAATTATTTATCTAATGAAAAATGACATTTTATTAATTGCGATAGATGCGTAGAAATATTCCCTATCAATTGATGCAAACATCTTTCCGATCCAGTAGAAAATGTTCGAGTTATAAGCATTCGAAATCTTGCATTTTTTCCTGCATGTTCAGTGTTTATGTTTTCATTTTACCCCCCATATATTCCGGTTAGACGTAGTCCCACGTCAAAATAATTTTGACGTCGAGCTACGTTTTTCATTTCTATATTGAGGTGTAAGTTCGAAGTTTCGAAAACGAGAACGTTACAGTGGAGAAACAAGATTTTGAGCATTAATACCTCTTTACCGGTTGAAAGAAATGGTATGATAACCGCTTCATTCGAAAGATAGAATCTACGTCTACGTGGTATATATATATATATATATATATATATATATATATATATATATATATATATATATATATATATATATATATATATCTTACTAATTGATCCAAAAACTTATTTCAATAGCTTAAAATTTGCTTTCAAAGCAAGTTATTGAAAACACAAAAATCTGTATATAAGCAGGTACCAGTTCAGGAATCCACTCAATTAAAATTGTACGAAGCTAAAATTAAGGGCACTCACACATCCAACGAGAAGAATCCGAAAAATGCAACCTCTGAGAGAAAACGGGGACAAGAAAACAGTTGCCGCTGCAAAAAAAAATCCAAACTTGCCGCTATGAAGAAGGCGACCAACAAAAAAAAGCTTCTGCTACTGCTACTGCTCAAAAACCATTGTACAGAAGCCGAAAACACCGAGGCCATAGAACAACACGAGAGATTTTGTTGTGTTTGCAGGAAAACAAATCCAGTTCTTTTCAGAACTACAAATTGCTTTGAAATACTGCGATCAAATACAATAGTTTTGTAATTTCTTCGATCAAAGGCGATCAACGCTAGATTACATCTTTCGAGAACTTATTAGCGGTACAATGAATCTTGAGAAAAATAATTAATTCCCGCTCGACGCTCACACGATGTTCACTGAATAATTTGCCAAATTTGTACTGGTGATGGAGATTCGTCCGCCATAAACTACGTCTAGCGGAACACCAATCAAAATCGTACAAAGTTATACTCACTGCATGCTCCGGAATCGGACTGTTGACGGTCTTCAATACGGATGTCCACTTCCAGTACGTACACCTTATGGTGACGGTAAATAATTAGAATGACGGAAGGCGGTTCGAACAGCTGAATGGAGTGCAGATCACTGACGAGCACCAGGTCGAGAAGCTTGCCATTCGCGTTGGTAAGATCGTTGATTTGTTTGAGTCCTGCTGACAGTTAAGACTCAAACCAGAGCAACCTCCTGTTCGGATGGGGTATTGAGCGGCAAAAATCCTTGCATATCTACATTAAAATTTCATGCCAAATTGAATAAAGTATAATCACCCAAGATGCAGATAGATATACAGGTCTCGAGGGCTGGCCATTTTGAGTAACTGTAAGACGGCATGTTTTGTATAGGTATCGAGATGACTGCAAGTATGGATGTATATGCAGCACGTGTGGAAAGATTATTTGCACAGTCCTCAAGATGTACGGCTTTACAATTCAGCTCAGACTTTACGGAAAATCAGAACACCACCGCCACGTCGACTTGCACTAGTAGGGGAGGTGGGGGTAAAACGGACATGTTAAGAATAACTTCAATTATGTCTTTGGAAACTCATGTTTCCCAAAACTTTGATGCAGTTTCTTGCAATTCAATAATATGGACATTAGGGTGCCAATAAAAATGGTCATCTCGAATTTCAAAACGTTACCCCATAAAAAATGTTCACCACCTCGAAAAAACACCCTATGCAAAATATCAGCTCAATCGGACTTAAGGGAGAGTGGCGCAAAGCGGTCAAAGTTGGTAAGGCGTTTCAAAACAAATTGTTTGATGGTTAATGTCTTATAATGGCATGAAACGTCGAGATCTAGTGTCATCTCAAAAAAAAAAATTATGCCAAAAATCGGCACTCTGGAACTCCCACTGGCAACTGTACGTTTTACTCCACCAGTACAATTATTTCAATAGTTTAAATTTTCCACTCAAAAATGAATTTACTTTTCTGTACATACCGACAGAGAAGCGACAGCTTCTCTGTTAACTCATAAACCGAAATATAACATCCAGTGAATTGAATTTTGATATTAAACCACTCAAAATGCTTAATATCGAAGCAGCTAAAATTAAATTCACTCGCGGAATCATGTATGATTTTCGGTTTTTGTTTCCCTTTTGCACTTTTGATCAGTGTTCATTGCCATAGGGTGGCTTGAATATTATAGAATAACATGTAGAAGTTGTTCTCATTAACAGAAATCTGAAATTCAAAATGTAACTATACAAATCAAGTACCTGTCCATATTACCCCCACTGTCCGTCGGTCACAACTGGAGATGGAGTAATTTTTAGCGAGTCCGGAAAGGTTGAGGGGATATCTATGTTTTTCACAGACTTATTGTGAAGCCCTAATCCCATTCTTAAAATTATTTCGTCTTATTGAAATCAAACACAGCTTTGAACATACATAAACATGCATCTTTCGGATTATTGAGTCCATGAAGCGCCGTGCACAAATTACGCTGAAATACGTAACACTAGCATATACCTTATGCACATCAAGTAACGTGACCTCGAACCTTCCTGCCGGGACCATCAGCCAGGACATAAGCGTCAAGTAATGTCTAGAGAAACATCTGCTGTCTTTCCTCAACAAAACACAACACGACAAACCCGCTCTGTTTTGGTCAGATTTACCCTTCTGGAATGAAAACGATCAATTAGTAGTGCCAAGAATAACGTGATGGTGATGCTCAAAAATCACTCCCCTCCCAACACCTCTGGATCCTCTCCACAAAGAGACATTTAGCCAACCGGAACTTGAAGATGACACAAAAAGTGACGGAAGACGAAAGATAGTGCCAATAGAATTATAGGAATAATTCTAGGATTGGGCGATCTCGGATCGATTTTTCGAAGATCGATCTTTGCCATTCCGATGTCAGATTTTTCGGATCGATCTTTTAGACTCGGAAAAATCGAGAAAATCGATTCTTTTGATTGATTTTTTTTTTGTTACTTGTGGCTCAAAGGATCACTGAACTAGATGTTGACATCAATTTCAGGCGAATGGTTTTTTCTGGACTCTAACTTTTTTGGCGCACAAAACAAAATGCTTTTGATGTTTGTATATAAAAATGAAATTTGTATTCCATGTCTGAAGAAAACACAACACTCCTATAGAATAAGCAGATGAATTGGAAACAAATCTTTTGATTTTTCAAATATCGATTCCGCAAAGATCGGTTCGGCAGAGATCGATTCTTTGGTATCGATTTAATCAGTGGATCGATCCCTACGCCGGTTGGAGAATCGATTCGACAAGATCGATCTTTTTATAACGATCGCCCAATCCTAAATCATTCCACACGCACACACTTAGAAAGAAAAACGTTCAATTTAGGTTGACCAAATTTTGATCGTTTCACCCCTGAAATGTTGAGATGGTGCGTGCAACGATACATTTCACAGTAACGAAAGACAATCAGTGTATGCTCTAATTAGATCAAAAACAAAAACCCTTTGAAGACAAGAACGCCTAAAGGCCATCGTCTGTAGACCGATAAGACCCATTCCATGAGGCTATGCACCAGAGATCCAAAATTCAAATCCAGTTTTAGGAGAAATTTGAAAACGTTATTTGAATAAGCACTAGTTATATCATAATTTTTTGTAACAAATTTAATTTTTATGCACCAAACTTTGAGAGAGGCGAGTTTAAAAAACTACATAATTATATTTAAAATATTTTAGGTTTTCACTATTTTTATGTTTCTTGAGATATCTCTGCACATGCTTAACCAAAGTTCAATGTCTGTATATCATTGAATGGTTCATTAAATGCTTGTTTGAAGAGCCGTGGGTAGACCTACGTTTTGTAATTCATGAGAAACGTGCATTTGAAAAACAGGTATTTTGAAGCGTTGTCACGTCACAAAAATAGAGTATTTTTTAGTTTATCACATGAACATAGGCTCAAACATTTTTATACTTGGGTTTCTCTGAGCAAACAATAAAGGTCAACAACCCACAAAATTTGGTTGTGATCGATCCACAAATAGAGGAGTATCAACTGTCTCCAGGCCCATTCCAGTGTGACGTAACAACATTTTGACTCGCTACAAACACTTTTTTTTTGCGTTTTCATGAATAAAGCGCACAAAATTAAACGATGTTATAGTAAAATTAAGGAAATCTAACAAGAATCATCAGTTGGAGAATATTTAATAGTTAGATTGGCTTGTTGTCAGTCAAATACTTTTGTGACGTTGCAACACCTGACTTTTTGCTGTTTGGGACTGTTGAACATTAATGATTAATTCAATTAATTACAGTTCCGTTTCAAAACATACAAATGATCTTTCTCCTATGTGTTATCAACAATATATGAACGTAGATTCCATAATATAAGATATAATCTAATTCCAACTTCCGGTTTGCTGATGGTAGTATTGAATGCTAAACAAATATGGAAAACCCATGCGACATGGGCCTACAAGTGGAAGTCGAATATCGTATCCCGATGCCATTTTGGAATCAAGGATGGTGACTTCCGGTTCGTTAAAAACGGATATAAAAGACCGGGAATGGCATGAAATCCCACGATACGATCGTGAATGATAATGTTGGCATATATCCATGGGTACGCGAAGAGGAATAAATAAAAGAATAATGATTGATAGTGAGAGATAGGATTTAAGTGAGACGGAGATCATGTTTGAGTGGAAAGAACTTAGCTTTAGAGCGACGTGTGTGGAGTTATACAAAGAAAGTGCACGTACAAATACACACGCAAACACCAACGATCAACGATCAACGATCAAAGTCAACGTCAATGTCAAAGTCATCTTCAACACGCAAACATAAACGCCCTTGTACAGGGATGTGCGCTGTGTTCCCCCTGTAGTGAGCGCCACTCGATGAACCAGGATTGTGCTAGCCATTGAAGGCAAGCGCCAGAGTGAACGTATTAAACAATCACGATATAAAAACTGGAGGTCGGTTTAGGACCACCCCGACTTTTCCCAAATAAAAACATACCGTGTACTACAGGTAACAGGTAGATTCAATTTATTTTGATGAACATACCATAAACAATTAAGATTGCCTTGTTTCGCAATGTTTCACAATCTGAAAGAACAAAGAACTCATTTTGCACACAGGTCGAATATATTTCTCCTCTGTTTTTGAAGGAATGAAAATGTAAAATGGCGCTAAAACGCTAGAATGAAGAAAGCCAGGAAAACGGCACCATATTATCAAATTGTCAGCGTTATGACACCTTTCATTTGACACTATTGAAAATTCAGTAGGAAGCACCGTTCCTGAGATACAAAGGAGGGTAGGTTCAGGACCACCTTCCCCTATAGGATGGACTTTTGGAAGGGGAAGGGGAGATCTCAGAGGAAAGTAAGAAGTATTCAGAGTAATAAAAAAAATAAAAAATAGTATATCGCTTGCTACAATACGGTGAATATCTTATTTAATACAACTTATTGATTGTGTGACGTGACAACGCTTCGTGGAGGCTGTTCATTCACACAGAGCGCGTTGTCACGTCACAAAATGCATGCCGTCAAAATGCATGTTCTTGTGAGTTTTTTGAAAAACTGAGTATACAGGAATCTACGTTCATCTTTCATTGACAAGTCATAGAACAAAGTTTTTTTTGTATGTTTTGAAACGGAACTGAAAATACAACATTAATGTTCAAAAGTCGGAACCCGCAAAAAGCCAGGTGTTGTCACGTCACAAAAGTATTGGGCTGGCAACAGGCGAATTCAACTGCAAAATATTCTCCAGCTGATGATTCTTGTAAAAAAAATTCTCAATTTCACGTTAAAATCGTTTACCATTTGTAAATCGTGTGATTTATACATGAAAACGAGAAAAAAAAACTTGTTTTTAGTGAGTCAAACCGTTGTCACGTCACGCTGGAATGGTTCATAGGATCAAAACGTGGCGGTCTGCGGATGGCGTAGTGAATGAAACTATATTGAACTCCCTCCAGTCACCAGTCGGTGCCCATAAACAAACGGAATAGTTTATGATGCTGCGGACCAAAGATCATTAGTTTAGTATTTTATTGCCGATGATCAGTCCGAGATCGCAAATGGATAGGACGTGTTCCGGGGTTTCCAGGCCAACAGTAAATTCAAAAATAATCCGCGCTCGCGTTTTGTAGTATCTTTGCAGCTCATATCTGGCCCCTGAACGCTGTCTGAGGTACGCAAGATGTAGTGGAGGAAGGCGCGAGAATGCGAGCCGTTGATGCAACAACTCTGTAATCCAGTATAGAATTACGGAGTGCTCAAACGTCGCAATAGTTCTCAACAGCATATCTAGAACCTGCCTTGATGATTGCGGATCTGGGTTCTGTTACGGATTGATTAATTGAAACTCATCGACCAACAGCGGAAGTTTCAAATGAAAAGCAGGGTAGTTCCAGACATTATCAATTGACTGAAACGTCCGAAGGTTCGGCAATCTTTGACTCAGCAGGAAATTATTGAAGATCACGAGAAAAATGTTTACACCCTCGTATACTTCAAGTGATATTTTTATTGAATGAACTCAAAAGTTATATCCTTGTGTCACCGAAGACTTCCAGCAAACAATCAGTGGATTGTGTCTCTCTCCAATTTCTCATAAGAAATGGTGAAGAAAATTGGATCTGAAACTGTCTTTTAAGGGAAAATTATGTTTATTATTTTCAAAGTTTATCACATTTATCAAACTTGTTTTGTCCGATAAGGACATTCCATACATTACTCCCTTAGTTGTGGGGGAAAAATCCAACAGAGTATGTCATTTCCCAAGCAGCGTATATCTTCTATGTTTTTGTTTCAATGAAAACCAATCTGAATGTGAGCTTTATTCCGCAATATTTCTAATTAAAAAAAAAACAAAAATTTACATTAAAATTAAACACAAGAAAAAAAACAAATGAACAAAACAAAATATTCAAGCGTTGTGAACTTCCAGAATAATAATAATAAATTTTTATAACAAAATACGGAATAATACGAACAAAAAGACGTTCAATGATAGATGGGATACAGAAGGGAAGAAGTATATACACAATATATATCACCGTTGATCGATGTTGATAGTGAGAGAGAGATACGTTCCAATGCTGGACTAGTAACACAAGTAATCTGTTTCATAATGAAAGAACAATGTGAGATCCTAGCTTATAGAGCCTAGATGAAAAACCAGAGGCTGGTCCGATAGCATTGTAGAGAGAGAGGGACGAAACGGGATAGCATTAGTATTTGACGTGGCTGTTATTCAGCGAACACGTGTACTAGAATAGAAACAACGTTAAGCTACGTGTACGTGTCGGTTAGCTCACGAAAAGCGCTGAAAAGTGGATATCCATTTCCGATTCATAACGCCAGCTCCACCAATGTTTTTTTTCTGTCATATCAAAACACATACAACACACGGTAGCGAACTTGGTCGCGGTGAACCGCAATAATCCACAGAAGAAAGCAAGCAAACAGGACGACGAGCACCGTCCATCGCCGGCCACAGGACACTACAAAAGGAATACATACAATAATTACGCGATTAATTGTCACGAGGAACAAAACTGAGAGCTCTTGCTTTGGCGCCCTTTCCACGATGGGAAGCATAAGCATAACAAATGTGAAACATATGATACCCACCAAGTAGGATGAAGGATAGTAAGTCGGACAGCAACAAATGAGAAAAAATAAAACGGAAGCAAATGATGCATACATGCATTAACATATATGTGACCAGAACAGTACAGGTAGAACACAAGGAGAATCGTTGAGACTATAGGTGTGTGGATGTGCTGTGTAGCATCTGTAGGAGACAAACTGTATAAATAGCTGCTAGCAAGGAACAAAACAGATAAAATTTAAATAAAATGTTCAACATTGTATATGACTTTCATAAAGTTTTGAATGTAAGGAAGATATATTTTTTATCACTCTTGGGTAAGAAGTTGGTAAAAGCGGAGCGCAGTAGTTCTTTTTCCCGGGTACGAGTTCAGTGTTCTTTGGCAAGATGTGGAAGTGTATCACGAAAAAAACTATTGGATCGCATTTTGGCTAAAGGCTTTAATCTTTAGATGCTTTAAGAAGTTGCTAGGCGTTTGTGGGTGGGGTGGGATCATTGATTGAAACGTTTTAGAAGAAGAGGTAGTTTGATGCTATGCTTTGTTGTTGTGTGTGAACTTTAAGTTAGTTTAATAAAATGTTTTTGATTGCAACACGGGACAAAGACTAAGCAACTGGACGGAGAATCGCGAGCTCAACTGTATTCATTTTTTTTTTGTCTGACGATTTTGGTTATTTCTTCATACTAAAAATGTATGTACACGAAAAATATTATGGAATGCTGATTTTTGAAGTGACACAGACCTGGGAGCAACAGAATAATTTCATTTGATTTGTGATGAATATGTTACTACTCTGTTGAGTAAGTTTTATTTTTAATAAATGCGGTGCATCATCGGGACATAAAATCGTCAGTTGTTTCCTTAGCAATTTCTCCCCAATGTACAGTGGGGCGACTCCATACAAAAGCACAAGCGAATTCACTGGGCGTCCTACCTATTGAAAAAGATCACGTAGTTTATGAACGACCCCTCAAATCATACAAAATTTGCTATAAATATAAAAGATTTGTTTCTAGATTACAAAATAATACAACGATGAAAAACATAACAAATCAAAACAATCTTCTTCTTCTTCTTCTTCATAGTTGCCATCAGATTCATCATCATCTTCCTTTTTCCTTCAATAGAAATACAACTTCATCTGGAAGTATTATATAATTACTTTCCTCCTTTTCAGAATAAGTGTTTACTATTGGATCTGTGGAGATGAGAAGTTGATTGACTATACCATGATTAGCATTTTCTCGACTATTTCTTCGAGTGAAATCCGCTGTTATTTTCAGTTCGTCTAGTGATTTTCGATGCTTCATTGTTTCATAGATTTGTGGTCTTTCCAATCCGGTTTCATTGGTTAAAAGAAGATATTAAAATACATGTATCAAGCCATGAATAAACAACTTACTCGACATTGGATTGTGTGGAACCGCTGAAGTTGAAATCTCCATTATAAAACATAACGAAATTATGAATTTGATTTTCTTAATATAGCTCGATATCTATTTTGAAAGAATCGATAAAACAATGACACTGGCACATCAAACAACGCTTGCAACGTTTGAAACTGAAAAGATACGGAATTGCCACGAATGTTCTATGTTTTTTTTCCTCATACAGCGAATTATGTGCATTTACTTCCAAAAAGAATAAAAGTAAAGTCAAGTAGAATCAACCTGCAAACGAGCTATTGTTCGATCAGCTTGTGTGATAGCGAATCTTGTTCAATAATTGAAAAGGGCTGAATGTTTTCAATAGATATTGTTTTCAATATGCTCTGAGCAGAGATGCCAACCTTCCTGATTTTTCAGGATTTCCTAGACTTTTAAGCACACTCTCTGATATCCTGACGAACACTCAATTTATCCTGATTTTTCTGAAATGATCCTGATTTTCCTGATTTTTGTACTCTTTATATTATTCGTAATAAATATACTGATTTCCATAACAAAGTTTTCTGTCATGATAGTTCTCCAGTTTGCTCTTGTATCTATCTTACATTAAGTTAAACTTTTTTATCTCTACCCTCAGTTGCTTCGTGACTTCCGAAAGCAGTGCTATAAAATTTCATGAAACCAGATTTTCTGACGAATTTATGAAATTACAACGAGATTAAGTTTGTAGAACAACATTGCTTTATTAAGGATAATGTGTATGTAGATGTATCCCCAGAGTTATTAATGTAGGGATACGTTTCAGAGTGTAAAATTACTCAAGAGAAAATTGTTGAATCCACAGTCAATACAATAAGATTTTATTTGTAATTTGTCCGTCTGATTCAAATGAGAAAAAACTTTAACCACTGCTGATATGCTTTCCTCATTTGTTGAGAAAAGATTGGAAAGCATGGATGATGAATCAGTGAAAATTTGAACATTGATGCTCTGCAATTGACTGTAGTGATGCTGTAGGGTTTTCGGAAAAAATATAAACGATCAAAAAGTCAGGCGAAACACTAGCATACCATGCCTATTAATTGTTTTGCATATCCGGTCTTCGCTCGAAGGAAGATATACTCTGTTTCTGTTGGGATTTGGAATGGATTCTGTATTATGAGCTACTACCAAGTAGCCTGTTTCTCACATGTATGGCTCGCAGCAGTTTTCGACGAGGAAGCAAATATGTTCTGGGAGAATAGAATATTTGAGCTGCGTGAAAGATGGCGAAAGATTGCGAAACAGAACTATGGATACAAAATTAAATTATAATGCTCTGATTGAAAATGATGTTTTTGTTTTCCCAAAAAACGACATTAACTTTTCGGACAACCCAATATGAGCTATCCTGTTTCATCCTTTATCCTGATTTATTTTTGTTGGCAACCCTGGCTCTGAGTGATAAATTGCTTTGATATGATTCAGATTTCATAAATATTTTTTCTACTCTATCCTACTTTTTTTCCTTTTTTAATCACACTCTTTTTTATAACTTTTTAATAATTAATTTTGTGATGTAACCCAAATTTATATTTTATCCTCCACAGATTACTGTTAAATTAGATTATTGAAAATATAGTGAATAAAAACTTGCTATCGCTTTTCTCACTAAAAGGATACTTTGCGCGAACGACGGACAGTGTTCACTTAAAAGCTTATGTTTTTACCAAAATTTAGCCTGTAGTCTCAACAGTGGCAAATTGCAAACTTTTAAGCTGGTTTTCTACAAAAATATCCTTTTTTTCATTAATTTTTTTTATTGGACCTAATATGATCAAATTTTACATTATCTAATGAACGAGATTTGATTTGTATAGTATTTTTAACAGGCACGTTTCAAAGTAATGTGCTTTCTTCGAAAAATGGTCAAAAAACGTCAATAAGACAAGCTATGAAAAGTCATAAAAAAATTTGTTTTGATTATATTGCGCCCAAATGTGTTAAGCACTTGAATATTAAATTAAGAAAGGAAAAATATTACGAAACAGCTGACGACATTTTGGTTTTTTGACTGATGGCCAGCGATTCCCCACTGTGCATCGGTTAATTTTGAAAAATCATGACTCAAGACAAAAAAACGCCTCTCTAATTCAAGAAAAAAATTATAGGAGATTGTGTTCAAGACACGCCCGCATTGTTGATGTAGAACTACGTTGTAGTTAATTTCAAGTCGCTTGTTCAAAACTGCGGATATTGTTTTTTAATGCTACGAAAATTTTGAAATAACCATTCTACCAGTTTGGTCGCCCTGAAATGTTTTTTTTTTATTGTAGAATCATTTGACGATAACTGTTTGATGATTCGTTCTTGTGCTCGCAGAATAATACATTCTCGAGATAAGCGCAGTTGGAAATAATTTTGCTACTGGCAAGCGAAACCAAATAACATAAAAAATTCCTGAACGACATTTACTTTCCTGGTGACTAAATAAACGAAATAAACTCTATCTGTTAATCTCAACAACCTCGAAAACGACGGCGCCAGTGGTTGTATGGTTAGCGTAACAGCCTCACAATCCAATCGGCCTGGGTTAAATCCCAGCTGGCGTCGTTGGGATTTTCTGAGGCGAAAAATCTCTGGTTACGTCTTCCTTCGGAGCGGAAGTAAAAGAAGTTGGCCCGGCTCATGAGTTGTTGAGTCTGATAGGTAGGAACAGGTGGAGTCGCCTCCCTGATGTCGGTGATTGGCACTAAAGTGGCGGAAATAGGCCGACGAAAAATAAGCGAAGATAAAAAAAAAAAAAAACAACCTCGAAAAGAGTAGCACTACTTCATTACGACCAGGATTAGCGCAAATGCAATCCTAGTTGAAAACAGTTTTGCGACTGGCACGTGAACCCAAATAAATAAATAACTTATTATAACTTGGTATTTCCCAAATAATTTTAGGTGCACAACTTTAACAACTGCTTCACCATAGCGTCATTTCAACGCATTGATGCAAAGGCACCAACGAAGCCTTTATGATGACAGAAAATAAACAAAGTTAACTGCTTGGAGAAAGGCTGAATATTTGCTTCAGCAGAGATTCATTACCAATACCCTAGCGTAAATATTTCCCTCCCGCTATCTCCCCTCCTTGCTTATATTTATCATTACGACTGTATAATTTGAGACACCAAACAATCATCAATCATAGCGTAACAAAATTAGGCGATTGTGGCATTATTACAAGGCTAATGCACACGGGAGCAGATACAAATGGAGTTTCAGCGTAGCGAAGATGCACTATTTTTACATACGGGTAATGAAGCACGCACGTAAGCATACAAATATCCATATATCGATGGCTCGAAGCAACTAAATATACACACACTTACTCCGTTTTGCGCTCTTCTCAACAGAAGCCCTTTCTGTTAATTTTGCCAGTCTAGATTAGCTTAGCTGCTTGTTTGATGATTCTCCACACAATTGTGTAACTCAGAACCTTAATGCAATGGTTTCAGTTCAATGCAATGATTGCAATTCCAGAGACATCAGCGAGTGAGTAATTTGGTCGCGTCCACAGCACAATCCGAAACGAAGACATGTCATGATGCAGAACAAGGAAGAACAAGCGATATCCATTGCTTTGAATACAGAACGATACTGAAAGTATGCCTTCCTTCCTTGCTTGAGACTTTAAACTTCTTCAGTTCATTCGTCTCTAACCTTCAAAAAGTCCCTTGGAAAACTTTACTTTATCCATAATATTACTCCTTCACCCCCATTGTCTTGAGAAAGGCATTCGATCCCTCGCTGTCCAGCTCGCCCAGCAACGATGTTGTTCAGTCGACTTCCTGACGAAGATTGAAAGTGTGCCTCAGCGAGATCCACTGTTTATACTCTAGGCAAATATTCCCCTTCGTTCTTCTTCTTTTCCTTTGTTCACGGAGACATTACCATTACGATTTCCCCTTCGTTGCTCGTCGATAAGTTGCTCGTTATTGACAGCTCTGTTTGGGAAAGCACACAAACGGACAGAACAAATGTATGAGGAAATGGGAATGCTTTCAATTTTCATCAATTAAAGCATATACAGACTATGGAATTGTGATGTATAGCATATCAAACAAATCTTAGGGAATTTCCGATTCGTTTGGTATGTAAATCTCCAAAATCCGTTCGCGGCAAAAATAGTTATTAACGTTAACTTTACTTCATAAAAACGTGACCTGTTTTCTGATTTGGCACCCTTAATGAAAGACGTAGTTCTACGTCAAAAACAAAAGTACAAAATGGCTAAGATCAGGAGCACCGAAAACCTGAAAGATCACTTCGATGTACAAAAGTGAAAAAAACAAGAGCGTTTTTTGAATTAAATGTATTTACAAATTAATACAGGTTGGACTCGATTATATACAATTTTGCATTCGATTAAATACAGTTTGAAAAGAATATATTTTTTTACATTTCAAATATGGCTTATTTCAAGCATAAACGCAATCGTTCAATGTTAAAGTGAAATTTAAGTGGCTATCATATGCACAGTGGGGTAAAAATCGTGATTTTTGAAGATTTTGCTCGAATTTTCACCAGAAATGGTTTATATCGATATTGCAGCCAAATTAAGAAAGATGGAAGTTGGGTGTCGAAGAACAAATTGTAGAGCGGTTAGAGAGCTTCAATTTAATTGATAGAAACAATGAAGTTTAATATGAATTTTTAGGATAAAATTAATAAAAACACATTAAAAATTACAAACTTTTAAGTTTTCACTTCCGAAATGTTATTTATATCCACTAATTTAGATGTTCCACTACTATATACTGTACTAAATTTTCTCATCTTTCAAATAAAAGCAACATAATTGTCTTACGTAGCGTACTTTTTTATGAAGAATCACTTTGAGGCATCAGAGTCCGAAACAGAAAAAAAGTTCTATAACTCTGTTGTTAAAATTCGAGCATATGTGTAGAATGATTTTTTCAAAAAATATTATCGTCTATCACCCCTGAAGGATTCTGGATAAATTTATTTTTTTCATGTAAGAAAGATGTTTTCTGACTTTAAGGGGATGGATAAAAAATTAAATTCTTCTTTTATATTTGAGGGGCTTAGAATGAAAGGGGTGTAAGTGATTTGATCGATTTCTCTACATCGACTCTCACTCTTGTTCATAGCTTAGCTGCAGATACATTCTCAGCTGTGTTTGATAATGTGGAAGATAGGTCAAAACCTCATCTATCGGATTCTACAGCAAACATAAATTTGAACGTTTTTGCAATTGAATTATTAACTGAAGAAAAAGTTGATGAAGAGAAATCGATCAAGTCACTTACACCCCTTGCATTCTAAGGCCCTCATTTATAAAGCGAAACATATATTCATCAAAAACGAATAAACATTATTTTTTGACTCGATTATATACAGGATTTGATTATATACAGTGAAAATAAATCCAAGACTGTATATAATCGAGTCCGCGCTGTATATTAGGTTGGGGAAAAAGTTATCCATTTTTTTTTTGTGGGAAATTCAAAACGGTTTTTAATATGCTTTGCAATTTGGGTCAAATAAACACCGTTTTGTTGGAAAATTTGTTGCCATTCTAAGGGTAGCTTCTCTATCATAGAGGTCTTGGTCTTTATTAGCGAAAAACCATAGCAATAGATTTTTACAATCTTCTCTTAATCCCAATTTCTTATCACTCTGGAAATTTTCCAATGCGAGAAAAAGGTGATAATCGTTTGATGCCAGGTCAATAGATTTTTTTTAGTGTGAAATGCCACATGAAATTATGCGATCGATATTACGCGAGATATTGATCACTAAAGCCAGCAAACGAGAAAATAATGGATACCTTTTTCCCCAACCTAATATTTAATTCAAAAAGCTTAAATGCTCTCATTTCTTTCACTTTTGGTCATCGAAGCGAATTCTCTTGTTGTTGGTGTTCCTGTTCTTAGCCGTTTTTTAGTTTAGTTTTCTTGAAATTATTCGATATAAATTTTAAGGGGAATAGCAAATGTTGATTCGTGTACAAATTCATTAGACATCAAACTTCGTTTAGGAAAATCATAAACCGTTACTTGGTTGGCTGAAATATAAGATAAGCATGGTTTCTTGCTGTGGTGACTGAGAGCAGACAAACGACCACAAAGAGTTAAGAGACTGTTTATTCTCCACAAAACTGAACAAATGAGTCAAACGCAAATAATAAAAATCAGCTCAGCATAACAACAACGAAGCTCCGCGATCAATTCTCACTCAGAAACGTTCAATTAATAGTCCCATCCCATTCCCACGGAATAAAATCTACTTCAAGGAAACAATAAGTAATTAATCAATCCAAAAACTGCAAAGCAGACAATGTTTATAGAATAAAACAACATTTATAATAAACAAATATCATTACCGATAATCCAATACCATTTCATCACGAAGGAACGAGTTCACCTCCGAAGCCGACTACAGTAACTGTGTGCAATAATAACCGATAGAGACAGAGACATATGTGTTAGAGGATGGCATCCAAAGCAAACCAAAACATAGAGACTATTTTTCAAACAAAATGTAATTGAAACTTTCTCTCAAACAAACGAATCAATAGCTAGCTACAACAATCATCCTCCCACAGAGTCACCCTCGAAAGCGTAGAGTAGGATTTCAAACAGAATCTAAAATTATATTCCTCTATTTAGGCAGTGACAGTGAACCAAACAGAACCACTTACTCGTATAGACCGACAAAATAAAAATAAAATCAGATCCAAATATTTACTGTATAGATTTACCTAGCGTTACAACTAGTGCTGTTTGCTCTGTCCCACCCGGTGCAGGGGGTCCTTACCCCATCATAACGTCAACTACGGGAAATCGGATGGGATGAGAGCCTCAAAAACCGGTGAGACCGGGCAACAGACCCACAGATGAGTTATCTAGCTGTTCACTAACTAGATTTTTCCTATTGATAGTTACTACTCACTAAATAGGTCTTTCGGTACATTTTCTGCTGGACTCAAACGTGAACACTATCATTTATCCTCTGACTGCTGATGTTTCTATTTTGAATCAAAAACTATGCCCGGTATCTACAATGAAGTTCACTTTTACAGATTTTTCGGGGGGAAAATCAACCAAAACGAGTTTGACGGAAATACAAACATCGGCAGCCAGCGATAGAAAAACACAATAAATATGGTCTAGAGTTTTATTCTTCTACATTCTACTTCTACAAAACCAAATTTTGGACAAAATAAACCAGAACAAATATCAAAGATGCATCCAGAAGGAAAACTAATTTAACATAAGTAGTGTAGAGCAGTGTTCGACGCAAACAATGAAACTTTACTATTTTAGGGTAGCCCGTTGGCTGAGGAGATCCGTACCGCGTAAGTATTAGGCATATTTTTGTATAATCGATTCGCCAATTTTTATATTCAAACAATGCATTTGGGCGGGAGAAGGAGGAACCAATAAATCGGATAGATCCAGGAGAGGGAAAAACGTGTATAACCATGGGTATAACCACCAATAAACGAGGGATGAAAGCGAAAGAAATCAATAACCCAACGGAGGGAAAGCGGTTCCGCAAGTGTTCCACACAAATCATCTTGGAAGAAAAGTACTCAATAAATGATATGGCAGAGGTTCTCGTATTTTCTAAAACTCTTGGAAAGTTCCAACGCTGCTAGAAGTAAGAAAACAAAACTAATGTACAATGGGCGCGGGGTGGGAACTTGTCGGTGTAAATTTTGCGTTTCAGAATGTAAATTGGGTAGTGAAAGCATTTGCTGCCGCTCAGTTTAGCTAGCGCGATGGCGGAGCGTCGCGTTGTAATCAGAGATATTATGTAGCCGTAATGGAACACTAGATAGACATATCATGATCATTCAATAATTACTATTAGCTAAACAATACTGCATGAATTATAATTTCTTATATATTTCAACAAAAACGAATGAAAGGAGAAGAGAAAGATAATGATTATATAAACTTCTGGAATAATGCATAGGAAGAACAATTCAATACGATGTATAAAATACAACAACAGCAAAAAAAAACTATTATTCTTCATACTCTCAAATAAATTCTTATTAATTCTACAAATGAATGCATCGTTGTTTTATGTCGCAAATATTCTTCAAAATAATCCGAAAATCTTTAGAAATGAGTTCGGTTCAGTCACGGAGAGTAAAGAGGTACTTGACACAAGATACACTGTAATAAAGAATTGACTCCTAATATGTAATGAATCATTCAATATCCCAGCGTTTCCAAAATGATGATTTTTGAATAGCCAACTGGTTCCACGACTCGGAGAAAATCATTTGGCCAGACGATTGAATCTTGATTTCACTATCGAGTTTTCAAACGGCACTTTCATCGTATTTGATGAGAATGTCAGGAAGCAAGAAATTGACTTTCGTTGCATGACGACGTTTCACGAAACTTGTAACTGCTTTATCAAACAAAAATCGTATTTTCGTCTCTCAACCCATCCTATTTTCTCGTAATCTAGGATCCTGTGCGAATGCAATTCATTCAAACATGCATCGATCTTCTCAAGAAATACTTCTCAAATGACCTGAACTACCATACCCTCTTATAAGGCTCGATCAGACTAAATTTACTAGAATAAATGAGATTTCTCGACACATTTCTCGTTCAAATTGAATAGGATTTAAAATATTTAAAAAGGATTTAGATGGAATAAACACCTAAATATATATATAGGATAAGGTACACCGGAATA
Source organism: Toxorhynchites rutilus septentrionalis (assembly GCF_029784135.1). Classification (NCBI taxonomy): domain Eukaryota; kingdom Metazoa; phylum Arthropoda; class Insecta; order Diptera; family Culicidae; genus Toxorhynchites; species Toxorhynchites rutilus. The sequence goes on from NC_073745.1 coordinate 76,605,811, forward strand.
AATTACGGGAGCCATAACTCTTACTAGGAATGATGGATTAACGTGATATATTTTTTCAGTAAATAGTATCGACATTCATAACCAGAATATTCGTTTATTTTTTGTCGTACGTGAAATGAAAATAAACATTTTTGAGCGCTGACTCAATTGATTCGAAACTACTGATTTTTAATTAATATCTTCAGAATTGCACGTTAGATAATCAAATAGTGATAATTAAGTGTAGAGGAACTGGTACAAAATCGGTACCCCATTTGGTTTTTTTTTGGACTTAGCTCTTGGCCAATGCTCGGAATTTATTCATATTACGTCAGCTTATGAAAGGATATATTGCGGACATTTCCCCGCAAACCGATTTCAAAAATCTTGATTTGACTCGGAGCTTTGAGCATAGAAGTGAAACAACTCAAATTCGAGTACCCGAGTTTTATTTTTTCAAATTAAAAGAATCGTCCTGAAATCATTGAAAAATGATTTTTTTGACATTTTCATACATAAAATAAGTAAAAAAACTTTTTAGATTAAACGGTTTAATTGTGATCAAACATAATAATGTACTAAAAGCTAGAAAATAATTAGGCAAGTAGCAGTTAGCAGTTATCACACATCTCCTTCATTAGTCTAGGGCATTGATAAGACTAAAATACAATCGTGGGACATATGAGGATGTCGCTAATTGTGGATAATGGAAATCTAACGTGCCCCACCACTTTAATTTAGTCTTATCAATGCCCTAGACTAATGAAGGAGAGGTGTGATAACTGCTAACTGCTACTTGCCTAATTATTTTCTAGCTTTTAGTACATTATTAAAGGGTGTGTCACATCAAATTGCATCACGGAAAAAACGCTGTAGAAATTCGCCCAGTAGACCGATCCTTTTGAAAATTTTAGACAGTAAAATAAAAACTATTAAACAACTTTTGGCATTTTCTTATTATTCATACTTCGAGCCCAAGCCCGTATGCTTGCACCTTCCTCTTTACCCCGCCCATAAGGTTCTGTACAACGTCAGGTTGTAGTTTTTTTTGAACAGAAATCCATTTTCTCTTGAAGTCCGCCTCCGATTTGACAACTTTTGGGTTCTTCCGGAGGGGCCGCTTCATAATCGCCCAATATTTCTCTATTGGGCGAAGCTCCGGCGCGTTGGGCGGGTTCATTTCCTTTGGCACGAAGGTGACCCCGTTGGCTTCGTACCACTCCAACACATCCTTTGAATAGTGGCACGAAGCGAGATCCGGCCAGAAGATGGTCGGGCCCTCGTGCTGCTTCAATAGTGGTAGTAAGCGCTTCTGTAGGCACTCCTTAAGGTAAACCTGCCCGTTTACCGTGCCGGTCATTAAGAAGGGGGCGCTCTGCTTTCCGCAAGAGCAGATCGCTTGCCACACCATGTACTTTTTGGCAAACTTGGATAGTTTCTGCTTGCGAATCTCCTCCGGAACGCTGAATTTGTCCTCGGAGAAGAACAACAGGCCCGGCAGCTGGCGAAAGTCCGCTTTGATGTAGGTTTCGTCATCCATTACCAGGCAATGCGGCTTCGTCAGCATTTCGGTGTACAGCTTCCGGGCTCGGGTCTTCCCCACCATGTTTTGCCTATCGTCGTGGTTAGGAGCCTTCTTGTATGTACGCAGGCCCTCCCGCTGCTTGGTCCGCTGGACGAATGAACTTGACAAATTCAGCTTATTGGCGTCATCCCGGACCGAACTTCTCGGATCACATATATATATATATATATATATATATATATATATATATATGTGTGATCCGAGAAGTTCGGTCCGGGATGACGCCAATAAGCTGAATTTGTCAAGTTCATTTGTCCAGCGGACCAAGCAGCGGGAGGGCCTGCGTACATACAAGAAGGCTATATATTCTTTTCTCTTGTATGCTAATTGTTGGGAGTTTCACAAAACAATCAACTAGCATGAACAGTGATGTTGCCGCCTAAGAAAAAATAGAAAAATAGTGCAGAGCGCTACTCAATGTGATTTGAGCTCGACTTGTCAAAAAAACTCCGATAGCATCCACAGTATCTGATATCTTGTAATGTGTTGTTGATAAACGATTCATTATGATAATTTCAATCTGTTTTGATTTTCCAAAACAGACGTATGTTCAGTTACTGTTCTTAATTTCCGGTTGTAATTAAAATAAAATGAATTCCTTCAATTCTGTAATTCCGCAATTTCAAATGAAAAATAAAATGATCATATCTCTAAAAATTTCCCAAAGCGTATTATCGATCAACATTGTTGAGTTTTTACAGCTACATTGAAAATATGTTTCTTTTCTTTTTTAAATTTCTTCGTATAATACGTTTAATAATATCCCCTTGTTTACTCTTTTAATTCATTCATCATATATTTGAAGGGCGTGTGTGCCTCGTCCATTAATTTTCTTCGCCTTTAATGAGCTATTTTGTGTCATTTGTAAGTTTTACAATATAATTTCAACCCACATCTTTAGTTACTCATGAACTTTAATGCAAATTTTGCATTTTATAAAAATCCCACTTCAAAAATGTGTTTGTAAAAATTTAAATCACACATTCAAAATTCGATCAGTGCATTTCCCCATATTGCCCTGTTCATACTATTAAAGTATGGGAGACAGGAATGTTTTTTCAAACAAAATAAACAGTTTTTTTGCAGAATTGATGGAATATTGTTAAATAATGATCGCCCCTTCTTTTATTCATGTTTCTCAAGACTTGTTATCCTGTCATCCTAAAGCTTGTCTTTAGGTAGTATCATGTTTCGTATATTTAATAATTTCATTCATTGATTAGCTTTTCCTTTCGCCAGATTAATTTCATTGAACGATTAGCATACCTTAACTATAATTCAGTTTCAGTTGATGATCACATACATATATATTATTTTTTCGTTTATTAATCTCCATTAACTCTCATTTTTCTTGCTCTTCTACATTCATTGTTAATCATTTTTCATATTATTATTTGATGTGATTCTCTCGCAGTTAATATTCGGCAATAGTTCTGCAGCACTAAGCATGAAACTTCAGTTAGTAATATTGGCTGTTAAGTTATTGTGTCAATAACCAGTTAGCGCTCAACTTCCGAGTTGAACAGACGCGTTTTGTTTTTGCTATCATCTACGGAAGTCCTTCGCCGGCTATATATAATACGAAAGTTGCGAGAGTTTTCGTGTGCTATCGCGAGCCGATGTCCGCGATGAAACGCCGCGAAAACACATTTCGCATTGATTATGCGAATGTGCCGAAAAAACCATCGTCCGAGGAGGTTCACCGTTTTGTTGGTGAGACGCTCGCTATGAAGCGTGAGGATATAAAGCGGATTCAATACAGCCGCAACCTCGGAATCGCTTTTATCAAAACTACTTCTCTTGAAGTTGCACGAAAAGTCGTCGAGGACAACGACAATACTCATTAAGGTCTTAACAATACTTAACAATACTATACTCATTAAGGTCGACAATACTTAATTAAGGTGGACGGAAAGTCATACGTTCTACGTCTGAAAATGGAGGATGGAGCGGTGGAAGTGAGGATCTACAATCTTTCCGAAGATGTATCCAATCAAAAGATCGATAAATTTCTCAGTGCTTACGGAGAGGTTCTAACCATTCGAGAGGAGGTATGGAACGAGAAGCATTTTTTCTCTGGTCTACCGACCGGTGTCCGCATCGTGAGGATGACGGTCAAAAAAAATATTCCATCTTACGTCACCATTGATGGTGAAACGACACTTTTATCGTACTACGGCCAGCAACAGACTTGCCGACATTGCAGTGAATTCATTCACAACGGCGTCTCGTGTGTGCAAAACAAGAAGTTGCTGGTCCAAAAACTGGCAGCGAACAGCTTCTCATACGCAGACGTTGCTAAGAATACAAATCCTCCACGTACGAAACCACTTGCTCAGCAATCCCGAGCTGCGAAGCCGAGCGGCTCAAAAGCAGCCGAAATACCAAAAGCGATACCAATAGATACAGAAGCGTCTACAAGCAGCACAATGCCTGCTCCTACTGTTCTAGTTCAGCTCGAGAGGTTCGATGACTTCGCTATACCAACGAACGTGCAACAGGAACACGAAAATGAAAACGACACATGGAAAAAAGTTTTGCGCAAATCAATTTTGCAAAGGAAAACAAACGGCAATGATAGAGACTCATCTACTTGTAGTAGACGCTCGACACGTAGTACCAAAAAAAATGCGTTGCGATGATGGCGACGACCCGCAGGACAACGACCTCTCGTGAAATAAGCATCTTCACCAGCTACAATATTGCGACCATAGACGTAAACACGATCACGAACACCACCAAAATCAATGCATTTCGAACATTTATCCGAACCATGGATCTTGATATCGTGTTCATTCAAGAATTAGAAAATGAGCAACTCACTCTCCCTGGCTTCAACGTCGTAGCTAATGTTGACCACACGAGAAGAGGCACCGCCATCGCTCTGAGAGATCACATTCAATTTTCTCATGTGGAGAAAAGTTTGGATAGTCGATTGGTTCCTTTGCGTATTCACAATACTACACTTTGTTGCGTATACGCACCGTCCGGCACGGCACATCGTGCTCAAAGAGAACGCTTTTTTAATGATACGATCGCCTTCTATTTACGTCATCGTACCGAACATACAATTCTGGCCGGTGATTTCAACTGCGTGATACGACAGTGTGATTCGACGGGATACAATATGAGTCCCTCTCTCCAGACTACAGTCCAACAGCTGCAACTGCATGATGTGTGGCTTAAGCTACGCAGAAATGATGTCGGACATACTTATATTACGGCTAACTCATCCTCGCGTTTAGATCGCATTTATGTAAGCAGGGGATTGTGTGAACAGTTACGAAACGCACAAACCCATGCATGCTCGTTTTCTGATCACATGGCATTAACATCACGAATGTGTTGTTTACCCAACCTCGGACAACCCTACGGGCGTGGTTTTTGGTCACTTCGACCCCATCTCCTCACTAACGAGAACATAACAGAGCTCCAGACACGATGGCAATTTTGGACACGTCAAAGGCGTAACTATCGTAGCTGGATGGAATGGTGGCTTATGTACGGAAAGCCTAAGATAATCAGTTTCTTCCGATGGAAATCGAAGCAAGTGTATGACGAGTTTCATCATGCACAACAAACGCTATATATGCAGCTGCGACGGGCTTACGACAGCTACTACCAGAACCCGGGAATGCTCACAACCATCAACCGCCTCAAGGGAGAAATGCTTGCTCTGCAACGAAGATTCACACAAGCTTTCGTTCGTATTCACGAGCAAATTGTAGCGGGAGAACCTCTATCCATATTTCAACTTGGGGAAAGAAGAAGAAAACGGACGACGATTACACGACTAGCTGTCGATCGTGGTGAGATCATCGATGACTCACAAAACATACAACACCACGTGCTCCAATATTTCTCCGACTTATATAAGGAAACAGGCAGAGAAGTACAACCCGATAACTTTCAGTGTGCCCAAATAATTCCCGAAAATGATGCGTCAAACGAGTCGTGTATGAATGCAATCACAACAACTGATATTTGGGGTGCTATTAAAACAAGCGCCTCCAAGAAATCACCAGGGGCCAGACGGAATTCCGAAGGAATTTTATCCATCGCGAGCTGAACCTAATTTTGAATGAAGCACTAGCGTCCAATTTCCCGTCGAAGTTTGTTGATGGTGTAATTGTCCTGGTTAAAAAAAGAGGATCTGGAGACACTGTTGGCTCGTACAGGCCGATCTCGCTTCTTAACTTTGATTACAAGCTTCTTTCCCGTATTTTGAAGATGCGGCTGGAGAACGTAATGAGAGAACATCACATTCTCACAAGCGCTCAGAAATGTTCTAACGCACAGAACAACATCTTCCAAGCCACGTTGGCCCTCAAAGATAGGATCGCTATGTTGACCGCACGAAAACAGACCGGCAAGCTAGTGTCTTTCGACTTGGACCATGCATTTGACCGAGTAAGGCACTCATTTCTCTTCGGGAACATGCAATCACTCGGTATAAACAGCCAGCTCGTAGATCTCCTCAGACGAACCGCTGCTCTATCCTCTTCCCGCCTGTTGATAAACGGCCACATGACAGCATCGTTTCCTATCGAACGATCGGTGAGACAAGGAGACCCAATTTCAATGCATTTGTTTGTGTTATATCTACACCCTCTGTTGGTTTCGATTGAACGTGTGTGCGAAACTAACCTGGTCGTGGCATATGCGGATGATATCAGCGTCATCGTCACAACTGGGAGCAAAATTGGAACAATGCGTGACTTGTTTCATCACTTTGGGCGAGTGTCAGGGGCTGTGCTGAACCTGAACAAAACAACGTCGATTGATGTCAGGTTTATGAATGGGAATCCGATTCAAGTGGACTGGTTACGGACGGAGGACGATATTAAAATTCTGGGTGTAATATTTACCAATTCGATACGACTAATGATCACTCTTAATTGGAATGCGTTGATTGGCAAAATTGCACATCAGGTGCGAATACATAGTATGCGCACCATCACACTTCATCAAAAGGTGATACTACTCAACATCTTCATTACATCAAAAGTGTGGTATCTGTCGTCGATTCTTCCACCATACAGTATGCACACCGCCAAAATAACTGCTATCATGGGGCTGCTCCTGTGGAACAGACAACCAGCACGTGTGCCGATGCAACAGTTGGCAAAACCCCGAAAGCAAGGAGGCCTGAATCTACAGCTTCCGGCGCTGAAATCAAAGTCACTATTCACTAATCGACATCTTCAAGAGATCGATTCCATTCCCTACTATTCCTACTTCCTCACCCAAACTACTCCTCATCCTACTCCAGCAAATATTCCCTGCCTCAAAATAAATAATCCTGCAAACACGTTCCCGTTTGCCTCTCCAAATACAACAACGTCCTTCTTCCGATCAAATTCGTCGATTTTTTATCGACCAGACAGCCAAACCGAGAGTGGAGTTGCGTCATCCTGCTGTAAATTGGAGGAGTGTGTGGCACAACATCGGAAGTCACAAGCTGACTTCAGCCCAACGTAGTAATTGGTACCTGCTGATTAACGAGAAAATGGAGCATCGAGTTTGGTGATGTACGATAGGACGAGTAGACAATGAGCAATGCCTACACTGCAATGCTGCACGTGAAACTCTCAAACACAAACTCAGTGAGTGCCAACGAATAACAATGGCATGGACGCTTCTACAGAGGATAATAGCAACAACACTTGACGTTCGCAGGAGGCTTTCATATGACGATTTGATACATCCAACTTTAAGTGGCGTGAATGGAGAAACAAAAATAATGAAAATTTTTATCAATTACGTAATATTCATAATGAATTCTGACAATGTGGTAGATGTAAATGAATTGGAGTTCCACCTAAGATTTGGATTTTAATGATACAATATTTTATGTAAATAGCTTTGACAAAACAATGAAATAAACTAAATTTTGATTTATAAAAAAAAAATAATAATGAGGTTCCTAATTATGAACTGTGAATTCTAACTAACTGTTATACGCTACCGACAATTTGTTTCACTGATTTACAGTTAATCGCAGAAGAGCCGGTACGTGAAATAGAACAAGGTGTGTTTATTTCATTCTGAGTCGCTTTTATCTCTTCAAAAACGTATAACGAAAACCTTCTTAAAAAATTAGAAAATAAACTACTAAACTGATCCATGTTTTCACAACACTCGGTTATTATACTATTTCTCCTATAATAAAGTGGCTGCTTGCCTCCTCTGTCCAACGAATGGTTCGCAATATACGATCCGACGTAGATAAACATCTCGGGGCCACAGTTCAGCAAAAACATCGATTGTGAATCAAACTTCTCAGCAGACAATGATGACTCAACCGAATGAGCTTCTCCAACCGACTCCGAGCAGGAATCATTTTTCTTCAACATGTTTTTCACTTTATATGCTCGACAGCTCGACTTAACGATTCATTACTGAAATTTCTACTACAGTGGGATGGTTTAACTTGGCACGACTATTCCAAGAATTTCCCGCATTTTTTTCAAATTTTTCAATTTGGGATCCTTTCTGATTTTCAGATTATCTCCAAGGAAGGCAACACTTTGTAAATACCACGATGGGTGAGCTGCTGTCCCCACTTGGACAGCATACCACCGCTGTCACCGGGCTGTAGCGTAGTCCGCCTCCTCGTGGTGCAGCCTGGGTAACGCTAAATGGACTATTCGGGCCCCTAATTCCACGGTGTGCAGTAACCGTGCCAATGGATGAATGGCGGAGGGGGCGATACAAATACGAAGTCGTTAACGGTACCTGTGGGGTACCAGGGCACCCCCCACAGTAATTTTGCCCCTATTGTGTTACTGCAGGGCTTTGGCACAGCGGACCGGTATTTTCCTAGCGACTCGTGGGTCTTTTATGAGTTTTACAAAAATCAAATCCAAAACGAATAAGAAGAAGACTATCTATCCCCAGAGGGTAGATAGCAGTAGCGCGGCGTGTAGTGTGGTGTGCGGTACCACCTTTCTGGTCCTATAGAGCCCAAAAATGGGGAAGGGCTTCCTCGGAATCCCTTCATTATCAGTAAATCACTGGCCCACTTCAGCGAGTATATCGTTGGAGCTAGGACCAGTGATAGAGGTCGAAAGTATATCGTTGAAGTTTCCAACAGGAGCCAAGCTGAAAAGCTGGTGAAAATTGGAAAACTCATCGTTAATACAGAGGTGAAATGTTCGTTCCACCCCACCCTTAATATGTCCAGGGGGTTGTTTTCTGTCGCGATGCGACAGATATGACGGAAGATGACTTGGAGAAGGAGTTAAAACTTCAACAAGTCATAAAAGTTAAGCGCGTAACAAAGAAAGTAGAGGGAGTTGTCGTGAACACTCCTCTACTTATCCTGACTTTTAATACGTCCATTCTGCCGGAAAGTGTTCGGTTGGGTTTTCTGGTCATTAAGACCAGAAAATACATTCCCAAACCAACACAATGTTTTAAGTGTTACCAATTTGGCCATATTTCCGTCAAGTGCGGGAAAAAAGAGGCGGTGTGCTGGAGATGCTCGCAAGAGCACCCAGATATAGATAAGTGCGGCAATGAACTGTTCTGCAGGAATTGCAGGAGCAACGGCCACTGCTTAAACAGCAGAAGTTGCCCTGTTTTTCTCAAAGAACAAAATATCATCAGGACAAAGATGAATGCTAACGTTTCCTATGCAGAAGCAAGGAAACTCGAGACGGCCAAAACGGCGGCAACGTCGTATGCGGCTGTCTTCAAGTCCTCGAAGATAGCTGACCCTGCGCCAAGTGCCACTCCTAAGAGTGCCAGCGCCAATAGCGCACCAACGCGTTTGTCCCCCGATAAGGCTCTTATCGGAGAATTGAAAAAGAGGATCTCAGAGCTGGAGAAGGTCGTAAACGAGCTAACCAGCAAATTATCTGAGGGTAGTAGCACTCCCAAAGGGGGAGCTACTAGTTTGAGTAAGAGGCCCGGTGCAGGTCTCACCTCAAATCCTCGTAAGCCCACTCCTCCCAAGGTACCTTCTGCAAAGAAGGGGGCTACCACGAGATCGGCAGCTGGGAAACCCACATCGACTGCGGCACCCGCCGCTAAGGTTGGGGGTTCCAGCGCCGTCTCTAAGTCTGGGTCTGGCACCTTGCCTAGCATCGGCAAGTCCAAACCCAGCACCTCATCCTCCTCTGGGGAGGGTAGGGCCAGCGTGGCACCTAAGCCTAGCTCTGGTGCTGCTGCTGTACCGTTACCCGCAAGGGTTACCAGACCACACACCCCCCCCCCCCTCCCTAGAGAGGATGCTCAGTGCGCGGCTTCGGGTGCCAGTACGGCTCCCGACTCCACGCCTGATACTGGGTTAGCGATATCAGCACTCTCCCCCGAGGAAATGCACCTCGTGGAGAGAGTGGCTGGTGTGAAGCATAAGCAGAGGCAGAAGGACACCGTGTCTGGTAAGCCTTGCAGCCCAGAGGGGTTATCTCCGCCACTCAAAAAGAGTGGAAAAACGGAGCATCCCCCTTCGAGCGCTAACTCGTCGCTTAGTATTGATCCCAATATTATTGACATTAGCTAACTCGACTCTGTGTTTTTATTTTTCATTTTCAATATTCCGGAGAATTTAATTTTTCAATGGAACATAAGAGGGTTACGACAAAATGTGGGAGACTTACAGCTTCTTAGACGGAAGTTCTCCCCGGCAATAATCCTACTTCAAGAGACACTTGTTCCGAATGCTATCTTCCCTAAAGGGTGTGTCACATCAAATTGCATCACGGAAAAAACGCTGTAGAAATTCGCCCAGTAGACCGATCCTTTTGAAAATTTTAGACAGTAAAATAAAAACTATTAAACAACTTTTGGCATTTTTTTTTTATTCATACTTCGAGCCCAAGCCCGTATGCTCGCACCTTCCTCTTTACCCCGTCCATAAGGTTCTGTACAACGTCAGGTTGTAGTTTTTTTTTAACAGAAATCCATTTACTCTTGAAGTCCGCCTCCGATTTGACAACTTTTGGGTTCTTCCGGAGGGCCTGCTTCATAATCGCCTAATATTTCTCTATTGGGCGAAGCTCCGGCGCGTTGGGCGGGTTCATTTCCTTTGGCACGAAGGTGACCCCGTTGGATTCGTACCACTCCAACACGTACTTTGAATAGTGGCGCGAAGCGAGATCCGGCCAGATGATGGTCGGGCCCTCGTGCTGCTTCAATAGTGGTAGTAAGCGCTTCTGTAGGCACACTTAAGATAAACCTGCCCGTTTACCGTGCCGGTCATCACGAAGGGGGCGCTCCGTTTTCCGCAAGAACAGATCGCTTGCCACACCATGTACTTTTTGGCAAACTTGGATAGTTTCTGCTTGGGAATCTCCTCCGGAACGCTGAATTTGACCTCTGCGGAGAAGAACAACAGGCCCGGCAGCTGACGAAAGTCCGCTTTGACGTAGGTTTCGTCGCCCATTACCAGGCAATGCGGCTTCGTCAGCATTTCGGTGTACAGCTTCCGGCCTCGCGTCTTCCCCACCATGTTTTGCCTTTCGTCGCGGTTAGGAGCCTTCTGAACCTTGTATGTACGCAGGCCCTCCCGCTGCTTGGTCCGCTGGACGAATGAACTTGACAAATTCAGCTTATTGGCGACATCCCGGACCGAACTTCTCGGATCACGTCTAAACTGCTTAACTACGCGCTTGTGATCTTTTTCACTGACGGAGCATCCATTTTTGCCGTTCTTCACCTTCCGGTCGATGGTTAGGTTCTCGAAGTATCGTTTTAGTACTCTGCTGACCGTGGATTGGACGATTCCCAGCATTTTACCGATGTCCCGATGTGACAACTCCAGATTCTCGAAATGAGTGCACAGCACTAATTCACGACGCTCTTTTTCGTTCGACGACATTTTTCCAAATTTACGAAAAATTGACAGTGAAGCATGGCCAACGTGATCTATACACTCTTATCTGATTATAAGCAAAAGCTGAAGATATAATTCCTAAAAATTAAATTTCTACAGCGTTTTTTCCGTGATGCAATTTGATGTGACACACCCTTTAGGAAGAGCATCTATAAAGTTGCTCTATAAAGAGGGACATCCTACTTAATCCTCTTAAATGATTGGGCTCACACCAGAATAGGCCATATGTCAGGGCAAACCACTGCGATTGGCCTGACTATGGTCTCCCCCACATTAACCAGTAAGCTTCAATGGTCTACTTCTGATGACACCTTCAGTAGTGACCATTTTCCTATTATTATCACCCTTGATAGGAACAAACCATCGATCAGATACCGTAAAAGGTGGAAGTTTGATGGAACTGACTGGATGGGGTATCGGGACGATATAGATCGCTCAGTGCGTGATTCCGCGCATCTTGATCTTGACCAGTTGACTGAGCTTATGTTGAATGCTGCTGCAAAGCACATTCCTCACACTAGCGGGCTGCCCCGTAGAAAGAGGGTCCCTTGGTGGAACGGGGAAGTTAAAGAGGCAATACGTCTTAGACGGAAAACTCTTAGAGCACTTAGGAGGTTGAGTGACGACGATCCCAGAAAGAGGGAAGCTTTGACTTCCTTCCTTACAGCTCAGCGAGTTGCTAGAAAGTGTGTATGGAAATCTAAGAAGGATAGCTGGGTAAAGTTCATTAGTGAAATAAATTCTGAACTGCCAGCTAAAAAGTTATGGCAGAGAATCAATTCACTTAGTGGGAGGACGATTCGCTTCGAATGTTTATTCTACGCAATTCAAAGAGCTAAAGGAGGAATGTGAAAGGCTTCCTCTCGTTTTCCCAACACACAACTCGGACAAGTATAACGAAGTTTATACCCTATCCGAACTTGATTGGGTACTCAGTAGAGTGAAAGGGCAGGCATGCGGTGTAGACGATATAGGCTACCTCATGTTAAAGCACCTCCCAATCGCGGCGAAATGCTTGCTGCTGCAAGTGTATAACGACATATGGATGGGTGGCACCATCCCTAGTGTGTGGAAGACTGGGATCGTAATACCTTTACCCAAGTCCAAAGAGAATACATCTAGTGTCAGTGGCTATAGACCCATAACGCAACTCAGCTGCGTGGGGAAGGTAATGGAAAAGATGGTTAACAGAAGACTGACTGAGGCGCTGGAAAGAGAGAAGCTCTTGGACGAACGGCAGTTTGGATTCCGCTCTGGTAGGGGAGTCGAAAGCTACCTAGTAGAACTTGAAGTATGCCTCCATAAGCATTTCAAGCCCTCACATGTTAGCACCTGTGCCCTCTTAGACATTACTAAGGCTTACGACCAGGTGTGGCGGCGCCATATTCTGGCAACGCTTGCGAACTGGGGTTTTGCGGGAAGAATGATGGAATACCTTGCTAGCTTTCTAACCGACAGAACCTTCAAAGTAGCAGTTGGGGATCGCTTCTCCAGTGAGAAAATTGCCGAAAACGGAGTTCCCCAAGGTGCAATCCTATCGGTCACTCTTTTCCTGGTAGCAATGAATTCGATTTTCGATTTCATCCCTGATGGAGTGAAGGTTATCCTCTATGCGGATGACATACTTCTAATATCATCAGGCTTAGTGCAAAGATCCAGGAATCGATTGCAGAGCGCAGTCAAGAGTGTATCGATGTGGGCAGACGAAGTTGGGTTCACGATTTCTAGTGAGAAATCAAGTATTTTGTCAATAAGACGACGGGCCAGGGGTGCACAAAGAGCACCTATCTTTATGAATGGGAAAGCTATCCCAGAGGGATTCAACTCAACACTCCTCGGAGTCACGATTGATAGAAACTTGAATTTCAAGCTAAATGCAAAACTGGTCAAGAAAAAGATCGCGGATCACCTGAACGTTCTAAAATCGATTAAAGGAAGGCTGAAAGGCAGCCCACGGGACTCCCTTCGAATATTTTCCAAAGCTGGATAATCCTACGACTGGTGTACGGTATCATCCTCGCTAGTAAAGCGGATAAATATTTTAAAATGCTGGAATCAGCCTATAACAGCGGAATTCGCATAATCACGGGTGCGTTTTATAGTAGTCCTATTAAGAGTCTACTTGCTGAGATAGGGGAACCACCTTTCGAGATGGTATGTGTGCAGAGGATGATCCATGCACTAGTCAGGTGAGAGGAGTGCCCAGCCAACCTATCGCTTGATACCCCATACGGGGTTAGGGCCAGGCAAAAATATCAAACCCTAACAGGGGAGATACTGCCTCGCCCCCTGCGGTTAAGTCGATGCTCTCCTCGAGCCTGGGATGCCGTTCCTCCCTCCATCAGCTGGACGGTAAAACGGTTCGTTAGGGCTGGGGATAATCCCCAGAAGGTGCAAGCGGTGGTGAACGAGGCCCTACGTACTGACTTTGCTAACAAACGCATTGTCTATACTGACGGGTCCGTCACTGATGACGCATCAGCCATTGGGATACTCGACTGTAATGCTAAGACTAGCATGAGAGTCCCCAATGAGTTTAGCATCTTCTCGTGTGAAGCTCTCGCCATTAAGTTGGCATTAGAGAGCGTCACCAATGCTGATAGCGTCGTTGTTTGTTCGGATTCGGCGAGCGTCCTCAAAGCTGTAGAGGGTGGTACTATCAAACACCCCATCATTCAAGAAATTGAAGAGCAGCTGATAGGAAGTAGTGCGATCCTATGTTGGATTCCGGGTCACACCGGGATCCCGGGGAACGAGGAAGCCGATCGGCTTGCTAACGAAGGACGGAGAGGCTCCATTACCAGTATGGGTATACCTGGTAAGGACCTCATTAGAAGGGCGAACAATTCCATTCTCCTCACTTGGGAGGCTGAATGGAATCGTGAAAGGGACCTGCAGTTTCGTAGAATTAAAGCATCAACCGGCAAATGGAGGGACCGAGCCAACACGTATGAACAGCGAATTCTCTCGCGTCTTCGCATCGGGCATACGTGGTTGACTCATAACTTCCTAGCAAAGAAAGAAGAGCCCCCTACCTGTTGCGGCACCCGCCTGACGGTGGGGCATATTCTAACGGAATGCATGCGAACTGCGGACCTTCGTAGGAGGTACGGCTTAACTGGTGGCCTAGATGTCGTTTTGCAGAACGACACACGGAAAGGAAGAGATACTCTGGATTTCCTTAAAGAGGCTAACCTGATTCAGTACATTTGATACTGCAATCAAAACTTGAACGCTTACACCCTGGTATCATGTACCAGGGTAATCTAAAAGAGGCGCCTGCGCCCACCTGAAATGATTACCTACAAGTATTGTGTAACTTTGAGTGGTTGCTCCGGTGTGTAAAGGGGAATAAAGAGACGAATGACTGTCATACAGCTCAAAGTCTCTATAATTCAAAACAACAACAACAACCGCTGTCACCATAATGCATAATGCGCCCCGCGAGGTTTAATCACTAGGTTTTTCTTTTAAAATAACAACACAACTTTTTCCTTTTTGCAGCAGAAACGACTGTCCTCCTGCGTGGCTGACGATCGAACCCCTTTTATTTTTCTCTCTTATCCTAATCCTTCACTGAGAATGTACATCTCTCTCAAAACTAAAATTATGTTATTTGCTACCTTCTGCATATATGGAATTTTCCATTAGTATGAAAATCCCAACAATCCTATTGGAAGATCCTTGGAGAGATTTTTCCCTATCTCTAATATAAATCTTTACCATTAGAATTCTTATTAAAAATATTTCTTATGGGACGCGTGAAAAGGGTCGCTACATTGGTTTCATTACAGTTCCTGTTGGACCTTTCCACACAAGGATATTTAAGTTTAAACGAAAAATTACCCGTTCGTATTTGATGATGAATTATTCAATAAACAACCATCGCGCCGCAAATCGAAGTGCAGTTTCGAAAACTCCAATAACTTTTGCACAAGGATATGTTGTTACTTTTACGAAAAAAAAAATCAATTTTTTTGCATCGATTTTAAAAACGTCCCAAAGACAGGAATTTTATAGTGCTTTACAAAATCTGCTGTAAATTTGCAAATATTGCCGTAAGATCCTGCTGCTTTGTGTCATTGTAAACAAACAAGGCTTCAATTTATATTCTAGTGTGTAGGTATTAGTGACTACCATACACTGCATGATTTTCATATGTGTGTGTAAGCGCTGAGCGTAAACGAATAGTTTTGAGTTTTTCAAGTGTCAAGTTTCTATTACACCAGTTACATTTTCCGTTGTTTTAGTTGTTTTGATCAATCAATCTGGAAAATGTCGAAGGGAAAAGCGCTCACGGAGAGAGAAGAAAGACAATCGATGCATTTCACCAAGAAAATGTTGGCTCAATTATTTGGCGAATCTTCAAGGATACAGTAAGAAGGAGAGAGCTCCACATAAATCGAAGATCTTGGATCGAGATAAGCGGGAAATAGCTAGAACAGCTTCGAATATCTAAAAATCGCTTTCGCAAGTGAAGCAATATTTCAATTTAAATGTTACTCTGGTAACAATTTGTCAAGTTTAGGTAAAAAATCCTCACATAAAGAGGGCTTAAAAGGTTAAAGCCCCTAATCTTACACCATCTCACATCGGAAGACGTCTGGGTTTTGTCAAAGCTCACATGAACCGACACTGGGACAATGATATGTTGTAACAAAGAATGTTTCCAAAAGAATACATTTTGCTATATACCTTAACGAAAAGTTCTTCAATATATAGATTATCTTCACTGACGAAAAAAAGTTCAATTTGGATGGTCCTGATGGTTTCAACGGGTCAGTACGGGCGTGATTTACGGAAGAAGGAACGGTTTTTTTTTTCAACCAGGAATTTTTGCATAGTTTGGGCGGGATTCTATGCAACCGGAAAGCTCAAGATGGCTTTCACATCATTCAAGGATTACATACATGTCCATTCTCCTAGCGTTTTGGCGTGGATATCGTAACAAAAAATTCACATTCCAGCAAAACAATGCAAACTAAGCAATAGATTAAGAACCAAATACATATTTTTTGGACTGCCCAGCTCGCTCTCCAGGCTTGAATCCTGTTGAAAATCTTAGGGGGATCCTTGTACGCAGCATCTAATGGAAAACGGTACACCACGATTGAAGAGCTCAAGGTCGCAATTTCGGAAACATGGAAAAATATCGAGTACCGCTCAGCAGAATTTGGTAAATAGTATTCCAACACGAATTTTCCAAGATATTAGCCGAAATGGCAAAGTTACCAATTATTGACATGTAAATCAGCCGATTGTTTGAATTTTTCATTTATAATACTTTTGAATTTTGAAATGATCCTATAGAAACTGGACAGCTGAAATTATCATATTTAAGCACAATAATTAAACAAACAACTCTTTTGAACGAAATTGACGTTAAATATACTTTATTCTAAGCATTCAACAATGTATGAATGTATCTTGTTGAAATTCTAACTGTTTGTGTTGCAACGAAATATGATCAGGGTGGTCTTATAGATAGTGTATTTCCAAAACATCTGCGAACGTTTCATATTGATACGTTTAGTCGTTTTCTCTAGCAGATTTTTCGAAGTTTGGAGTAAATTAGTGGAGCTCTTCATCGTCAATTGTAGGGGAAAGTCGGGAAAGACGGACAGGGTAGGAAAGACGGACACCCCTTGATAATTTACCTTTTTATTTTAAATTTTAATGATGTATAAACTTGCAATATATGTATCAATACCTTTGACACTTACTGTGTACACCTAGCTAACTTTCTGTTAAAATTGTAGATAAGCACAAAAAAGTAATCTACAAAGAGCAGCTCGATGTAAATTTTCGTCTGCAGGAAATGAGGTTCTCAATATTATCGATTAATTTTTCGGGGTATTTTTCGATACGTGAATGTTTTGCCATCACTTCTATTCCAGTTTATCGAATCAGCGGTGAAGTACTCCAAAATATTGACGAGAATATAATATCAACCAAGTCGGGTAAGACGGACACTCAGTCGACAAAGAATAAACATTTTCCGCCTTCTTTTATTAGCAGATGCCCATTAACTACGTTTGCAACTGCAACCGCATATAATGGACGAATCAGCAGAGCTTTTTTTTTTAAACGTAATCCGAATTTCCGAATGACGGAAGCTATTTTAGACATGAAAAAAAAGGATAAATTACAAGCACTTCTAGCTGATTCTAGTCTAGTTTTTTTTTTGCTAAATTATCTTTAAGCCATATTTGAGCACCTCAAAACTTATCGAGTACATAAACTTTAATTTTAAGTTAGCGTCCATCTTTCCTGCCAAGTGTCCGTCTTTCCCGACTGAATCTTATTTTTTAAAATATGCCGGACATATTCATTTTTCAAAATTTCTGCCTTAAAGACAAATTTTATTATAAAAGGCGATCTAGACTATCAATTTGTGGTGAGATAGCTAGATATGTTTGTGAAGTTCACGAAAAAAAACAACTTTTACTTAAGGTGTCCGTCTTTACCACCCTTCCCCACCCGGAAATAGAGTAGTGCGGCGCAATGGTTCGCACCTAACTGTTGTCATCCAATAATTCTTGAAATAAAAGCAAATAAAATTCAGTTTGCTTACCAAATTGTAACTATATATATTACCTTCGAAACGTAGTACAATCATTTCTCGAGTTTTGTTTGTAGTTAGACAAAAACCTATTTTAATACAAAATGGCAAGTGCGTACTTTTGCTCCACAGTGGGGGCAAAGGTGCGCACTTTTTGAATAGTACTTCTGAGTTAATTTGTAACAAAAATAAATGCTTTATCATTACCGGCGGAAGAAGCATCATTACCATAGTGTGTAGGCACGATCGAGTGGGGAGGAGGAGGGTGCGATATGATGTTTTATTGGTGGAGATGGGTGGGTGTTATGGTCGAACATACCACATGGAAATTTTTGGGAGGGAGGAGACCGCCAATATATGATTATATTAGGCTGTCAAAAAAGTCCTGCGGTATTTCCGCGAGGTGTCGTTGTAAGCGCGTAGTTCTAGATGTATTCATTGTATCGAGTCATACTATAGCTTGTTGGAAAGGTATATTTGACAGTGTTTTGTTTGGTTAAGCCATTCGTGAGTTATAATGTACAAATATGGAGCAAAATAAAGAGAAAATCCGACATATTTTACAGTACTACTATGACAAAGACAAAAATGCATCTCAAGCTGCCAATAAAATTTGTGCAGTTTATGGACCCGATACAGTTTCCATTTCCACCGCACAACGATGGTTTCAACGTTTTCGTTCTGGTGTAGAGGTCGTCGAAGATGCGCCACGCTCCGGAAGGCCTGTCGTCGAAAATTGCGACAAAATCGCTGAATTAGCCGAGAAACACCGGCATAGTAGCAGCCGTACCATCGGCCAAGAGCTGGGGATAAGTCATCAAACCATTTATTAACCATTTGAAGAAGCTTGGATTCACAAAGAAGCTCGATGTATGGGTGCCACACACGTTGACGCAAAAAAACATCTTTGACCGTATCGACGCATGTGAATCGCTGCTGAATCGCAACAAAATCGACCCGTTTCTGAAGCGGATGGTGACTGGCGATGAAAAGTGGGTCACTTACGACAACGTGAAGCGCAAACGGTCGTGGTCGAAGCCCGCTGAAGCGGTTCAGACGGTGGCCAAGCCCTCATTAACGGCCAGGAAGGTTCTGCTGTGTGTTTGGTGGGATTGTCAAGGAATAATCTATTATAAGCTGCTTCCCTATGGCTAAACGCTCAATTCGGACCTGTACTGCCAACAACTGGACCGCTTGAAGGTAGCACTCATGAAGAAGAGGCTATCTTTGATAAGCAGAGGCCGCATTGTCTTCCATCAGGACAACGCCAGGCCGCACACTTCTTTGGTGACGCGCCAGAAGCTCCGGGAGCTCGGATGGGAGGTTCTTTTGCATCCGCCGTATAGTCCGGACCTTGCACCAAGTGACTACCACCTGTTTTTGTCCATGGCGAACGAGCTAGGTAGTCAGAAGTTAGCCACAAAAGAGGCCTGTGAAAATTGGCTATCCGAGTTTTTTGCCAATAAGGAAGCGAGCTTCTATAACAGGGGTATTATGAAGTTGGCATCTCGTTGGGAACAAGTCATCGAACAAAACGGCGCATATTTGACTTAAAACAGATGATTGTAACTAATTTTATGAACAAATGAAAATTCAAAAAAAATACCGCAGGACTTTTTTGACAGCCTAATATATGATTAGAAATTATTTTTATGTACATAATCTATACTCGCGGTATATAATTTCTTTTTTGACATATAAACCTGATGCAGACTGAGACGCATCAATCCTGATACTGACTATCTAAATCCGTTGCTCCTTGCTTGAGTTAAATCATGAGGAACGGACACCAAATCATTTTTATTGATCATCAAGTATCCCGAAGCCTCTGTCGGGACATTTGAGCATTTCTGGAGTGCATTTCTTCAAATCAGTTTTCTTCTTGTAGGTCCCGCTAACAATTTGGTTGAAAACATTTTATAACTTTTTTTCAGAGCAGAACCCTGGTGCGCGCCTTTGCCCCACAAGCAATTTTTGAACTAACCGAATTAAAAAAAAACGCACTTGAACTTTTTCACAAAAACGAATACGCACCATTATCTACTATAGAATGAAGGTTTTCTTGACAGTGTAGTTTCGAACCTTCCAGTTATTTTAGGTAAGTTAATCGTCATGTCCAAAACTGAAAAAAATAGAACAAAACTTCGCAAAACTCTTTTTACCTCATAACTTTTTGCCACTTTCATGAAATGTATCTTATTCATATGTTTGAGCTGCTGGTTTAATAATGTATCAAACAAATACACTGTTGTCGAAATTTTATGCTCGTTTGCTTCAAAAACGCCAAATCGCACTTTTGTCCCGTGCACACCTTTGCCCCGCACTACTTAAGCATTTCAAGTTATTATTACAGAGTGTCCGGAATATGAAGCTGTTCGGAACGGTAACTCAAAACGCATGGAAACGAAAGTTTTTTTTTCCAATTAATTTATGTGTAAGCTCAATCGCATAAGCTTTGCCGAGCCGCCAATTCAAGATTTGTTTATACAAAATTGCAACTTAAATCTATGTTTAGTAGGTTTCGACCGATTACATGCGGTTTACTCGAGGTTAAGGGGGCAACAATTTTTGTGGGACGGGTCATAAAACGAAAGTTACGAATCATTCATTTTGAAATTCGCGTAGCATTTTGTACTTCTGGTGCAATTTGCGATTAAATGCAATTTTTTTCCACTAATTTACTCCAAAATTTAAAAAATCAGCTAAACGTATCAATATGAGACATTCACAGATGTTTAGGTAATACACTATGCTAATAATGGGCCTGCAAACATTAGAACTTACTGCGATATTTGCAGAATTACAGTGGATTTTGTAAAGCACTATAAAATTCGTTCTTTTAACTTTTTTTGAAATCGATGTAAAAAATTTAATTAATTTTTGTGTCGTCAAGGTAACAAATTATGTTGTGCAGAATTTATTGGAATTTTCGAAACTGCCTTTCGATTTGCGATGCGATGGTTGTTTATTGAATAATTCACCATCAAAAACGAACGGGTAATTTTTCATTCAAACTGAAACATCTCTGTATGGAAATGTCCTACAGGAACGTTGAAGGAACCAAATGAAAGCTGGTTGATAATGTTAATTCGATTTGCTGTTGAGTTGATTAGCAAAAAACTGTGTTAGTCCTCTAAATATTTGGAAAAACTGAAAAATGTTTTTCTTATTTCTTGCCGCCAATGTAGTCCACTATACCTACACACACCAATATAAAAATATGTACGTGTAATATTGTAGCTTCAAAATGATGTATATCTCATACATATAGGTTGATTTTTCACGAAGTTACATCATGTTTATTAACACTTAAAATTTCCGACTTCGAACTCTCTTCCTCTATTTTTTTGTTTAGTGTATACGACATTGGCAGGCCTTTTTGTCAGCAGTTCGTCTTCAAAATAAAGTACATATAATGTAGTACATAAAGTACTTGATAGATCAAGTAAAAGCTGTCTACAAACAAAGTACGACTGTCATTTCATAGTTTATCCGTATAGTTTATCATATCTGTGTATTGAAGGATCTCACTGTAACGTTCTAAGATAAGCTGAATCAATGAACTATTCTGATGCATTATTGGGTTAGTACGACAATAAATGTCTTAGTATTGTTGTCTTAGAGAATTTGAAATTCAAATTTTATTCAATGATTTTATGTGCGCCTTCTTTATTTGCCGGTCTCTGTAATTCCATCGTTTTCTGAGAGGCGTAACAGGAGTAACGGTTCAGCAATCGGACAAAGGTTCGCGAATCGGATAGACGGGGTTAAACGCTGATTCATAACGTTCAAACGGCACCGAAGCTTTTACACACGAAAGCTAAGCTGCGCAGCATAACACATTGTCACGCTTTGTGCGAGCATGCAGGGAACAGTGTTGTCAAATAAGTTATTGTTATGGAAAATCGATAATATGTTTGAAAAAATGCTAAAAATTATCATATCAAAAATTACCATCTCCTATATTGTATGATCAATTTAAATTACGAATAAAGTATTAGTGAAGGGTATCAACAATAGTTGATATTTTTTTTCCAAAAAGTAATAGATATAAAACCAGCTGTAGATATGAATATAATTCAAATATAACGAGAACTATTATGCTTTCTAAGAGATTTAAAAATTGAATTTAATATTATATTATTATTACCAAATCCTAGGTTTCCGTTGTTTTTCTTCCAAAATTTTACAACTAACCTTATTGTTTTGATCAACCCATTTGAATCATTTGAAGCAACGCTTGAAACTTTCTACAAACAATACCACGATGAGCTTGCTTCTAAGAAACATGAGAGGAATACAAAAAAAATTATCTAAACTTAAAACATCATCAATCTTCGTAACATTTTTCAGTTCCATAGAGCCGGCTGGGTGAAGTAGTTAATACTGACGTTTGGTATTTCTCATGTAGGCATGGAACAAAAACTATGAAATAGAGGAGTTGATAATAGCATTACATTATACAGAGTGGCAGATAGTTGACCCGGAAGATTTCAGAAAATGATAGAGAATCATATTTGATGAAAAGACTCCTTCTACGCATATGGTCGAATCTCAATCTCAAGGGTTATAAAATTTGAACTTTTCTTAAACTGGTTCTGATTCCAGAAGTACGCTACTTAGAGCAAATCTCCTTGTGGATACTGTTGTAAAACATTTGAATTAGCGTAAAGAGTCATATTTTAAAAGTAAAAAATATGAAAGTTAGTATTCTATTCTTTTATATCCCGTTTATTTTTATAGACTCAGTTACATAAGGTTTAGGGATCCACATTCTTGACTATATTTTTGATACTGTTATATATTGATATTTTCTATCTATGGAGAGTGAAATATGAAACCGATTACTCGCAGTCGACTCGAATTAGGATAGGGCCAGTTTTCTTCAGGAAGAGGAAGGGATAAAAGAGATTGAGACAATATTGGTGATTAAAAGAAATTTCCAATTCGTTCCCTTAGAAGTTATTATCAATTTTCTCCCAAAAATGCATGATAAATTTATTTTTTCTCATCAACCAAATTGAAACTCTCTAACCACTATACAATTCGTCCTTTGATACCCAATCTATTTTTTTTAAATTTTCGCTGCAATATCATGTTTATTTATTTATTTATTTATTTATTTATTTAAATCTGATTCATCTGACATCTGTGGTCTTAATGAATAAATATATAATAATATAGTACAATTATTTATACAATCGACGAACTAGTTAATCTGTTTTTAAAGCGGCTGGATGTCTCGCCGAAATCAAATAGATCCTCCACCAATGTGAAAGTTCGAATCATCGACGACAGCGGTTCGTTGTATCCGAATAAAGTACGATGAAATCTGTTCTGTAGCAAAGATCGCTGTCGGAGAGGTCGTTGAGCAGCACGAAGGTCCAGTAATGAAAGTTGTCGAGGAGAATCAACTTCCCCATTGAACAGCTTTGATACGAAAACTGCCTGTTGTATTCTGCGTCTTCTCTCAAGAGTGTCCAGGCTTAAAAGTCTGCATCGATCCGGGTAAGCAGGAAGATTCAATGGATCGCGCCAAGGTAGATGACGCAAGGCCAACCGGATGAATCTTCGCTGTACACGCTCAATCCTCAAATTCCAGAAAATCACATTTGGAGTCCAAACAACGGCTGCAGTTTCGAAAATTGGTCGTACTAAAGCGCAATATAAGGACTTCAAGCAGTATGGGTCAGTGAAATCCTTCGCAATCTTCGAAATAAATCCGAGCTGTCGGTTTGCCTTGGCAATGATTGAGGTGTAATGAGCGTTGAAGTTCAATTTCTGATCCAGCACTACTCCGAGGTCAGTAACTTTTTCAACTCTTTCAAGCAAAGCACCGTCGATGCAGTAATCAAACTGTAACGGACTTTTGGAACGATGGAACGTCATGACGGAGCACTTCGGTACGCTGATAATCAGTTTGTTTAGATGGCACCAGTCAACAAACACATTCAGCAAATGTTGCAAGTGTTGGCAGTCTTCAGCTGAACGGATCATGCAGAATATTTTCAAATCATCAGCATAAATTAATTTGCAGTTCAACCCTAATTTCGCAGCAATGTCATTGAAAAATAATATGAACAACAAAGGGCCTAAGTTGCTTCCTTGAGGGACTCCAGAAGAATTGCAGAAGCACGAGGAAACGCAGCCATGAATTTTAACGCGCAGTTTTCTTTCCGTCAGGTATGATCTCATCCACGACACGAGTTTTGCAGATGATCCGAGACGTGATAGTTTAGCCAATAGTATGTTGTGGTCGATCCTATCGAAAGCCGCCTTCAGATCGGTATAGATGACATCGACTTGAGCCTTGCCCTCCATAGCAGTAATGCAGGTGTTGGTGAAGTTCAACAGATTCGTGGTGACCGACCTGCCGGGCATGAAGCCGTGCTGATCGGTAGAGATGTAACGCTTGGATTGAGTAAGAATAACTTCACTGACGATGATCTCAAATAGCTTGGACGCAGCCGACAAACTTGTTATTCCACGATAGTTCCTGACGTTTCGTTTATCACCGTTTTTGAAGACAGGAAACATGAAAGACTCCTTCCAAATTTCAGGAAATACTCCATCATTGAGTCATCGGGTAAAGATGACAGAAAGTGGCTCGGCTAGATCAGCAGCGCAGCGGCAGAACAATACCGATGGTATGCCGTCAGGACCCGGCGAAAGCGAACTTTTCAATTTTTTTGCAGCGGAGATCACCATGGCAGGAGTGACCACGAACGTCGTCAAACTTATGACGTCCATAGGAACACCTAAGGAGGCAAACTTAACTTGAGCTTCACTGGCTGGTATATGGTCAAACACGGATGTAAAGAACTTGGCAAAAAGCTCACAGCATTCAGTATGAGTATTCGCTTCGACGTCGTTATAGAGCACGTTGCTTGGGAGGGTTGAGTTTTTCCTCTTACTGTTGACGAATTTCCAAAAGTTTCTCGGATTTTGTCGCAGATTGGTTTGCATTCTCAAGACGTGGGCCTTGTACAAAGTTGAATTCAGCTTACGATACGCATTACTTGCATGTTGAAACCTGAGTTTGCTGTCAGACGATTGTAGAACACGATGTTTTCGCTGACAGGCGTTTTTTTCGCGTTTCAGCTGTCGAAGTAAAGCCGTACTCCAAGAAGGCGAAACTGGACGCCTTCTGTGGGGTACATTCTCCCGCAACCAACGTTGAATGGTGAAACAGAAATCGGAGGCCATTTCATTAACATTTTGACAGGCATTCAGGTATGTCCAGTTAAGAGTGGGGAGGTGATAACCAAGTGCACCGTAGTCGATTTTTCCAAAATCGTGGGTGTATTCATCGGCAACAGGATACCCGTCACTGTACTGGCACGTACGAGGTACTGGTAGAGATATTTCCAATGGTGGATGATGCGTATCCACGGGTAACAGTGCAACCACAGCTGTATTGACGATTACATTACAGCCATTTGAGCAAAAAACAAGATCAAGAGTTCGATCCAGTTGATTGCGGTGCCAATTGACTTGACTTAAATTCAAAAAGTCCATTCCATCGATCAGAGCAGCACTCGACGCAGATACCGTCGAAGCTCCTGCTGGTAAAACTTCGCCGCCAGCACTCTGCAACCACTGTAGGCGAGGTTGGTTGTAATCACCACAAAGCAGCACCTGATCTACACATGTAGCATTGTCACAAAGATCACGAACAGAGGCCACATGTTCATCTATCAACTCCACGTCGCGACTACGATCAGGTGGGATGTACACAGCACCGATTGCTAATCGTTTACTTCCGATGACAATGACGGCAAACACCTGTTCCAATCTTTCCCCGTGAGGCGTGTGGATTTGCGTACAAGAATAGCGATGGTGAACCGCTATTAATACGCCACCGAAGCTCGTTTTATTGCTATTTATACAACTACGGTCGCAACGAAGAACGTTAAATGTCGATCCAAAGATTTGCAGAGAATCGATACAATCGTTTAATCCAGTCTCTGTTAATATGATGACGTCGTAGTTACAGTCCGTAACCGCCAAAAGCAAATCGTCGATTTTAGTCCTAACACCTCGGACATTTTGGTAGTACAGCCAAACACAATCGACAGGGGCAGCAACGGGTTGTGGTGGCAACCATACATTGGTTGCATCGCTAGAACCAGTGGACGGATGAGAATCTGAAGAACTAAAAACACTGTCGTACTTGCCGAGAAACACTTAAACACTTCCTGATGAGCCTTTATTCATTTTAATTTAATTTTTCATTTTATCCATTCATATATACTTGCAGGATAAGGGCTTCTTGTTTTCAAATTTCAGATCTTAAATTCTCGGCCGAATTTATAATTTCTTCCTTCTAACCAATCTCTACACTCTCGATTGAATCTTCAGCGTGGATGAAAGATTTTAATTTCAACTGGAAGCTGGTTGCACAGAATAATTGCTTACACAAAGAAAGAGTCCCTGAGATCAGAAGTGTTTACGTGAGGCAAAACATAGCTTCTGATTCGCGTGCCTCTAAAAGACGTCTTCTTATAATCACGTGTAACGTTGCTGCCTTGGGGCTTAAGAACAATTAAGCAATTTCACGCCAAATCAGCCAAAAACAGCCGAGTTTGAAGCTACCCTTTTCATTTTTTTAAACCCTGTACATAAGATGGCAGCTTCCCAGAAACACAATTTTCGTTATCAGATGACTTACTCCAACTACGACTGACTTTTATTTAAAAGAGGGTATCCAGAATGACTAACCTTTATTTGTTAAAAATCGTAACTCGAAATCTATTAAATACCTAGATTTCGAGTTACGATTTTTATAAATAAAGGTCAGTCATTCTGGATACATTCTGGATTAAAAAATAATTATTTCTATTCAGCAATTCCAAATGAAATCGGCAAATGACAAAACATGAGTATTTTTGATTCGAATGAAAGTTTGTAGTTCGTTTGGGTTGGAGAAAATATGAGTTTTCCACAGCAATTGGGATTTTTTTTTGCTCAACTGTAACTTTCGAAAAGGGCGTATCGATTTCAATAACAGAAATCTTTGATAATTTATCTCTCAAAAACTATGAGTCGTACCAGAATAGTGTTTTAGAAAGAGTTATAGAGTATTGATGTTAAACCGAGAAAAAAATATACACAGAGAAAAAAATTAGTACTCTTTTTTTATTTACAAAAAAAACTTTAATTTTCAATATCTAAAACATATATATTTTAATTTTTTAATGTTGTCATATAAAATAGAGGTCATGTAGAAAATTAAAAAAAAAATAGCTCAATATGGTAAAACTATTTTTGACGAACTTTGTAGAACATCGAATTGTTATGAATTTTCGAAACTTCGAATTTTTGTATGCTAATAATCTTTTTTAGCCACAAATTATAAATCCTGATGTGATTTAAAATAAAAAAGCCCATTATCAACCTCTTTCCAAATGCAATCATTCTCGAGATATTTAAAAAAACATTTCTAATTTATTGTCTTTTTTAATTTTTTTTTTAAATTTTTATATGTACTTTCTAAATGCAGCCATTCTTGTCTTTTTATAGTAATAATAAATTTAACCCATTAGTGCCCAGCGTATGAAATTTAATACGCAAAAATGCCCATTTTTGAAAAAGACGGGTGGGTAATGTCGGGGACATAACCGGAGTGACGTAGGACTATACAAAGGGGACAGCTTTTGTTAAATATATATTTTAAATATTTTATTTTATTTTCTTCTCCTACGTGAATACCTACCTATCTACCTGAAAAATTGATTAGTTTACCGTTTACTCTTTATGAATATGTTGATGGTTCTGAAAAGAACCGTTGGTGTTGTGTTTTTGTTATCACTCGATATTCCCATCTTGTTCGGTTAAACCTTCCTGTTTAGCTATTGCGTTTGCCACTCGCCACAGCTTTCACAGTTGGAAAATTTCTTCCCATCCAGCTTGTGACATGTTCAGTAAATTACATTTAATGCGACGTGCCGGAGAAACACTATGCCACTCGCTGAAACTAATTGTTGCCTTGATGAACGCCGAACCGAAGCTGCTCTGTTCTTGATGCGGGTTTTCTGATCGTCGTGAGCAGCTTTGCAAGCCAACTCGAGCACTTCGACGGCCGAAACTCTATAATCGCTGTTAGGTATACTGGTGCTCCGGCACCAATCCGTTCGGCCTTGTTACCCTTGCGGAGCAATCAGTAAATGCGACCAACAGGGATCTGGAGACCTGCACGGTTCGAGTGAGACTTTGCCTTTCCCTTAACTTGTCCTCCTTTGTTACGTCCACGATGCCGATGCCGTACAACCACACGGGTTTACGGTTTGAAAGAAAATAACATATTTTTTTGGGGACCGCGTGTTTTATACTCTAGCGGTACACACTCACAGGATAGAGACAAATCGGCAGATTCAGCCAAAGGGGCGAGTCCAACGAGACGAATGAATGAGCGTTAAAAGGGAGCGATGGCAAAAAAATACATTCATTACGATTTGTTCGCTCGTTGGATTCACATGCAGGCGAAAAAGGGTCCTTTTCAGGATCACAACATTATCTTCAATCTAAAGAGTTTATTGTTTTGTTATCACTCGATATCCCCATCTTGTTCGGCTAAACCTTTCTGTTTAGCGATTGCATTTGCCACTCGCCACAGCTTTCACAGTTGGAAATTTTCTTCCCATCCAGCTTGTGACATATTTTACAGTAAATTACATTCAATGGCACGTCGCATTACCACCACTCAGTATCGGATTGGAGGTAATTTTAACCTGTAATTGAACATTTGCGATGACAGTGGTACAGTGTCGACTTTCAATGTGGGGTCATAATTTGGACCCCGAACTCTATGTTTACAAAAATGTCCAACTAAATATGTCGAATTACAGGTCCGTCCAATTAGCTAAATGTCGAGATAAGTGTAAATTACTGTACTTTCAATCTAGAAGCATTTCTGCCAAATTCACATACTCATCATATCCTGGCAAACAAATTATGAAAAAATCAATTTGTGTTTTATTATTAATTTGGATATTGTTTTAGAAAGCATTGAACTGTATTTCCTAAACTCTTTTTTGGAAGGTTTAATGGCCCTGAAAAGTGCCTTGTTTTATGGAATGGTTCCAATTTAGAAAACTTTGTACTCGTGGTTTTAAAAAAAAACCATTTCGAACGCCCTCGATGCCGCCTTGTTCTGGATTTGCCACCAAAGCAGTTTGAATAAAGAACAAACTTTTTTCTTCTGCTACCTGATGCCGTTTTGCGATTGCGTTTGCCACTCGCCACTCGCTGCAACTACCTGTTGTCTTGATGTCCACCGAACCGAATGTGTTCTGTTCCGAATGCAGGTTTTCTTATCGTCGCGAGCAGCTTTGCCAGCTAACTCGATCACTTCGGCGGCCGAAGCTATATAACGCCGGCCAGGTGGACTGGTGCACTGGTACTAACGCGCTCGGCCTAGCTACCCTTGCGGGGAACTCCAGATCAACACGGTTCGAGCGGGATTTTGCCTTTCCCTTCACTTTTCCTCCTTTAACATGTCCGGACATGGCTGCTTGGGTTGGTTTGTTGATGTGTTGTGATGCGAACCGATGTGGTGTACGGTTTGAATGAGAATGATCGTTACGGCAGCGGAGCGGGGATTTTTAAGCTGACTGGCTGGCTCGAGAATTACGCATGTGTGAGACTGCGACCAATGTTTCGTTCATTTTTTTTCTTTTTCCTTTCCAATCGTGCTTCATTCTATTTCGCTGCTGTGTTTTACCTCTTAAAGGATTCTAAATTGCTTAAATCTGTAACACAACACTACTAGACGAGTGTAGAAAATTATATCTAGCAAAAAATCCGAAGAAAATTATGAAACCGCAAAAAAAAAAGTTTACTTTTGAGCGTATGAAATTTCATATGACATGTCATGTTTCATGTGTCAACAAATGATATTGACTTTGTCATCGTGCCCCCAAGCGGTGGAGACAGCGGTGTGGATGCTGGAGATAATGACTCGGAGGACGGCCCTTCCGGTTTTGGAAAACAAATGAATGTCGAGAGCAACATTGAACGAGGCCAATCACAAGAATGCTTCCTGGGGCAGCAGCAAGAAGCGGAGACACTGGGAAAAAATTACCTTAAATTCGGATGAGTGACATAAATCCAGCAAGGTTCATGCAGATCAAGCCTATACACTTTAACGGAGTTGAATATTATGAAATAAAACCGTTTTGTTCGATATTCAAATGATTTCCATTTTTTATACTGTAATGGCTCAGCGTATGAAATTTCATACGTCAGATATCTCAACTTCCAAAGAACTCCAAACCAAAATATTGCGTTTCCCCCCGGTTTCGGGACAAACCTAGATAGACTAGAAAGTTTCATGCTATTTGGATCAAGTTCTTGTACACCTGGGCAGTAATGGGTTAAGGAGTACATTGATCGGATCCAGACTGGCCTTAGAGAAAATCCATCATCTTTTTGGTCGTTTGTGAACTCGCGCATAAAAATCACCTGGTATTCCGCTTGACGTAACATATGGCAGCCAAAACTCCATCACCAGTGCGAATCTTTTTGCTGAATTCTTCCACAGCGTTTTCGAGCATTCTGAGATTCCTCCGTCGCATGTTGGTCAATTGTCAAGCTATAATATTCGCATGCAGCAGCCTCACTTCAGTCGCGCCGATATTTTTGAAGTTCTTCGTTCGGTTGATGCATCGAAATGTCCAGGTCCGGACTATATTCCACCATCCTTCGTCAAGAACTGTGCAGCATCGATAGGACAACCATGGTGGGTTGGAGGTTCATCGAATGCTTTCGGGTCTTTACCGGAACCAAATCATGGATTATTTCGTAAATGTTTTCATAAAACACGAATAAGGCTTCGTCCACGGAAGGAAGGTTTAGTAACAGTAGTAACCGTAATGCTTCTTATCTATCAATGGCACAAGCGATGAGAAAAAGACGCTTCGATAGTTGCATAGTCAAATGGATCCAGGGCATGCTCACACATAGACGAATCACCTCGGAGCTGGGCGGATCGTCATATGTGATTTCAACGAAAGGTTGCCCACAAAGAGAGGTTTTATCACCCCTCCTTTGGTCACTTGTAGTTGACTACCTTCTGATAAGTTTAGAGGTAAAAGGATTCGAAGTTGTGGGCTTTGCCGATGATCTAGTCATAATGGTATGAGCCAAGTTTGACGACGTGTTATCGAGCAGAATGCAGATGGCCTTAAATTTTACACAATCTTGGTGTATCACAGAAGGTCTGAGTATAAATCCCTCAAAAACAACAATTATTCCGTGAAATATCTAGGTGTAATCTTAGATGCTAAGTTAAACTGGAACGCGCACTTAGATTCAAGAATCAGCAAGGCCAACTCAGCTCTATGGCATAGGTTATCCTATGCAATTGTGCGGCCTAGGATAACCTATGCCTCACTTGTATGGTGGCCAAAGACTAAGGAGACTGTAGCTACAAAATAGTTAAACAAATTCCAACGACTAGCATGCGTTGCAATTACTGGAGCAATGCGAAGTACACCCTCAAAGGCATTGGAGGCTATCCTTCACCTGGTACCTTTGAACCAATATGTTCAGCTAGAGGCTAAAAAAAAGCGCTCTAAAGCTTAAAAGATGGAAAAAAATACTAGACGGGACAAAACTGGTCACTTGAGCATCCTGAATCTTTTACCCATTGGACCAGCCTCAGAGATGAAAAATGATTGGATGGAACCTAGGACCAATTATAACATTCCATACAGAGTGACCAACGTTCGTAATGGTTCAATCATGTTCTACACTGATGGGTCGAAAATAGGAATCCGAACAGGTGCCGGAGTATATGGTCCCAGAACAAAAATCTCTGTGGCTATGGGAAACTGGCCAACAGTTTTTCAGGCAGAAATAGCTGCAATAATAGAATGTCTAAATGTCTGCCTCAAAAGAAAGTACATATAGACATGCTAACATCTGCATATTCTCT
The DNA here is from genome assembly GCF_029784135.1 of Toxorhynchites rutilus septentrionalis. Classification (NCBI taxonomy): domain Eukaryota; kingdom Metazoa; phylum Arthropoda; class Insecta; order Diptera; family Culicidae; genus Toxorhynchites; species Toxorhynchites rutilus. The sequence continues at coordinate 76,637,714 of NC_073745.1, forward strand.
AACAGTCAAGTGGCACTTGAAGCTCTAAATGCCTTCAAGTGCTCTTCAAAAATTGTCTGGGAATGCATTTCCCTTTTACGGCAATTAAGTCAGATAAGTTCGGTACAATTGTACTGGATTCCTGGCCATTGCGGTATAGAGGGCAACGAGCGAGCAGATGAACTTGCCAGGAACGGCTCAAACTCACCATTCACTGGTCCAGAACCATTCTGTGGACTCTCCGACTGTGTGTTGAAAAGCCAGCTGAAAAAATGGGAAGACCGGGAAGTGACAGCCAATTGGATGACTGCAAAACTTAAACAGGCGAAAAAATTTATTACGCCGAGTATTAAAATTACTCAACAGCTGCTAAGCCTTAATAAAAAAGACTTAAGCACATTCACTGGTCTTGTAACAGGACACTGCCCGAGTAAATACCATCTTTAGAACATTTTAGTAAATACCATATTTAGAACATAGACTTCAATAACTTGATAAAGCTATTCTGGAGCCCAAGAAAATTTGGTCTGCGTCGCCGATCAGGATTATAAATTTTATCAAACAGATTATTCCTGATTGGCACCTGTGTGAGGCAAGACGTGCCGTCTCATATTCCACCATATAAAGGGTGTGTCACATCAAATTGCATCACGGAAAAAACGCTGTAGAAATTCGCCCAGTAGACCGATCCTTTTGAAAATTTTAGACAGTAAAATAAAAACTATTAAACAACTTTTGGCATTTTCTTTTTATTCATACTTCGAGCCCAAGCCCGTATGCTCGCACCTTCCTCTTTACCCCGTCCATAAGGTTCTGTACAACGTCAGGTTGTAGTTTTTTTTTTAACAGAAATCCATTTTCTCTTGAAGTCCGCCTCCGATTTGACAACTTTTGGGTTCTTCCTGAGGGCCTGCTTCATAATCGCCCAATATTTCTCTATTGGGCGAAGCTCCGGCGCGTTGGGCGGGTTCATTTCCTTTGGCACGAAGGTGACCCCGTTGGCTTCGTACCACTCCAACACGTCCTTTGAATCCGAAGCGAGATCCGGCCAGAAGATGGTCGGGCCCTCGTGCTGCTTCAATAGTGGTAGTAAGCGCTTCTGTAGGCACTCTTTAAGGTAAACCTGCCCGTTTACCGTGCCGGTCATCACGAAGGGGGCGCTCCGCTTTCCGCAAGAGCAGATCGCTTGCCACACCATATACTTTTTGGCAAACTTGGATAGTTTCTGCTTGCGAATCTCCTCCGGAACGCTGAATTTGTCCTCTGCGGAGAAGAACAACAGGCCCGGCAGCTGACGAAAGTCCGCTTTGACGTAGGTTTCGTCGTCCATTACCAGGCAATGCGGCTTCGTCAGCATTTCGGTATACAGCTTCCGGGCTCGCGTCTTCCCCACCATGTTTTGCCTTTCGTCGCGGTTAGGAGCCTTCTGAACCTTGTATGTACGCAGGCCCTCCTGCTGCTTGGTCCGCTGGACGAATGAACTTGACAAATTCAGCTTATTGGCGACATCCCGGACCGAACTTCTCGGATCACGTCTAAACTGCTTAACTACGCGCTTGTGATCTTTTTCACTGACGGAGCATCCATTTTTGCCGTTCTTCACCTTCCGGTCGATGGTTGGGTTCTCGAAGTATCGTTTTAGTACTCTGCTGACCGTGGATTGGACGATTCCCAGCATCTTACCGATGTTCCGATGTGACAACTCCGGATTCTCGAAATGAGTGCACAGGATTAATTCACGACGCTCTTTTTCGTTCGACGACATTTTTCCAAATTTACGAAAAATTGACAGTGAAGCATGGCCAACGTGATCTATACACTCTTATCTGATTAAAAGCGAAAGCTGAAGGTATAATTCCTAAAAATTAAATTTCTACAGCGTTTGTTCCATGATGCAATTTGATGTGACACACCCTTTATTATATGTCGTCTCGAGCTCGATCAATTATCACAACCGCAGCTCTCGTCAGAGAGAGTCAAACAGCCAACAAGGTAAGACGTGCATTCGTGATCCGGGTGCAATGGGTGATTCTCAGCGGCGGAATCAAGTTACACATTTGGCGACTGTAACAGGTTGTGTTTTGTTATCGCGTAATACAACTGTCAAAACAAAACAAAATATCCTGGAAATCACTCATTGGCATCCATTAAATAATCTGATGCGACCTTTGAGGAAGTGAATTCAAAGTAATGGATTTGTTGTGCTCAGGGAAAAGTGAGTAAGTTGAGTCGCAATTTTCTATGTGCGCTGCGAGAGGTGTATTGAGAGTACACAGTGAGTTGAGAGCAGCGCAAACATGAGTAAAAAAAGGCGAGTTGTGAGAACCGCCGATTTAAGTGTGCGCTGGAAGAGCCACATAAAGTAGTAACAGCTATAGGAAGAAACAGCGTGTTGAGAGGACAGCTGGAATAAAATGCGTGTTGGGAGAACCGCAAATATTAATGAAAAAGCGAGCTGTGAGAAACCGCAATGCAGTGAGAGAGCTGCCTGAGGGAAAAACATGATTAGACAAGCGTCCGCAGAGAACCGCAAAAATCTGTGCCCTGGGAGAGCCACATAAAAGTAACGAAGGGAGAAACGCATACATACATAGCGAGCTAAGAAGGCCGCTCGCTTGATATATGCATGCAGAAGAAATACAAACACATCTTTACACAGATGTGCCAATCAAAATAGGTTGGTGGGGTAGAAGGAAAAAGGCGCAGACGAGTATGCGTAAAACGAACTTAGTTAAGTGGTGTTTATGAGAGCACCGAACAAAGCAATTAAGTGAGAATATTTTCCGTACCCCTCATAGATGATACGGTCATTGTATGATGCAAACTGTACTTCGCCAAGCTCTATCTATCAGATGCATAAAGTGATGGATCGCGTGAAATTACCATATTTTTATCAGCAATCAGAATGTGTCGTTTCACTCGTATGATGTTCGGCATCAGTAGCGCACCGAATTGTTGCGTAAGGCTGTGGATAATAATATTGTATATATTGATGTTGTTTTTTTATATGCAGAAACCAGATGAGAGAGACATTACCCAATTCCTGCAAATCATAGATCCAATAACCTTTCTCTAAATTCACGTTCAATCAGACGCGTTTTAGATTTTTGGAACACGAGCCTAGTGAAAATGGTTTTAATATTGAAGTGTCAAAGATGAAAAATATCTAAACATTTCGACAGTTATCCGCTTCAACTGTGCTTACATCGAGAATTTTGCGTTGTCAGACAGCGTTGAAATGGAGCTGCGGCAAAGAACATAAAAGCGCATTCAAGCTCGATAAGCGACGCATGATTATTTCGGCGATATCTCTGGAATTCTGTTCGGAGTCGAACAAAACTATTTTGTCTCCAAATGTATATCCTAAGGCATTGGACACTGTATTGATTCAAGTTAACAACGAAGATACATCACTAATAATAAGTTTTGTATGGAAATCATTCACAGCAACTGAGAGAAAATATGCTCAAAATCAGTAGGAGGGGTAGCACGGCAGTGAAAACAGTGGAGTAATTCTCATACTTTTTGTTGGGAAGGCACTTGGTGGATAATGTATTTTTCAAAAAAACAGGAAGTGGGTTATATCTATGGTATACCCGCAAGGGTGACGTAGGACTATCGTTGATTTAGAGATCATTTGTTTGAAGTTGAATCTAAATCCATTCTGAATGAATGAATAAATGAATATTTGGGAGACTTCGAAAACGAGAGCGTTACGTTGGAGGCACAAGGTTTTATGCATCCAATATAGGATACGAAAAACCTTGTTCTGAAGAATAATCTTCAGAAGCTAACCTGCTAACTGTACTTGATTGACAAATCACAAACCCAAATGTATTATATGGATATTTTATGGATAGAAAACATTCAAATAAACTTTTTCACATGAATGTATTTTTAAATTCCCAGAGGAACTGGCAGATTATTTTCAGTAACGATTACATATTTCCACATTTTCCTCGATACTGGAAGCCCACCAGTGGTTAAAACTAACTCGATAATCACCTGTTAATAGTACTTGAGTGAAAAATATTTGGTCACAGTGTTACATGAATAGAAAACATTCAAATAAACTCTTTCACATGAATGTATTTTTAAATTCCCAGAGGAACTGGCTGATTATTTCCCAGCAATGATTAGATCTTTCCGGAACTTTCTCGATGCTGAATGACATCCAAACGGAAAGAATTCTGCGCGTGTATGTGTCGATCCTTCGCCGTCCACCTCCTCCAGCACGTTAGGCAACGATGTTGTCTTGTCGATGTCCTCACGAAAAATGAATGTGTCTCACCACCAGAATATCGCTTAAGTATGCTTTTTGTGTGTGATTGAATCGAGAGAAGGTGTGGTTTACGATGGCAATTTGGAAGGCAAACTAGAGGGGAATAAACTCTCTGAGCTCGGAACTTTCGGCGACAGAGCAAGAATCGATTGCGGGCGCATACAATATTGGATACGGAAATATCCTACTGATGGGGAAAAATAATCTTCAGAAGCTATCCTGTTAATTGCGATTGATTGAAAAATCACAAAACCAAATGTATTTGGTCACAGTGTTACATGGATAGAAAACATTCAAATAAACTCTTTCACATGAATGTATTTTTAAATTCCCAGAGGAACTGGCAGATTATTTTCAGTAACGATTAGTTATTTCCACATTTTCCTCGATACTGGAAGCCCACCAGTGGTTAATACTAATTCGATAACCATCTGTTAATAGCACTTGCTTGAAACATATTTGGTCACAGTGTTACATGAATAGAAAACATTCAAATAAACTCTTTCACATGAATGTATTTTTAAATTCCCAGAGGAACTGGCTGATTATTTCCCAGCAATGATTAGATCTTTCCGGAACTTTCTCGATGCTGAATGGCATCCAAACGGTAAGAATTCCGCGCGTGTATGTGTGTGTGTGTGTGTGTAGCGGCTGCTTCGAGATCTTCCCGGGGAACTGTTTGTGGCATCACTCTCCTCCTGATGGATTCATGTCTAGCCTAAGGTGCACAAACAGGCTCTTGGTGACACCGTTCATCAGTGCTTTCATGATAAACGAAAAGCTTCACCACAACAGCGGCAACATGCTCCAATCGCTGTTCAATTAGAACTGAGTGGATTTCCGAGCGGCGCTCGCTTATATACCGATTGGTGCTTTCAATAGCCTGTTTTGAAAGCAATTTTAAGACTATTGAAACAAGTTTTTGGATCAAAAAGTAACAAGTATAGAACGCGTAGACATTTTATCTTTCGAATGAAGTGTTTATCATACCATTTCGTTCAGTTGTTTAGGAGCTATTAACGCTCAAAATCTCGGTCTCCGGCGTAACGCTTTCGTTTTCGAAACTTTGATTTTACACCCCGGTATAGAAATGAAAGACGTAGTCCTACGTCAAAATAAGTCCATATGAACATAGATTTGTGAATGCACGAAGCGAGACGAAACGTTATTCATGCCATGGAAACTCAAACGTGGCCGATGAGCTTGATGAAATTAAAATCCGTAGCGGCGATCTAGATTCCATAGGAGGAATCATAGTGGAAACTGGTTGTGTCGCCATTCCTCAAAAGTTTCAAGGCTAAACATTGGGGATAGCTCACGCAAAACATCCACTTAAAGCCAGTGAAGTGATTCTCAGCGGCGGAATCAAGTTACACAGCACCTATCACGCTATAGTCCACTCTTTCATCAATAAGTAGTAGATAAGCTTGAAGTGTAGTATAAAAAAGGGGTATACCACAATAGTTCAAAATAATGGACGCAGTGGTTCACACCCAACAGGGGGAAAAAACCGTTCCCAATCCAATGCCGCAATTGTCGAGTTAACCGCATCAAAATCCCACCGTGCAAAGTTATACTCACGGTATGCTCAGGAATCGGACGACTGATGATCTTCAATACTGATGTCCCCTTTCAGTACGAACTGTTTATGGTGACGGTCAACATTTAGTATGGCGGAAAGCGGCTCGAATAGCTGAATGGGTTGCGGATCACTGACGAGTGGCATGTCGAGAAGCTTGCCATTCACGTCGGCAAGATCGTTGATTTGTCTGAGTCCTGTAGACAGTAAAGACTCAACCAGAGCAACCTCCTGTTCGGACGAGGCATTCAGCGGCAAAAATCCTTGCACATCTTCATCAAAATTCCAAACCAAATTTGGTAGGTTATTATAACTCAAGACGATAGTCGTGTCACGTGGGCTGGCCATTTCGAGTAGCTGAATGACGGTGTCGGCATGTTTTGTATAAATGTCGAGATGACTGCAAGGACGGATGACTTGCACAGTAACTTGCTCGAGATTACCGCTGTCTTCGAGATGTATGGCTTTACAATTCACCTTAGTGTTCACGGCAATCAGAACACCACCACCTCGTCGGAGTGCACTAGTACCAGGATTCCGGTCAAAACGATAGATGGAATAATTTTTTGCGAGCTCAGCATTCGAGATGTTCGTGTTTAACCATGGTTCAGTGAATACTACAACGTCGAAGTCACAAGAAAGTAGAGAATGAAGAAGTGCGTTTGTTTTTGTCCTTAACCACGAACGTTCTGGTAATAAATAGTCAAGTTATTACGACTGATAGCAGAAACGATGACGTCCTCATGAGTGCTGATTGAGGGTGGCGGAGTTGTTACGTCGACGTTGATGCTCCCGGGTCGGCTGTTGGCGCAGGTTTCCAAAAATGCCGTGAGGTGGAGCCATTGTCCTCAAATTCTAGAAATTCAATCCCTTGCGGCCCAGTAGAGGGGTCCATTGCCTTTGTTTTCAAGTTTGGGTTGATACCCACCTTAAACGAAACGAACGTCAACGTGTTTAACGGTCGGCCCTTGGGGATGAGTGATTTTGCCACTACGTCATCCGTTAGCAAACATTCCTTGGCTAGGTTTTGGATGTCCGTTTCTGAGAACATCCAAAATCTGCTCTCTGTTCTTACGGCGGCCGCAATAGTTGCTCCGTTCGCCATCAACCCTGTACCACGGAATATTTTCGTTGGCCGTTCGAGTCGTTCGGGTTCGTCGTCGCGGGCTCTCTTTGGTGATGATCAATTGCCTAATTGAAAATGTTGTGGCAAGGGGGATAAAACCGCTGGAGAAAGTTTACTGAAGTCTTCTTGTACAGGCAAACCTGTTTTTGTGCGGTCCCTTTTCGCGTGATTCCTCGTTTGCTCGACTCTTTTTGTGCGATTTTATTATGTCATCTGGTCTTGGGTCTTGAATCACACAAACTAATCGTACAAATAATAATATCGCACCTGAACAGTCACACAAATGAGAAATCGCACAAAAAGCAACCGCACAAAAACAGGTTTTCCTGTATCTCCAATTGCAGTTCTGTAATCAAGCTGTCGTTAATCTCCGTCTGCAGCTCTTCGACAACCTTCTTACGCAGATCGTTCAATTTTTATCCCATTTTTCCATCACCAACATTTATTACTTTTGAACTACTGGACTGATTTAGTTGATCGACATATCAAATCAAAGCCAATAAGAATCAAAGCCAAGAATCAATCCGATGATCTAGGAAGATGGTTACAATCGATCATCTCCAAAGTTTAGAAGAAAGGCTGGTTTAAGGAGTTGAAGAGTTGATAGAGATTTTATCAAAATGATGTTCAGGTTGTTGTCCAAACATTCCGTGCTCAATGCACGCCACTATCGTGTCTTGCTGCTAGCATTTTTTGTAATTGTGGTAAAGGATATCATGATATCGAACAAATGACGAATGAATACTCAGCTTATATCATTCAAAATAATTTTTTGCCGCTCTGAAGCACAAAATGCTTGTTTACGCACCCAAACAAAATTTGAATCATCGTAAAACATTCCGTCCGTTCCCCCAGGAGACAATAACAAAAACAACAACTACAACAACAACAACATGGTCGGCAATACGACCATTCTCTGACTAAACTACGCGCTAAATTTCTTTCCTTACTACAGCTAACGTGCGTAAAACCATCATCGCTCCACCCGCAATTTTCGCTATATTTAAATATAAAACACGCGAGAAACATTGCCATCCGCCCTATTCATCCCGGCGTCAACTTCGGTGCGAAATACGTGAAACGCTCGCACCATCAGCAGTAACAGCAGCTTGTGGCAAGTGTTGACCGGTTGTCCCAAATGAAGGTTGGCGTAAAATGGTGCACTTCGTGGTCAGTACTTCCTTGTCAAAAGCATGAAACAATAAAAATATTTACATTGTTCAATGTGAACCTCCCCATCAGCAGGGATGCTCAGATTGTGGTTTACATGATTTGTTCGCGTGGTTTAGGATGAACGCGCGTCGGTGCTCTCAGGTGAGTTTAGCAGGCTGGTTCCCGACGGCATCGTCCACGGTTTATTATTTGAAACATCCATGCGTCGTGACGTTGATATAGTTCACTGTTGGCTGAGATGAAATGTGGGAAGCACGATTCTCGAAACAATTAAGCATAAATCAAGAAAATGATTTCACGCGCGCAGTCTTAATTATAACACCTACGATAGAGACGGATGCCAAACAGGAAGTTCGCATATTCTAAATGTGTTTTCTCAGACGAAATAGAGTGTCTCCTGCAAACAAACATCAAGTAATACCAGTAAGCTGACTATTCAATCCCGTTGTCATCGCCGTACTCGGCCATTTAATTTTAGAACCAATTCGAATGGTATCTCTCCTTTGGCGACCCGACTGCCCTGGGGTGAATCATGCAAAAATGATTGCTCATAAGTGGACCGCGGATGTCCGTCGCGCGCTTTACTCTGAACATTGCCAATTTTGCCACCCCAACAAGATGCATCTCACTTTCGACCGGCAGTTCGGTTTCAACTGCTCGCAGTCAACTCGCTCGCTATTGCCTTCAGCAATGAATGAACCTAAGAGGAGCGAAAAAAAAACAAGTAAATACGGTTGTGTTCGCCAAGCGCCAAGAATGACGGAAAATAGTCATATTTATCCTAGCCAAAATTAAATAACCGGGATTTGGTTTCAATTGAGTTGAGTCTAAATTTAGTGAAATGACTGCATGTATGTGTGATGTAACTCATTTATTTTTTTGGCTTCGCTATTGACTAATGACGGAAAGGTATTCCCACTAGACAGACGGTCCACATTCTGGGATAGAATTGAAAAAAGGTCAATAGACATGGCTAAGATAAATCACTTTGGACGCTACTTCATTTCTTACCTCCGGCAGAGAGTGTCAGCACTTTAGTTTTGTGTGTTGTGTTGATGTATCCCACGAACTCAACATTATTAAAAGGATAACGCCATATCTGCAAATCTGGAATACTGTCATCCGAAGTTGAAAATTTTAAGCGATTTTTGGCATGCTGTAACTTCGTGATGAATCAGTCAGTAGAAGCGCCATTTTTCGGGGGATTTGGTTGCAGGCTCTCAGGGTGTTGCTGGGGGTCGTGTGTTTTATCGGTGAGGGGGGGGGGGGTGCTTTGGGGGCATGTAGTTGGGTTTTTTGAATGGATGCATTTTTCGATTTTTGGCGGTTTTGTTGACAGTTGTTGTTATATTATATTATATTATGTTATATTGTGGTTTATTATATTATATTGTATCATATTATATTATATCATATTATCTGATGTTATGTTACAATATGTTTACTATAGTAGAATTCCACGTTTGTATTGGGCATGTCCCGAGGTGTTGCGATAATCATGAGCATAGCTCAAACTTCTGGAACCAAGTTTTTTTGGGATATCTATCGGTTTCACATGTTCTATTATGAATCAAGTTTCTAGATGTACATTTCTTCTTCTCCACAGCTTTTGAAGCAACAAAAAAAAAGGTGACATTCTATTATTTAATTTGGCATAATTTTATTTTATTTTTTCAATCTTCATAGATGTAGATGAATCTATGGAAAAGGGAATCTAACAGTTGAAGCACTCTCACATCAACTGATTTTTTTTTTATTAATATTTCAAATTCACCACAATTTCCTAAATTAATTATTTTCATACTGCTGCTAATGTGACAACGAACAGATGGCCAGAATGCTTTTGTAATATTCAACAATTTACTATCATATAATTTCATTAACCATTTCTTCTTCCAGCAGATACCACATGCATTTAGTAATAGTAATAGTAATAGTAATAGTAATAGTAATAGTAATAGTAATAGTAATAGTAATAGTAATAGTAATAGTAATAGTAATAGTAATAGTAATAGTAATAGTAATAGTAATAGTAATAGTAATAGTAATAGTAATAGTAATAGTAATAGTAATAGTAATAGTAATAGTAATAGTAATAGTAATAGTAATAGTAATAGTAATAGTAATAGTAATAGTAATAGTAATAGTAATAGTAATAGTAATAGTAATAGTAATAGTAATAGTAATAGTAATAGTAATAGTAATAGTAATAGTAATAGTAATAGTAATAGTAATAGTAATAGTAATAGTAATAGTAATAGTAATAGTAATAGTAATAGTAATAGTAATAGTAATAGTAATAGTAATAGTAATAGTAATAGTAATAGTAATAGTAATAGTAATAGTAATAGTAATAGTAATAGTAATTATCAAGTTCCACTATAGTATCAGTTATTAAAAGCTACGCCAGTAACACCGGCTGAGTGTATCCTATGGCATACCTTCACTACTAACACATTCCAAAACTCCCGAGACATTTATGAGAGGTCGTAGAGTTCTCTTCATCTCTCTTAAGTAAATGTTGAACTAACATTTCTTCCTCTTCCTTAGCAGTTGCAAGGACGTGGCCAGGACAATTCTCAACTGTTGGAGAAAACATGCTTTCATCTAAGAGGTATTACCAATCATCAGCAACGGATGGAGGCTAGTTTTTAACTTAACAGTTCTGAATTTGTACCACCTACGATATTGTGCGACTTGCTCAATGCTAAATGCTAATGCTAATGCTAATGCTGTAACTTCGTGATGAATCAGTATATACAAATGGGATATACAGTCAAAGCTCTCTATAACGACAATTTTTATAGCGACAATTCTCTCTATAACGACATGTTCAAAAGTCCCTTCAAAATCGCATATAAATTCTTTTCTTTATTAAGACATTTCTCTATAACGAACATCTCTATAACGACACGTTATCGGTTCCATTTACTAAAACATAATATTCTCTATTGCGACAATTTTCAATTTCACTCCACTCATAGTGTGTGTGTGTGCCTCAATGTCAGTGCATACGAACGTAAATAGTCTATGTTGTGTATTATAAGGTTTTATCAACTGTGAACATCTGTTCACGCTCAACTGATTTAAATTTAGGATACTTACAAAAACAGAAATTTAAGCATAAAAGATAGGGAAAGCTTCTTGAAACAAATTGATCGAAGAATTGTTGTACAGGGTTAAATTATACTATAAAACTGATGAAAAACCGGCAAATGTTTTTCGAGCATTACGGACGGATTTTGGTCGTCATGGGCGGCCTACAGAGCACACAATCGCTAATGTAGTGCGTAAATTCGAACAAACTGGATCCGTAGCGGATACTGTGAAACCTGTGCATCATCGTAATGTGCGTTCGGCCGAAAATATTGCTGCTGTTGCTGCCAGTGTGGAGGATGACCCGAATGTTTCGATTCCACGGCGTGCTCAGCAATTGGGCTTGTCAAACACATCATTGTGGCGAATTTTGCATTTGGACTTGCACCTACATCCATATAAAGTCCAACTGGTACAAAAATTAGAGCGTGGTGATCATGGAATGCGTCGGGCATACGTCGATTGGATGAACGAACAACAGCAGCAAAATGCTGAATTTTCGCATCAAATTTTCTTCAGCGATGAGGCACATTTCGAGCTCGGTGGCTATGTGAACACCTAAATTCTCCGTATATGGGGCTCAGAAAATCCACACGTGATTGTTGAGAGGCCATTGCATCCGCCAAAAGTCACTGTTTGGTGCGCATTATGGCCTGGTGGAGTCATCGGGCCGTATTTCTTTGAGAATGAGGAAGGCGAGACGGTAACTGTGAATGGTGAGCGCTATGGCCGCATGTTAACCGATTTTTTTTTGCCACAAATTGAAGATATGGATACGGATGACATGTGGTTTCAGCAGGACGGCACCACGTGCCACATAACACGACCGAACATGGCCATATTGCGAACGAAATTTGAGGGACGCATAATTTCGCGTTTTGGTGATGCCAATTGGCCGTCCAGATCATGCGATTTGAACCCGCTAGACTTTTTTTTTTGTGGGGTTATGCGAAAGACCGTGTCTATGCCAACTCTCCGCAAACTCTTGAACATTTGAAAGACAACATTCGTGGAGTTATGACCGAGATACCGTCCCATATGTGCCGAAAAGTCATCGAAAATTACCTGTTCCGGATCAAGGTGTGCGAGGAAGCCCTAGGTGGACATTTGAATGATGTTGTATTTCACACATAATGGCATAAACCAAACTTTAATTTGAAGTAAAAGTTTCATCGAAATTCTAATTCTAAGTGTGTTTTATCTCAATTTACTTTCGGAATTTAAAGTTGGAAAACCCTGTACAAGAATCCCGTCCTAAAGCAAAATCATAAATTGCATTTTGCAATAAATTTAAAAATGAATGTATTGTTTACGCAATTGTTATATGGATAAAGCTTTTAATATCGAATTCAGGCAATAGATTGAAGTATCGTTTGTTTCACTTTGAAAACATTCACTGCCTAAAATGAGCTGAAATACACGAAAATCTTTAACGCTAAAAATAAATTGGACATAATTCAAAAGCTCGAAAAGGGCACTTAAAAGACAACATTGTATATTGAATTCAATGTGCCGCGCAATGCGAATTCATTCATCATCGAAAATATGGACTAGAGTCGTGAACAGGGTAAGAATAATTGCTTCAATGATTTTCAATTTTGTCTGGCGATGAGATAAAAAAATCAATCATTCAATCAAGGGCCTATTAAATGTATTGAATAAATTGAAAAAACAGGAAGTGGGTTATATCTATGGTATAACCACAAGGGTGACGTAGGACTATCGTTGATTTAGAGATCATTTGTTTGAAGTTGAATCTAAATCCATCCTGAATGAATTAATAAATAAATATTTGGGAGACTTCGAAAACGAGAGCGTTACGTTGGAGGCTCAAGGTTTTATGCATCCAATATTAGATACAAAAAAACCTTGTTCTGAAGAATAATCTTCAGAAGCTTTCCTGCTAACTGCACTTGATTGACAAATCACAAAACCAAATGTATGTGGTCGCAGTATTATATGGATAGAAAACATTAAGATAAACTCGCTTGAATGTAATTTTCAATTCCAAGGGGAACTGGCAGATTATTTTTCAGCAACGATCATTTCTTTCCAGGTTTCTTTTCGATAACCAGCAAACGAAAAGAGTTGCGCGCGTGTATGTGTGTGTGTGTTCGTTCATTTCTTACTCTACTCTCGCACCGTGAGGACTCGAGCTCGTTAGTCTTTCGCAGACAGCTCGTTACTCTTTCAATGGTAAGACACACGAAAGCAGCTCGGATAAGCGCACCAGCAGCAGGATAGATGAAGAAGCCACATCGCTATCGACCTGGAACTTCGCATGAAATTCGTCGCTATCAGAAGTCGACCGAATTGCTGATCCGCAAGCTACCTTTGCAGCATTTGGTTCGTGGAATTGCTCAGGACTTCCAAACCGACTTGCGCTTCCAAAGTTCCGCGGTTATGACGCTGCAGGAGGCTTATTAGAAGATACCAATTTGTGTGCTATCCATGTAAAACGCGTCACATCATGCCCAAGGACATCCAGCTGGCCCATCGTATCCGAGGAGAACGTGCTATATTAGCTTAGCATATAATCAACGGCCCTTTTCAGGGCTCCAAATTTGATGGATTAGAGTTCAGAAAAGTTTTTTACAGGCCGAACTGAAAAGAGCATTTAGCGAAAATCGTGTTTTGATAATAATTCGATACCGATAAGTGCCATGGATATGGATTTCATAATGAAGAATATGAAATACATGACATGATGTAGTGAATATATCCGAAGAAATCACTGCATTATAAAATTATTTGTGTACGAATGCCGCAATCGATAGTCGACTCTAATTTGCGCTGGGTAATTTCCTCGGTGGACTCGATTCCTCCTTTGAGCATTAATAATTTCTTTCTGGCAAAACGAAGTGGTATGAATCACATTATTTGAATGATAGAATGAAGAAGTTTTCTGCCAATTTCCTTCAACCTCCAAACGTATCTTTCTCCCGTTTGTCGTTTTCGCGTTCGCTAATCCTTTCTCACAACACCCATTTCTAGTTTGAGAAATTGTTGAGTAAACATTGTTTGTCAGTGCGCGTAGAGCGGGAATTCCTAAAGATTCATTGCACCTCTAATAAATTGCCGAAAGACGTGGTCTTACGTTGATCGCACTTGATTGAAAAAATCAAAAACGAAATGTATTTGGTCGCAGCATTATATGAGTAGAAAGCAAATAATCGCTCGAAAATGACTTGATTTTCGCGATGTGAAACATTTTCCGTTTTTCATGTTATGCATCCAATATTGGATACGAAAATTTCCACTGATGGGGAAAAAAATATTCAGAAGCTTTTATGTTAATTGAGATTGATTGAAAAATCACAAAACCAAATGTATTTGGTTGCAGTGTTATATGGATAGAAAACATTAAAATAAACTCTTTCGCATGAATGTATTTTTCAATTCCCAGGGGAACTGGCAAATTATTTTTCAGCAACGATGATAACAACGAGGATTCCGCGCGTGTGTGTGTGTGTGGCGGCTGCTCCGATGTTTTAAGCGGCACCGTGGTATCTCTCTCCTCCTGATGGATTCCCTTCTGGCCTTAGGTGCACAAACAGGCTCTTGGTGACACCGTTCATCAGCGCTTTCATGATAAACGAAATTAGCTTCACAACAACAGTGACAACATGCTCCAAACGCTGTTCAATCATAACTGAGTGGGTTTACGAGCGGCGCTCGCTTATATACCGATTGGTGATTTCAATAGCCTGTTTTGAAAGCAATTTTAAGACTATTGAAACAAGTTTTTGGATGAAAAAGTAACAAGTATATGACGCGTAGACATTTTATCTTTCGAATGAAGTGTTTATCATAACATTTCGTTCAGTTGTTTAAGAGCTATTAACGCTCAAAATCTCGGTCTCCGGCGTAACGCTTTCGTTTTCGAAAGATTGATTTTACACCCCGGTATAGAAATGAAAGACGTAGTCCTACGTCAAAACATTCAAAAAAATCAGAGACTGATGGAGCATTCAACAAGCCCACTATAAGCCCACCCTTTCAAAACCAGCAAGCAGGTGATTCCAGATTATCTATTATCTATTTTCTATCTAGAGAAAAATTTGTATCGGACGAATGAGCTGAATTTCATATTCATTGTTTAATGTTTTTTGTTTCAGAATGATTAGACAACAATTGCTTTTGTTTCTAATATAATTTGATAGGTTTTTGGGAGCTTTGGCGTTTCTCTCCGTACAGCGACATCTGAGCTCTCTATAAAAACAATCTTTTATAGTGACAATTCTCTATAACGACGGTCGCAAATCTTGCATCTGCTCAAACTTGGAAGTATTAAAATATGTTAAGTAGGGGAGAGGGAGGGGGCATTCGGACACTTTTGACGTAGGACTACGTCTAACCGGAAGATATAGGGGGTGAAATGGAAATCTAGGCACTGAACAAGTAGGAAAAAATGCAAGATTTGGAACGCTTATAACTCGAGCATTTCTCAATAGCTCGCAAAGGTTTTTGCATCAATTGATAGGAAATATATCTACGCATCTATCATAACGAATAACATTTCATTTTTCTTGAGATAAATAATTGAATAATTGTGAAATATCAAGCATTGTCAAAATGCCCTATGTGCCCATTTTTGATTGGTCCATTTTGTGCTCCTCAAATCGTACCGACCAAAACGGGCAACCAGAGCAGCAGCGAAATAGAATGAAGCACCATTGGAAAAGAAAAAGAAAAAAATGAACGAAACATTGGTCGCTGTCTCACACATGCGTAATTCTCGAGCCAGCCAGTAAGCTTAAAAATCCCCGCTCCGCTGCCGTAACGATCATTCTCATTCAAACCGTACACCACATCGGTTCGCAACACAACACATCAACAAACCAACCCAAGCAGCCATGTCTGGACATGGTAAAGGAGGAAAAGTGAAGGGAAAGGCAAAATCCCGCTCGAACCGTGTTGATCTGGAGTTCCCCGCAAGGGTAGCTAGGCCGAGCGCGTTAGTACCAGTGCACCAGTCCACCTAGCCAGCGTTATATAGTTTCGGCCGCCGAAGTGATCGAGTTAGCTGGCAAAGCTGCTCGCGACGATAAGAAAACCCGCATTCGGAACAGAACACATTCGGTTCGGTGGACATCAAGACAACAGGCAGTTGCAGCGAGTGGCGAGTGGCAAACGCAATCGCAAAACTGCATCAGGTAGCAGAAGAAAAAAGTTTGTTCTTTATACAAACTGCTTTGGTGGCAAATCCAGAACAATGCGGCATCGAGGGCGTTCGAAATGGTTTTTTTTTTCAAAACCACGAGTACTAAGTTTTCTAAATTGGAACCATTCCATAAAACAAGGCGCTTTTCAGGGCCATTAAACCTTCCAAAAAAGAGTTTAGGAAATACAGTTCAATGCTTTCTAAAACATTATCCAAAATAATAATAAAACACAAATTGATTTTTTCATAATTTGTTTGCCAGGATCTGATGAGTATGAGAATTTGGCAGTTGTTCTGAGCTTATTGATAGTTGGGGACTTTCCTGATTATTCAATTTTCACCAATTCTTAAATTGTTTCCAGATTGAAAGTACAGTAATTTACAATTAGTTCGACATTCAGCTAATTGGACGGACATGTAATGCGACTTATTTAGTTGGACATTTTTGTAAACATAGAGATCCAAATTAGGACCCCACATTGAAAGTCGACACTGTACCACTGTCATCGCAAATGTTCAATTACAGGTTAAAATCGCCTCCAATGCGACACTGAGTGGCGCTTCGGCACGTCGCATTGAATGTAATTTACTGTACAATATGTCACAAAGCTGGATGGGAAGAAATTTTCCAACTGTGAAAGCTGTGGCTAAACAGGAAGGTTTAACCGAACAAGATGGGAATATCGAGTGATAACAAAAACACAACACCAAAGGTTCTTTTCAGAACCATCAACATATTCATAAAGAGTAAACAGTAAACTAATCCATTTTTCAGGCAGATAGGTAGGTATTCACGTAGGAGAAGAAAATAAAACAATATATTTAAAATATATATTTAATAAAAGCTGTCCCCTTTGTATAGTCCTACGTCACTCCGGTTATGTCCCCGACATTACCCACCCGTCTTTTTTTCCTTGATTTTTAATATTTTTTTGTAAACTTAAAAAAACTCTGAATTCATCCTGGTTGTCATTCGGACATCAATGTATCATATGAGCGTGTTAGAGGTGTGCGTTGATGCGATCACGAATGGTTTATTCAAAAAAAAATTGCCTATTTGTCCGAATGTGCCCCATGTGTGGGGCAGTTTCCAACAGTCCTGGGGCACTTTTGGACAACGAAAAAAAATTTTATAATTTAATTTTTATCAACAATTACCTCCGTTTCCTCTTATTTCCAGCATATTCTGCATTTTTCTGTTTATCAGTATTTGTCTGAAAGAAACATTCTTGCTACGAGAGTCAGTAAAAAATCGTGATTTTGCTTTCTTCCGTTTCCGAGTGGTGGTTTTCCGCGGTGAAGTTTTTGGAAAAGGTCCAACCTTTTCCGGGGACAAAGTTGCCAACGTAAAATCTAGCTGTGCTGTGGATGCAATGTTTTGCAGCACTGATATATTCCCCTAAGAGTCAGTTGCTACCTCCGCTCCAGTAGGTGAAATCATTTGAGCATTCAAAACCATTGTCCGAAAAAACCTTTCTTGAGAATGGATAGCAATCTGTCATTTAGAATCCAGCTAGTGATATTACTCAGATTTAAAGAAGCATTATATACCTTTTTGTAGTTTCGAACCATCATTAGGTCTGAGAATCAGACTGAATTGATGTTTATTGGTAAACAACAATCAGACACAAATTTTACAGTATTAAACAGTGTCCGAATGTGCCCCGTGAACGATGTCCGGTTGTGCCCCACCACAATCCGAAGACAAATCATAATTTTATCTATTAAATAAACCTTTATTTCCCCGTTGTATGCACGTTTTTTTGACGTAGGACTACGTCTAACCGGAAGATATAGGGGGTGAAATGAAAATCTAGGCACTGAACAAGTAGGAAAAAATGCAAGATTTGGAACGCTTATAACTCGAGCATTTCTCAATAGATCGCAAAGGTGTTTGATCAATTGAAATATATCTACGCATCTATCATAACGAATAACATTTCATTTTTCTTGAGATAAACAATTGAATAATTGTGAAATATCAAGCATTATCCAAATGCACTATGTGCCCATTTTTGATTGGTCCATTTTGTGCTCCTCAAATCGTACCGACCAAAACGGGCAATCAGAGCAGCAGCGAAATACAACGAAGCACGATTGGAAAGGAAAAAGAAAAAATATGAACGAAAGATTGGTCGCAGTCTCACACATGCGTAATTATCGAGCCAGCCATTCAGCTTAAAAATCCCCGCTCCGCTGCCGTAACGATCACATTCTTTGTGTGGACACCGACTGGACAACATCGTTGCTGGACGAGCTGGACGGCGAGGGATCGAGTGCCTTTCTCAAGGCAAGAGGGCGGAGGTGGTAGCGCTGGAGTAGAGTAGAGTAGAGTTTTCAAAGGGCCTTTCTCAAGGCTAGAGACGAATGAACTGCAAAAGTTTAAAGTCTCTATAATACAATACCTTCCTTCCTTTCTTCCTTCCGTAACGATCATTCTCATCCAAACCGTACACCTTATCGTTTCGCATCACAACACATGAACAAACCAACACAAGCAGCCATGTCTGGACATGGCAAGGGAGGAAAAGTGAAGGGAAAGGCAAAATCCCGCTCGAACAGTGTTGGTCTGCAGTTCTCCGTAGGTGTATCCGCCAATTGCTACGCAAGGGTAGCTAGGCCGAGTGCGTTAGTACCAGTGCACCAGTCCACCTAGCCGGCGTTATATACAGGGTTTTCCATTTCGGGCTTCCGAAAGTATACAGCCCTGCGCTGACAACCGTTTGACATAGCTGTCAACCAAAGCGTCATATCGTTAGTTGAATGTCTGCCATTTTACAATATGGATCGTTTTAGCATCGCACAACGTGTTAATTTTGTTAAATTATACTATAAAAATGATGAAAAACCTGCAAATGTTTTTCGAGCATTACGGACGGATTTTGGTCGTCATGGACGGCCTACAGAGCACACAATCGCTAATGTAGTGCGTAAATTCGAACAAACTGGATCCGTAGCGGATATTGTGGAACCTGTGTTGGAGTTTTTCACCGGCAAGAGCAAGTTCGACGTGGACGACAAATTTAAGAAGAAGAAAATGTCGAAGTTCGCCTCCGAATATCTCGTTTGGCAGGCCATCTGCTCTTGCGGACTGAGGAGTGAGCCTTTCGTGACAAGGGGCACAGTAAATGGCGAGGTCTACAAATCTGAGTGCCTCGAGAAGCGCATTTTGCCGTTCTTGCAGCAGCACGATGAAGCTCCGCTATTTTGGCCAGATTTGGCATCATGCCACTATTCTAAAAGTGTCCTGGAGTGGTATGAGGCCAATTCTGTCCATTTTGTTCCAAATGACATGAACCCGCCAAACTGTCCGGAGCTGCGCCCGGTGGAGCAGTACTGGGCAATAATGAAGCGGGAACTTCGGAAGAGCAAGAAGACAGTCAAAGACGAGAAGGACATGTTAAGAAAATGGAAAAAGGATACCAGAAATAGTAGAAGCAGTGAGGTTAGCGTCGCAATCTTGGAAACTTCGTTCCACTGCAAACGTAAAAAGAAATCGTTCATGAGAAAAACGCTCTCAGTAGTGTCGCAAAAGCGTTGTTGTGGACATATTTTCAATTCCGTTAGTATGGGAGGATGAAGTCTACAGATTTTAACGAGCGGTGATGGAGCTTGCATAACCCTAACGTCCTGGCACAGCTCTTGACTAACGAAACACAAATCGAGCAAACGATTGTTTTCGTTTACGATTCCACTCATCTGTTTGAGTCCAGCAGTGCAGTATGCATCAAGCAATTTTCGCGATGTTAATCCAACCGAGGATCGAGATTTGATCGGATAGAGCGATCCAACCGAATTGTGCTGCCACGATATCGTGCCCATGTTATAGTCGCCAATAATTATAATGTTATCTCTAGGTCCCATCTGCGAAATCACCCAGTATAGCGAGTCAAGATGATTCTCAATCAGATCCGCGTCATTCACAACGTAGAAAAACACAACTCGGGAGGAATAAATACTAAAGGGTGTGTCACATCAAATTGCATCACGGAAAAACCGCTGTAGAAATTTAATTTTTAGAAATTATATCTTCAGCTTTCGCTTATAATCAGATAAGAGTGTATAGATCACGTTGGCCATGCTTCACTGTCAATTTTTCGTAAATTTGGAAAAATGTCGTCAAACGAAAAAGAGCGTCGTGAATTAATCCTGTGCACTCATTTCGAGAATCCGGAGTTGTCACATCGGGACATCGGTAAGATGCTGGGAATCGTCCAATCCACGGTCAGCAGAGTACTAAAACGATACTTCGAGAACCTAACCATCGACCGGAAGGTGAAGAACGGCAAAAATGGATGCTCCGTCAGTGAAAAAGATCACAAGCGCGTAGTTAAGCAGTTTAGACGTGATCCGAGAAGTTCGGTCCGGGATGTGGCCAATAAGCTGAATTTGTCAAGTTCATTGGTCCAGCGGACCAAGCAGCGGGAGGGCCTGCGTACATACAAGGTTCAGAAGGCTCCTAACCGCGACGAAAGGCAAAACATGGTGGGGAAGACGCGAGCCCGGAAGCTGTACACCGAAATGCTGACGAAGCCGCATTGCCTGGTAATGGACGACGAAACCTACGTCAAAGCGGACTTTCGTCAGCTGCCGGGCCTGTTGTTCTTCTCCGCAGAGGACAAATTCAGCGTTCCGGAGGAGATTCGCAAGCAGAAACTATCCAAGTTTGCCAAAAAATATATGGTGTGGCAAGCGATCTGCTCTTGCGGAAAGCGGAGCGCCCCCTTCGTGATGACCGGCACGGTAAACGGGCAGGTTTACCTTAAGGAGTGCCTACAGAAGCGCTTACTACCACTATTGAAGCAGCACGAGGGCCCGACCATCTTCTGGCCGGATCTCGCTTCGTGCCACTATTCAAAGGACGTGTTGGAGTGGTACGAAGCCAACGGGGTCACCTTCGTGCCAAAGGAAATGAACCCGCCCAACGCGCCGGAGCTTCGCCCAATAGAGAAATATTGGACGATTATGAAGCAGGCCCTCCGGAAGAACCCAAAAGTTGTCAAATCGGAGGCGGACTTCAAGAGAAAATTGATTTCTGTTCAAAAAAAAAACTACAACCTGACGTTGTACAGAACCTTATGGACGAGGTAAAGAGGAAGGTGCGAGCATACGGGCTTGGGCTCGAAGTATGAATAAAAAGAAAATGCCAAAAGTTGTTTAATAGTTTTTATTTTACTGTCTAAAATTTTCAAAAGGATCGGTCTACTGGGCGAATTTCTACAGCGTTTTTTTCTGTGATGCAATTTGATGTGACACACCCTTTACACATAGGTAGAGAATAGCGTCAGTCGTGAGAATCGTGATCCATAATTGCTCCACCTTCGACGAACATTGTATGCAGGATGGCATTAACGAATTTTCTCGGTAGCAAGAACTGCTTTCTTTGGTTGATAACTGATGTTGAAATTGACTGACGTTACATCTGTATTGTATAGAAACATAACTAAGGAGCAATACGATGAGCTATGCATTTCCTGCTGCTCTGTTCTTATTTTAGGACTTCAATCCGAAGGTCATCCGTCCCTGTATATACTGTTGGTTTTTCGGAACGCTTATAGCTCGTCTATTTCCCGACAGATCGTAGAGTTCGTCACCAAAACCTTAGTTCTTTTTCATTTTCATTTACTTTGTTTGCGGAGACTATTAGACTATCACAGCCATCATTTTGATTGTACGATATGTGCATACGCCAAAAGATGCCCGGCGTTGAACATTTAATAAGTACAAAGCCTTCAGAAAAAAATCAAGAATCAACTATAAGACAGTGAGAAAAAAATGAGAAAGTTTGTAAAAAAACGCAAAAATACAACACCAAAGGTTCTTTTCAGAGCTCCCAACATGTTCATAAAGAGTAAACAGTAAACTAATCCATATTTCAGGTAGATAGGTAGGTATTCAAGTAGGAGAAGAAAATAAAACAATATATTTAAAACATATATTTAGACAAAGCTGTATCTTTGCATAGTCCTACGTCACTCCGGTTATGTCCCCGACATTACCCACCCGTCTTTTTTTATTGTAGAATCATTTGACGATAATTGTTTGATGATTCATTCTTGTGCTCGCAGAACAATACATGCTGGAGATAAGCGCAGCTGTCATCCTTATTGAAGAATGTTTTGCTACTGGCAAGCGAAACCAAATCACATACAATATTTCAGAACGACATTTACTTTCTTGGTGACTAAATAAACGAAATAAACTCTATCTGTTAATCTCAACAACCTCGAAAAGAGTAGCACTACTTCATTATGATCAAGATTAGCGCAAATCCAATCCTAGTGCATGCGACTGGCACGCGAGCCCAAATAAATTAATAACTTAATATTACTTATTGTAAAACTTGGTATTCCCCAAATCATTTTTTGATGCACAGCTTTAACACCTGCTTCACCATAGCGTCAGTTCAATGCATTGATGACAGAAAACAAACAATGTTAACTGCTTGGAAAAAGGTTGAATATTTGCCTCAGCAGAGATTCATTACTAATACCCTAGCGTAAATATTTCCCTCCGGCCTTGTTTATATTTATCACTAGCTGACCCGATAAACTTCGTCCCACCTAAAATTTATTTTTCGTTAACATATCCACGTTTTCTTACTAAGCGCACGTTCATAGGTCCAATCGCAGAACTGTTCATTGATTGATCTTCTAATCTACCATTTATAATTATTTTTTACGTCCGCGTTTAGTGTTGTGACGAATTAAATGCTTGAATGATTAAATGAAAATTAAATGAAATATCGATGTATCGACAAAATAATTATAACAGTTTCGTTTTACTTTCAATCACAACCTAATAGTTTGAAATGATTAAATTATTTAATGATTTTTCAACAACACTCGTCTTAGGAGTCGGCAGCACAATCTCAGACAGTAGTGAAACGTTTTGGGTGTGAAGACATGAGTTATTTAAGCATCTTTACATACTTGAAGTATTCGAAAAAGAATTAAATAATTTCTTAAAAATGGCCAAACATTTTTTAGTGATTTTTTACAAAAAATTATAACTCAAAAACTGTGATACCTACAACATTCTGTATAAAGGGTAAACTGTAGGAAATTGTTTCAAATTTTTAATGCAAAAATACGTAAATCTTTTTGAAATTTTTTGTTATTCTTTGTAGAATTACTATAAATGTTTAATTCGTAACATTTTTGTGTACAAATTATCACGATTTACATGCTCTGCTAACATTTTTCTGTTTAGAAACATGTGAAGAACATGTCAAACGCGAGAATTTACACACAACAATGTTGCGAGTAAAACAACATTATTTTTTCAGTCTTCATTAAAAATGCCTTATATTCCAAAAACTATAAAAGATAGAAAGTTGACTTCTTCAACGAATGTTCATATTTTAATTAGATCTAAAACTTTGTTTAATACATTATATCGCTATCTTTACTTTTAAAAAATTAGGATCAGTTGTAATTTTTTCGAAGAAAACATGAAAAATTTGTTGTCAGAAAAACCTTTTCCCTGTAAAAGTGTCCATCTTCCTATGTATGGTGGACTTGTTGGAAATTGTAACATTCATATAGACTTTTTGAACACTAAAAAAAACGTTTTTGAGAAAAACGAATTTTTGTTTTAGCAGACTTATCTCACTTCTTAACTAGGCGAACCTAGCCAGAATTTTCACCTGCCCCCGGGCTTCTGAATGCCAAAGGGGGACTAGGCTCTGCGGAATGCACGTATCTGCATGCTCGTGCTGTTTCAGTCCTGACCGAGAAATTGTCGGACAATCGCGCAGGTGCTAAGGATAACCGACTTTTGGATGCCGGCCAATTCCTTCTCCATGTTCAACACCTTTAGCGCTTCCAGAAGTGTCTTCGGGACAATTCCAGTTCCAGAGAGAACGACTGGAACAATTCTTGGGACCTCCCTTAGCCCCCACAGTTCCTTGAGCTCCACGGCCAATGGTCGGTACTTGCAGATTTTGCGACCGTGGGTCTCCTCCAGATTCTGGTTCAGTGGAATAGCGACATCGATGATGGTGACTTTGCGGTCGCTCTTGTCGTAAACCATTATATCTGGGCGGTTGTGGTGGATCGAGAGGTCGGTCAGAACAGTGCGATCCCAGTACAGCTTGAAACGGTCATTTTCCAGGACAGGTGCAGGCAGGTACCGGTAGTTTGGTACGCTGTCTTCCAGTAGAGCACATTGGAGCGCCAGTTGTCGATGAACAATACGGGCCACGTTGTTGTGGCGCTCGGTGTAGGCTGCGTTGGCCAAAACGGGACAGCCTCCCATAATGTGCTCTATGTTTTCACCTGGTTGATGGCACATCCGGCAAATGTCATCAACGTCTTGATGCCAGACGTACCGCCTGCAGTTTCTCGTCGGCATTATCCTGTCCTGGATGGCTATCATGTCGGCTTCTACTACTGAAGAGAGTTCACCACGCGTTAGCCACAGATTAGATGCGGCCTTGTCGACGTGTGGCCGGTCCAGTTGATGGGGGTGGGCACCATGCACTGCCTTCTGCTTCCAAGCTACAATCTTCTCCTCCACTGTCTGCAGATTGCAGTTGAGTTGGTACTCCGCTTGCGCCAAGTGCAGAGCGCTGTATCCTCTGTCGGCGGCGCAGACAGCCCGGTATAGCGCGTTTTGGTTGGCGCGTTCTGCGAAGTACTCGCGCAGTTGTCGTACCTGGGCAACACACAGTGCAGATATGTCGACTATTCCAAGTCCCCCTTCTTTGCGTGGCAGTGAAACTCTCTCCAGTGCCGATTGAGGATGATGCATTCCGGCCTCTTTGAATGCTTTCCTCATCCTCCTCTCAAGGTCCTCTAGGTCAGTTTTGCTCCATTTGACTACACCAAAACTGAAGGTCAGCAGGGGAACCGCGAATGTGTTGATCGCGCGTACCTTGTTCCCCGCGTTGAGGAAAGTCCTCAGGACACAGTTCACTCGACTCAAGAACTTGTCTCGCAGCTCCGTCTTGATGTCGGAGTGGCGAATCCCGGTGAGCTGTCGGAATCCAAGATATTTATAGGATTCGCCACGAACCATGTCTCTTATGAACTCGCCGTCATAGACCTCGTAACCTCCGGATTCGGTAAGCTGCCCTTTCAGCAGATGGACACAGCGGCACTTGTCGAGGCCGAACTCCATGCAGATGTCCCTGCTTATGTCTTCGACAACCCGGATAGCTACACCTAGACGCTGACGTGAATCAGCGTAGACCTTGAGATCATCCATGTAGAAGGTATGGGTCACTTCTTCGTGGGCGCCGTCGCCATACCTTATTTTATAGCCATGACCGTTTCTATTGAGCGTCCTACTGAGAGGGTTCAGTGCCAGACAAAACCAAAGCGGGCTGAAAGAGTCGCCTTGGAATATCCCCCTCTTTATCTGCAGCGTTCTAGACTGCAACACATTTTCCCCATCACTGAGGTGCAGAGACGTGCTCCACTGCCTCATCGCATGCTGCAGGAACCTAACGACGACGGGATCAATCTTGTATAGTTTTTTTTATTTTTTAGTAATTTAGTAATTTAGTAAGTAAGTAATTTAGAAAGTAATTTAATTTTTAAAGTATTTTTTTTCCAGCCAATTTTTTTTCAAAACGATTCACGGATTTTTTTTATGAAAATTGAAACAATTTCCTACATTTTATTCTTTGAACAGAATTTTGTGGGTATCATAGTTTTTGAGTTATGACCAGTCTTCAGAAAACAAACGCAACGCTGCGCTTGAGTTTAATTTTCATCAGCACGCGCTCAAAAAAAAACTCGTTTTCTCTCTTGGTACGAAGAGCACAATATTCATAAGCTAAGCTCAGATACTAAACATTTCTTCTCACTTGTGTGATACGCGTCTCATTCTATACACACACATACACATCCAATTCTAGCACCCGCTTTGTCTTCGTTCGTTCTAAGCAAAGCATAAAAACAACAGCGCGCCCCCATTTGAACCGTAGGGGAACCGCGGGTAAGACGGACTGTGGGGATATAATGGACAGGTGGTTGATTTGTATAGTTGCATTATGAATTTCAAATTCCTGTTGATGGGAAACTCTTCTACATGCTATTCTAGAATACTTAAACCATCATATGACAATAAATACTGATCAAAAGTGAAATAGAGAAACAGTAAATTCATTCGTAAGTGGTAAATTTAAATTATTTAAATAATTGCACTGGGGGGGGTGGGTGGTGAAATGGACAGTCACATTCATAATCACATCCAATGCATGATGGAAAGTGAAGGGAAGAATATTTAAGTCTTTTTTATATTGCTTTCTCTTTTTGTTCTATTTCAGTTACTGGACGCACAAACACTGGGAGAGAGTGAAATTATTCCTCTCGCGAGCGATAACTCTCTACGCTTCGTGTATTATGAACACTGTCCATATCACCCCCCCCCCCCCCCACTACATGTCCATTATATCCGCACCGATAAGAATGTTCTACTTTATTTTCAGTAAAAACATGGAAAAACACACTTTTATAGAACATTTGGCCAGTTATTTCAAAACCAGTACATTGAACTGTAAGAAACTGCTTTTAAATTTTTGAAAACATGAGTTCCCAAAGATACAATTGAAGTTTTCCTTACCATGTTTACCTCCATCTCCCCTATACGCTGTGAAGAAAAATACCTCTACAGAGAGAGCAATCCAGATTCAAGCGCGCAGTATAGAAATACGGCGCAGGAACGGCGCAAATTTCAGCGTAAAACTCATTCGCCATGGCGCATGTGTGCACAAGGAGTGAGAGCTCAACTGGGTACAAAAATCTTGTTGCGCATCAGCACCGAGTTGCATTCTGAAGATTGGTTATGACTGTTTGTAAAAAATCAAAAAAATATTTTTTTTACCCTTTTCAAAAAGTTGTTTATTTCTTGTTGGCATGAAATTCGTCTATATTAGAAATCGATTCGTAATGAAAATTCCGAATGTCGAATTTGAGATGGTGAGAACTCGAATACAATTGAATACAGCAGATATTGAACAAACGCCATCCCGAACCGTTTTGCACAGCACCCACGGCGAATGAACATACATATCTCTGTGATGATCGAACATACCAAGCAGCATCCGAGCAAATGATCGCTCGGGGCACGAAAATGCCACAATGTCTAACTGACCAGCAACCGTACAAATCTGTCCACTCACTGCCAGACGATTGATGGTTCGATGAAATTTTCCAGGAAAAGTCAACACAACCGAGGAAAACCGATTGAAATGCGCATTGAATGGTTAATGTAACAGAGAGTTGTTCCAAGTGCATCAGTGGCAGCAGAAAAAAAAAAGATGCAATCCTGTCTCGCTGGAGAAATGCAACATTTTTCCCCACTGGGCATTCAACCCGCCGACGTTTCTCGTCGAACATCTTCGACTGCGTGTGCGCCCGCGAATGGAAGGTGGTGACTGATGGAAGGAGCTCTGGAAGACAACTCGGCGACACATTTCGTGATGTTTCCTTCTTTGGTCGTCCGTGTGCAGAAGTGCATACCGTACCGTGTTCCCTTTTTGGTTGTCCCCTGAGGTAATGATGCACTCTGCGTGTTAAATAATATTATATAGATGGTTAGATCGCGGAAAAAAGGTCCACTAGCGGTGTGCGGTGTTTCCGAGAATAGAAAGCATGCGAACAAATATGCTCCGGTGCAATACTGTTTCGTTTTTGGTTCAATCAGCGGGTAGTTATGAAAGTTACGACAGTTTCCAGCCAGCCCTTATATCGACGACATTTTAATGAAGCAGCACATTCCTCAGAAGTTATTAAATTAAATCCAGCACATTTCACACCGCCGTTGGCGTTGGCTGTCTGCGAGCAATCACATTCGTCATGATGATATCTTCAAATTGATGCAATTCCAGAAACACTGTAAACGAGAGCGAGATGTAGTCTAATTGCAAGGTAGCTGAAAAAAATCACGTTCCAAAGGGGGGTGCAAGAGGGAGAAAGTTTGACCTCAAAAGTTTGTCGATGGGAGGAGGTGGGAGAGAGGGTGGAGAAGGACAACAAAACTCGGCACATTACCAGTTCGCGAGAATTTATAATTGCGTGTGATAAACGAGCGAACTTCGCGGGATCGATTTGATGTAACTGATCTGATTGGAATAACAATGACCCGTGGAATGACTTGCTCGCAGCATCCAGCGCATAGAGACTGGAAATAAATCAGAAAATATGTATGCTTTCTTCTTCGATTGCCACTGCTTCTGCTCTTATCAAAATCGCAAAACGTGTTGCTGTCGAATGATGTCGTTTGAACAATATTGACAACCCAGAGAAACAGAGATATTACAACGACTAGAACGAAGAAGAAGATGATTGTGATCGGAGGAGTGATGTTATGTGAGAACAGTCCCGTCTTCAGCTTTTAATGAGTCCCGGCAATTGAATGTAATTACAGCACGCACTGAAAGGAATGAGGTGATGTTGGCTTCCCACTCGCGAAGCCATCGATATCAACACAATCGATCTAAGGGGTTCTGGTAGATTTAAAAACATAAAACATACATAAACATTTTGAATCAAAATATAAAACTTCTTGGAATGTTTTAGCCGGAGATCTATAAAAAAAAATACTAGGTTCGCTAGAATGTTATGCCTTTATTTAAGGTAAAACAAATGCTGAAACCCCTCCCAAATAACAAACTGGGGAGGTATATTCTGACTCATCGCGGTGGAATATTTCAATTACAGACCCATTCGACTTAGTCAACGCGTTCAAGAATTGCATGTTGTCCAAATCGAACTGTGCAAAATCAAAAGCTACGTTCTCTTGGTAAAAACACTGAATTCACAGAAAAACGAACGGGTAATGTTCCAGTACTTTTCTTCAAGGTCGGAATATTATTATATATATATATTACTAGCTGGCCCGGCAAACTTCGTTCCGCCCAAAATGGATTTTTTTGTGATCAATACCTTGAAACATTCATGTTTTCTTGCTAAGCGAACGTTCATTGGCCCAAACGTGGAACTTTTAATTGATTGATCTTCTAATTGACCCTTTACAATTCCCTTCACTATAAATAATTCCTAGTACTTCTACCGAAACTCGTCATTGTAATATGAAATTTTTTTCAGACACATTTAACAAATAACATGTTTCGCCCTTACATGGAATACATATTTGATAGAGAAAATATACTAAAATTATGACATTTCAAATATGAGGATTGCTTCTTCAAGTTTTGTGCTTGTCTCTTTGCTTGATTAGTCCTCGGGATATGCAAAAAAATGTGTTTCATTTGTATGGCAGCCTCCCCTTAAAGAGAGGAAAGGAGTGTTGCACCACAATAAAAACATTTCTTGCCCCTTAAAACCTCCATACACCAAATTTGGCTCTGTTTGCTTGCTTAATTCTCGAGATGTGTGACCTCTCCCTCTTGGAGAGGGGGGAGAAGCGTCAAAACACCATAGAAACGTATCGTGCTCTCTAAAACCTACATATGACGAATTTGATCCCGTTTACTTAATTAGTTCTTAAGTTATGCAGAAATTTGTGTTTCATTTGTATGGTAGCCCCCCTTTAAAGAGAGGGGAGGAGTGTCGAATCACCATAAAAACATGTCTTACCTACTAAAACCCCCACATGCTAAATTTGGTTCCGTTTGCTTGCTTAGTCCTTGAGTTATGCAGAAATTTGTGATTCTTTGGTATGGCAGCCCCCCCTTAGAGAGGGGGGTGGAGTGTCTGACCACCATAGAAACATTTATTACACCCTAAAACTTTCATATGCCTAATTTGGTTTCATTTGCTTGATTAATTCTCGAGTAATGTAGAAATTCGTGAAAATTGGAGTTATATTTTTTATTCTATTTTATTTTACAAGCATCAACAGGCTTAACATGTTTGCCCTAATGACCGAGAATTAATTATTAAATAATAAAACTATAGAACTAAATATTAAACCTATAACAATTATAACTACTTAAGAACAGCAGAATAGAGCGCTTTGAGGGACGAACGGGAAAGGTGATAATCAAAAGACGAACTACAAAGATTGAACACACGACACATACTGGTTACGGGTTCATTGTAGCCGTAATTTGTTCGAGATGGTGGAAGGTACAAGTAGTTACGGGTACGCAAATTGCGACGACTAATGTTAAAATTAATTAAGTATAGCAATTCGGGGCAATCGATATTTGATAAAATAATATCAGATACAAAAAGCGCTTTGGTAACATTCCTTCGAGAGCCCAATGAATCCAATCCTATGAGACTACAGCGATCCTCGTAGCTGGACAGATTAAATGGGTCATTCCATGGCAGACTTCGCAAGGAAAATCGAACAAATTTTCGCTGAATCGACTCAATACGTTGTACACTATTTTGGTAATATGGTGACCATACAACGCAAGCATATTCTAGAACGGATCGAACCAATGCACAATATAGGGCCTTGATGCAATGTACATCTGTGAATTGCTTCGTGACACGGAAAATAAAGCCGAGGACTTTGGATGCTTTAGAAGTAATGTAAGCTATATGATCACAAAAGGTTAGTTTAGAGTCTAACATAACTCCAAGGTCTTTAATAATGTTCACACGTCTCGAAATATATTCAAAGCATATCAATGTGCGCTTTCGAGAAAACGAAATAACCGAACATTTGGATGGATTTAAAATCATTCTAAAGGGTATGTCACATCAAATTGCATCACGGAAAAAACGCTGTAGAAATTCGCCCAGTAGACCGATCCTTTTGAAAATTTTAGACAGTAAAATAAAAACTATTAAACAATTTTTGGCATTTTCTTTTTATTCATACTTCGAGCCCAAGCCCGTATGCTCGCACCTTCCTCTTTACTCCGTCCATAAGGTTCTGTACAACGTCAGGTTGTAGTTTTTTTTGAACAGAAATCCATTTTCTCTTGAAGTCCGCCTCCGATTTGACAACTTTTGGGTTCTTCCGGAGGGCCTGCTTCATAATCGTCCAATATTTCTCTATTGGGCGAAGCTCCGGCGCGTTGGGCGGGTTCATTTCCTTTGGCACGAAGGTGACCCCGTTGGCTTCGTACCACTCCAACACGTCCTTTGAATAGTGGCACGAAGCGAGATCCGGCCAGAAGATGGTCGGGCCCTCGTGCTGCTTCAATAGTGGTAGTAAGCGCTTCTGTAGGCACTCCTTAAGGTAAACCTGCCCGTTTACCGTGCCGGTCATCACGAAGGGGGCGCTCCGCTTTCCGCAAGAGCAGATCGCTTGCCACACCATGTACTTTTTGGCAAACTTGGATAGTTTCTGCTTGAGAATCTCCTCCGGAACGCTGAATTTGTCCTCTGCGGAGAAGAACAACAGGCCCGGCAGCTGACGAAAGTCCGCTTTGACGTAGGTTTCGTCGTCCATTATCAGGCAATGCGGCTTCGTCAGCATTTCGGTGTACAGCTTCCGGGCTCGCGTCTTCCCCAGCATGTCCTGCCTTTCGTCGCGGTTAGGAGCCTTCTGAACCTTGTCTGTACGCAGGCCCTTCCGCTGCTTGGTCCGCAGGACGAATGAACTTGACAAATTCAGCTTATTGGCGACATCCCGGACCGAACTTCTCGGATCACGTCTAAACTGCTTAACTACGCGCTTGTGATCTTTTTCACTGACGGAGCATCCATCTTCACCTTCCGGTCGATGGTTAGGTTCTCGAAGTATCGTTTTAGTACTCTGCTGACCGTGGATTGGACGATTCCCAGCATCTTACCGATGTCCCGATGTGACAACTCCGGATTCTCGAAATGAGTGCACAGGATTAATTCACGACGCTCTTTTTCGTTCGACGACATTTTTCCAAATTTACGAAAAATTGACAGTGAAGCATGGCCAACGTGATCTATACACTCTTATCTGATTATAAGCGAAAGCTGAAGATATAATTCCTAAAAATTAAATTTCTACAGCGTTTTTTCCGTGATGCAATTTGATGTGACACACCCTTTATTCGTTGCGCACCATTCAGCAAAAATATTCAGCTGCTCTTGCAGAAACTTCGCATCTTCAGTGGAATTCACACGGAAAAACAACTTGAAGTCATCGGCGTAGGAGAGCTTCAGGCACTTCAGATGAAAATTAATGTCATTAAGGTATAGCAGAAAAATATATGGGCCGAGGATGCTCCCTTGCGGAACACCAGACGTTAAACGAAAAGGAGAAGATATAGTGTCTCCAATTTTCACCGACATAATACGATCAGTGAGATAAGACCATAGCCAGAATAAGAAGGGACCTTTAAAACCAAGACGTTGAAGCTTAGCTACAGCGATGTTGTGGTTGATTTTGTCGAATGCTGCGCAGAAATCGGTATATACCGCATCGATTTGCTGTCGCAGCTCAAGTGAACGAGCGATGTATGATGTGTACAGAAGAAGATTCGTGGAAGTCGACCGTTTAGACACGAAACCATGTTGTTCCTCGACGATGTAATTGTTGCAAGCATGGGTGATAAAATCCAATACGATGATTTCGAATAGCTTGGAGATGGCACAAAGGCACGCGATTCCTCTATAATTAGTTACATCCTTCCTAGAGCATTTTTTGAAGACAGGGAAAACAAAAGAATTTTTCCAAGCAGTCCGGGAAAGTCCCACTCAGGATGGAGCGGTGGAACAAAATACTCAACGGTAGCGAGAGGCTACTGGAACACATCTTCAGTACGATAGATGGAATGCTGTCGGGTCCAGCATTCGTAGATTTCTTCAATCTAGAGCAGGCATCTTGTACAACATTACGATTAATCGTAGGGCTGGCTCCGACCGATGACAGGCTGGGTTCATTTTTAACGGTTGCACGAAACAACTCGCAAATGCTTTCACTGGTGGAAGCTTCAGTATCGTTACGTGTCATCACGGTGGGTAAACCAAACTCTTTCCTTTGTTTATCGACGTATTTCCAGAACCCACTTGGGTGAGCACGCAGATTCGTTTGAATGCGATTTAAATAGTCGACGTGTAAAACTTTGTTCAGGCGTTTGTAGGTTTTGTTCAAAAAAGAATAGTGACTACTCCACAAATCATTGCGACACTTAGCAAATTTTCGAAGGTATTACCTTTTCAGTGACTTCAAGCGTTTGAGATTAGCATATATGTTCGTTTTATATTGTTTTCATAGTCTCGGGACCAAAGGCGCTATATTTTTTTGTATTTTTTCTGGAAAGCTAAGGATTTTTCACATAACATTTTCGACATATGTTATGTGTCGAGAGGCGTTTTTTTCGGTTTTTGAGTTATGATTTTTCAAAGTTATTACGGATGGTCCAAAAAATCATGTTTTCCCCATTTTTTATTTAAAGTTGTGATGAAACGGATAGTAGTTTGGCCGTATACCGGATACCAGATATCAGGTAAGCTTCGAGGCCGGATAGCCGAATATCCGGCGGCCAGATCTCCAGCTCTTCATTTTCGAATACGAAACTGGGAGAAACTGCATATGTGCATGAAGAATAAAGAATTGCATTTTAGGGAGAAATAAACACATTTCATTTATTATTACTCGGGGCTAGACAAACTTCGTCCCGCCCAAAATTATTTTTTTGTTTTCAATACCTTCACGATAACGTTTGCTTAGTAAGCACATTCATGAGTCCAATCGCAGAACTGTAAATTTTTTCCAAACTTTCCCAATTTTCCTCCAGAGTTTTCAGAAAATTTTCAATTGTCATGTTTGGTTGAATATGCGTAATATTTGTATAGGACACCCCATCCATTCCAGAAGAGGGAGGGGTGTCATACTATCATAGAAACAGTTCTCGTACTCAATACATAGTTCTTCGCTTTCAAAAAAGAGTGTATAATTGTAGATGTCAACCGATTTCCGGACGTTGTTTTATTGACGTCGTAAAGCGAGAATATTTACTCAACACACGCTGATGAATACAGGTCGGACTCGATTATCCGGAGTATTGATTTTTTTTTCACTCCGGATAATCGAGTCAAAACTATTTTTTTCTTTATTTGTTTTTTTGCATGTATTTTTCGTTTTTTAAAAATAAAAGAGGAATTTGATTTTTGATTCACACACCTTTCTCACATGAAAAAGAATAATTTATCCAGATTCTCTCAGGAGGTGATAGACGATCATATTTGATGAAAAAAATCCTCCTACGCATATGTTCGAATTTCAACAATGACAGAGTTACAGAACGTTTTTTTTTGTTTCGGACTCTGTTGCTTCATACTGGCTCTACATTAAAAAGTACGCTACGGAAGACGATTCTGAAGCTTTCATTTGAAAGATGAGAAAAATTTGTATAGGATATAGTAGTGGAACAACTAAATTAGTGAATTTTAATAACATTTTGGAAGTGAAACACTTAAAAGTTAATAATTTTTAATGTGTTATTATTAATTTTATCCTAAAAAATTATATTAAACTAGATTGTTTCTATCAATTAGAATGAAGTTCTTTAACCGCTCAACAATTTGTTCTTTGACGCACAACTCCTATCTTTCTTAATTTGGCTGTAATATCGATATAAACAATTCCTGGTGAAAATTCAAGCAAAATCTTCAAAAATCACGATTTTTACCCCACTGTACATGTAATAGCCACTTAAACATCACCTTAACGTTGAAAGGTTACATTTCTTCATGCAATAAGTCAAATTTGAAATATAAAACAAATATTGTTATCCAAACTAAATATAATCGAGTCCAAAATTGTATATAATCGAATCAGATATAATCGAGTCTGTATATAATCGAGTCCGACCTGTACTGTATTCTATTAGTCAAATCATTTCATTTGATACCAATATTGAAGGGATTGCAAAAAATACATATTGGAACATTTTGTGGCGGCGACCTTTTCGAATTTATGTTGTTCGTAATGTAGTGTATTCTCCAAAACAAGCCATTCAGTTGAATTTTTCAAGATCTTGGAATACGCAGTTTTATAATGATAGTAAAATTAAATGTATGTTCCAAATTTCAGATCAATCATTCAACAGGTATGGGGTCAATTTTCTGTTAATGTGGGACAACCCAACAAACATTCAAACATACATAGAAACAGGACAAGCTGAATGAAACCAATCAAAAAGTAATTAGTTGTTTGGGGACTGCGGCCATCTTGAAATTGGATTTTTCATTATCTGCTATGTTCTACTAGTCGAGAACTTTCTTTTGATACTTTTTTGGGCAATTTTCATAAATAACTGTGTTCTACTAGTCAAGCCTTTTCATTTGGTACCCATATTGATGAGGTTCTGAGAAAACATATATGGACCCATTTTGTGGTGGTGGCCATTTTGGATTTGAATTTTTCATAAATAACTGTATTCTACTAGCCAAGCCCTTTCATTAGGTTCCCATATTGATGGAGTTCTAAGAAGGCATATAATCCGTCATTTTGTAGTGGCCGCCATTTTAGATTTGCATTTTTCATAAATAATTGTATTCTACTAGCCTTTCATTTGATACCTATATTGATGGGGTTGTGAAAAAATATATATGGCGCCATCTTGCGGTGGCGGCCATTTTGAATTTGCATTTTTCGTAAATAACTGTTTTCTACTAGCCAAAGGGCTTTTTTTCATTTGATACCCATATTGATGGGGTTCTGAGAAAATATGAAATCCGCCATTTTGTAGTGGTCGCCATCTTGGATTTGCATTTTTAATTAATAACTGCATTGTACTAATCAATCCCTTTCTTTTGATCCCCTTATTAGCTATTCAATATAGAATTAATATACAAATTATTCAAAATTTACGGTAATCAAAAATAAAATACTCCGGATAATCGAGTCTCCGGATAATCGAGTCCGACCTGTATTATCAAAAAGTGTCTCACAAACGACCTTAGCAATGGATACAAAAATTTCTCATAACGCCTTTTGACATCCAACATCTGTGGACCAAGTTATATCTGAGACACTCGATTTTTGCCCCACAAAATTTACCTTGAGTAGCCTGAATTCGTTATCTAAGTCTTGTCTATTACCTGCTTCAACGAATTGAAAAAATTAGCACATCAAATCATTAAGGTTTGGTAGACGAACTTTTGAGGGTTTATCAAGGCCGCAGTTTTGATAACCGGATCGCTGAAATCAAATCTCTTTGAAATGTGTTTCACGAGCTCTGTTCAAGCACTGATTGCCGCAGTACTGATTTAATCACTTGCGGCACCTTCTTTCTCGTATTTTCACCAACTGGAAAACTTCGCGATCGACTCATAAACCTCCACCAATGTTCCGAATAACTTCTTTAGCGATTAAAATAAACTTTCTCAACACCTTCCGTTCGCTTTTGCAATTCAACTTGTCTCGTTTCTATTTGTATACTCCTTTTCTTTTGTGTTCTATTTACAATCGTGTTTTTTGTTGGTTTGTGTATCGTAAACAATGCGTGTTTGACTGTCAGTCGTTGGGTTCGCACAGTGTGTGCGGCGTGTAAAAACTGGTAAGTATTTCATTGCAGGTGTGTCTTATATTCTAGGTGTGGTGAGTGCGTCGTGTTAGTGAGTATTTATATATATTTACAAATTTCGTTTATATCTCTGGTGATTATTGAACAAACTCGATATAGGAATCACGACAAATAGATTTGAAGGTCAGGTTCTTAGTTGCATCCAATCATTTTTCAGTTTCCTCCGCATCGAAATTAACGTAAACATACTCAGGCTTTTTTCAGAAAGTCTTCAAAATCAAGGTCAGCATTAGTGAATCGTTGCACGGTGCTCTACAAACAAAAGTTACTCAACATGATCAACTAAAACATTCTTCTCTCATTATGAAGTTCGCAAAATTCAGAACTTTCTGATTGAAAAGAGCAATTGACGTTATCGATGAGCGGTAGAACAAAGTTTAGGAACAGTATAATCGGTTTAGTCATAGGATCGTTGAAATAAGACAATATACAATTGGCGGATTGATTATGGTCACACTCAACTTGGAACGAATAGAATAGTTTAAGCTCTTTAAATCGATCAAGATTTCGCCTAACAACTGTCTCCACAAAGCCGTCTCGTTGCGTTGCATTCAATATTCTTATAAATCATGGTAAGGTAAGTGATTTTGGTTTGTCCAGTCGAAAATATGATGATGGTTTGTTCACTTTTTTGAATGCTCTATTTCAGCACACCTTTGTCAAATCAATTATGCGAATGTTTCAAAACATATAAATGAAATTGTCTTTTTCATGATTACAGTAGTTTTATAGTATTTTTATACGGAATCACATGTTTTAAAGGATTGTAAAACACACCATCTGTTGGTGTCGACGCCCCTCATTCGAGCTAGCTTTAAATCGATCACCAGATGATTATTTGGCACGTATTCAGACCTTCTCTGGATTATAACACTTACAAATATTGTAAACATCATTCTTGCACACCATTTGTATCAGATTAACATAGCTAAATCATTAAATTAACGAATTTTAATGAACTCAATTCTGATCATGAGTTGTCCAATTCACTAATGTTGTTTTATCCACATGATTTCTATGGAAACCGCTTGGAGCGCTGCAGTTTGTTTAATGTGTCCTTCGCGCATAGCAGAAATAAAGTTTCGACCTTTTAAAATGCCCAAGAAAAGGCAATATTCTGAAGAAAGCCTAAATTATGAATGAATCAATATGATGACAGTAAACTCAAACAAAGATAAATGCAACATCTACTTGAGAATTCGAATGTTTTCATTCAAAAATGGTGATTTCTAAAGCCGAACAAACCATGATCATTTTTTGGACAAACCATGATCAGAGGAGGTCAAACTATGATCATAATTCCTCTTTGAGAAAAATCGTAAAAAACATAAAAAATTGAATAATTTCAACGTCTTATGGTAGTATTAGCAACTAGAGACTTGGGGCTTTTCAACAAACCCAAACTCGTATCGATTATATATTATTTTCATGAAGAAAAATCAATTTGCATTAAGGGGAAAAGCGGTTAAAATGAACACCCTAAGCAATATGCATATTTACTTCGTCCACATACTGCTACAATTTCCGTTCTTCGAAGAATCTTATAGCTTAACTAACTGTTGTTCAAGATATCAAACGGTTTTGACGTAGGACTACGTCTAACCGGAAGATATAGGGGGTGAAATGGAAATCTAGGCACTGAACAAGTAGGAAAAAATGCAAGATTTGGAACGCTTATAACTCGAGCATTTCTCAATAGATCGCAAAGGTTTTTGCATCAATTGATAGGAAATATATCTACGCATCTATCATAACGAATAACATTTCATTTTTCATGAGATAAATAATTGAATAATTGTGAAACATCAAGCATTGTCAAAATGCCCTATGTGCCCATTTTTGATTGGTCCATTTTGTGCTCCTCAAATCGTACCAATCAAAACGGGCAACCAGAGCAGCAGCGAAATAGAATGAAGCACGATTGGAAAGGAAAAAGAAAAAAAAATGAACGAAACACTGGTCGCAGTCTCACACATGCGGAATTCTCGAGCCAGCCAGTCAGCTTAAAAATCCCCGCTCCGCTGCCGTAACGATCATTCTCATTCAAACCGTACACCACATTACAACACATCAACAAACCAACCCAAGCAGCCATGTCTGGACATGGTAAAGGAGGAAAAGTGAAAGGAAAGGCAAAATCCCGCTCGAACCGTGTTGATCTGGAGTTCCCCGCAAGGGTAGCTAGGCCGAGCGCGTTAGTATCAGTGCACCAGTCCACCTAGCCGGCGTTATATAGTTTCGGCCGCCGAAGTGATCGAGTTAGCTGGCAAAGCTGCTCGCAACGATAAGAAAACCCACATTCGGAACAGAACACATTCGGTTCGGTGGACATCAAGACAACAGGCAGTTGCAGCGAGTGGCGAGTGGCAAACGCAATCGCAAAACGGCATCAGTTAGCAGAAGAAAAAAGTTTGTTCTTTATACAAACTGCTTTGGTGGCAAATCCAGAACAAGGCGGCATCGAGGGCGTTCGAAATGGTTTTTTTTTTTCAAAACCACGAGTACTAAGTTTTCTAAATTGGAACCATTCCATAAAACAAGGTGCTTTTCAGGGCCATTAGACCTTCCAAAAAAGAGTTTAGGAAATACAGTTCAATGCTTTCTAAAACATTATCCAAAATAATAATAAAACACAAATGTTTTCATAATTTGTTTGCCAGGTTCTGATGAGTATGTGAATTTGGCAGTTGTTCTGAGCTTATTGATAGTTGGGGACTTTCCTGATTATTCAATTTTCACAAATTCTTAAATTGTTCCCAGAGAGAAAGTACAGTAATTTACAATTAGTTCGACATTTGCCCACATTAGTTCGACATGACCCCACATTGAAAGTCGACACTGTACCACTGTCATCGCAAATGTTTAATTACAGGTTAAAATCGCCTCCAATGCGACACTGAGTGTTGCTTCGGCACGTCGCATTAAATATAATTTACTGTACAACATGTCACAAAGCTGGATGGGAAGAAATTTTGCAACTGTGAAAGCTGTGGCGAGTGGCAAATGCAATCGCTAAACAGAAAGGTTTAGCCGAACAAGATGGGGATATCGAGTGATAACAAAACAATAAACTCTTTAGATTGAAGATAATTTTGTGATCCTGAAAAGGACCCTTTTTAGCCTGCATGTGAATCCAACGAGCGAACAAATCGTAATGAATGTATTTTTTTGCCATCGCTCCCTTTTAACGCTCATTCGTTCGTCTCGTTGGACTCGCCCCTCTGGCTGAGTCTGCCGATTTGTCTCTATCCTGTGAGTGTGTACCGCTAGAGTATAAAACACGCGGACCCCAAAAAATATCTTATTTTCTTTCAAACCGTAAATGCGTGTGGTTGTACGGCATCGGCATCGTGGAGGACAAGTTGAGGGAAAGGCAAAGTCTCACTCGAACCGTGCAGGTCTCCAGTTCCCTGTTGGTCGCATTCACTGATTGCTCCGCAAGGGTAACTAGGCCGAACGGATTGGTGCTGGAGCACCAGTATACCTAACAGCGATTATAGAGTTTCGGCCGTCGGAGTGCTCGAGTTGGCTTGCAAAGCTGCTCACGACAATCAGAAAACCCGCATCAAGAACAGAGCAGCTTCGGTTCGGCGCTCATCAAGGCAACAATTAGTTTCAGTGAGTGGCAAAGTGTTTCTCCGGCACGTCGCATTAAATGTAATTTACTGAACAACATGTCACAAGCTGGATGGGAAGAAATTTTCCAACTGTGAAAGCTGTGGTGAGTGGCAAACGCAATAGCTAAACAGGAAGGTTTAACCGAACAAGATGGGAATGTCGAGTGATAACAAAAACACAACACCAAAGGTTCTTTTCAGAACCATCAACATATTCATAAAGAGTAAACAGTAAACTAATCCATTTTTCAGGTAGATAGGTAGGTATTCACGTAGGAGAAGAAAATAAAACAATATATTTAAAATATATATATTTAACAAAAGCTGTCCCCTTTGTATAGTCCTACGTCACTCCGGTTATGTCCCCGACATTACCCACCCGTCTTTTTATTATAAAAAATAAAAACAGTACATTTTTCATTCAATAAAATAAGATGTAAAATGGAGCATTTTTTTATCGTGCAGTTAAAATGATCACATGGTTATAGTAAAATGAACAATTACACATTTCATGCTAAATGGGATAGATTTATGCGTTGTTCCTTATCTAAATTTGTTTAAATCATTATTGAAATAGTAGGTGCATGTATGAATCAAGCTGAGCTTATTCACCTAGAGTAATAATTAGAATTTACTCATACGTGCGATAAAGTAGTAAGAAACACATAACGCTTCACATATTGAGGCTTGTTTTTGATCGAGGTGGCATATTTTTTCAGGGTCAAAGGCACAAAAGGAACCCATTGAAGAGCAACATTTGATGAGGTAGATCGACTTTGGAAAACATTAAATTGTTAGTCGTTATCCAGTGGTGACTTATTTCACTGAAACCAACCAAAATTTCTGTTTACCTCTCATTGAATACGTGAACAGTTGTCCAAACTGATGATTTGTCGAAGATATCAGGTCGAATAGTTTAAATTTCACGGAAAATTCCTTAAATAAAGGGTGTGTCACATCAAATTGCATCACGGAAAAAAACGCTGTAGAAATTCGCCCAGTAGACCGATCCTTTTGAAAATTTTAGACAGTAAAATAAAAACTATTAAACAACTTTTGACATTTTCTTTTTATTCATACTTCGAGCCCAAGCCCGTATGCTCGCACTTTCCTCTTTACCCCGTCCATAAGGTTCTGTACAACGTCAGGTTGTAGTTTTTTTTTAACAGAAATCCATTTTCTCTTGAAGTCCGCCTCCGATTTGACAACTTTTGGGTTCTTCCGGAGGGCCTGCTTCATAATCGCCCAATATTTCTCTATTGGGCGAAGCTCCGGCGCGTTAAGCGGGTTCATTTCCTTTGGCACGAAGGTGACCCCGTTGGCTTCGTACCACTCCAACACGTCCTTTGAATAGTGGCACCAAGCGAGATCCGGCCAGAAGATGGTCGGGCCCTCATGCTGCTTCAATAGTGGTAGTAAGCGCTTCTGTAGGCACTCCTTAAGGTAAACCTGCCCGTTTACCGTGCCGGTCATCACGAAGGGGGCGCTCCGCTTTCCGCAAGAGCAGATCGCTCGCCACACCATGTACTTTTTGGCAAACTTGGATAGTTTCTGCTTGCGAATCTCCTCCGGAACGCTGAATTTGTCCTCTGCGGAGAAGAACAACAGGCCCGGCAGCTGGCGAAAGTCCGCTTTGACGTAGGTTTCGTCGTCCATTACCAGGCAATGCGGCTTCGTCAGCATTTCGGTGTACAGCTCCCGGGCTCGCGTCTTCCCCACCATGTTTTGCCTTTCGTCGCGGTTAGGAGCCTTCTGAACCTTGTATGTACGCAGGCCCTCCCGCTGCTTGGTCCGCTGGACGAATCAACTTGACAAATTCAGCTTATTGGCGACATCCCGGACCGAACTTCTCGGATCACGTCTAAACTGCTTAACTACGCGATTGTGATCTTTTTCACTGACGGAGCATCCATTTTTGCCGTTCTTCACCTTCCGGTCGATGGTTAGGTTGGACCGTGGATTGGACGATTCCCAGCATCTTACCGATGTCCCGATGTGACAACTCCGGATTCTCGAAATGAGTGCACAGGATTAATTCACGACGCTCTTTTTCGTTCGACGACATTTTTCCAAATTTACGAAAAATTGACAGTGAAGCATGGCCCACGTGATCTATACACTCTTATCTGATTATAAGCGAAAGCTGAAGATATAATTCCTAAAAATTAAATTTCTACACCGTTTTTTCCGTGATGCAATTTGATGTGGCATTCCCTTTACGATGCGCACAAAATTACATCAAAATGGCTACCGTGAGAAAAGTTTCTGTTTTATTTATTATTTTTTTACATTTGACAGTTTCATGTATGACAGGGTGTCTTAAACAACTTCAAATGTTCTAAGAATAGGATAATGAAGAAGTATCAATTTGTTTATAGTTGAATTATCGAAGTTTGGGCACTGGTTCATTTTACCAACCCAGTTCATTTTAACCTCATTTCCCCATAATTCTGTACATACAGATTCTGTATCTGAAATTTGACGAAAAATCTGTAAAATAGAGAATATTTTGTATATGTATGTATTTGTATATGTATAATGTATTTGTATATGTATAATTTTGTCACGGACCTCCACAGTCCACAAAGAGGCATTGGGGTACTATAGACCATGCAGTTATTTATTTTGACTCGGAATTGTTGAAGAAGGAATTAAGTTGAGTGATGTTTTGAGAAATATTATGTATTGAGGTGTTATATTTCAATAGGAAGTAATCCTTGTGATAATGTGGAACTGAATAAAATATTGAATGACTGAAGAAAACCTAGTCAATACATTTTAGATAAAACAGTTTAATTGTATGTAAACATAATAATGGTAAGATAAAGCACTAAAAGCTTGAAAAAAATAATTTGGAGATGCCAGGTACGAGTCACCACACCACTCTCCTAGTCAATCTAGGCCATTTATCAGAATAAAACAAATTTTATTGCACATTATCTGCATCGTTACTAGGGTAAATGATCTTGGTTTGTCCAATTTGGGGTGTTTTTACGCAACTAGTAAATGCAAATCGATTTTTCTTCATGAAAATCACACATAATCGATACGAGTTTGGGTTTGTTGAAAAGTCCCAAGTCTCTAATTGCTAATATTACCATAAGGTGTTGAAATTATTCAAATTTTTATGTTTTTATGTTTCCTTAAAGAAGAATTATGATCATGGTTTGACCACCTCTGATCATGGTTTACCCAAAAAAATGATCATGGTTTGTCCGGTTTTAGAAATCTCCATTTTTGAATGAAAACATTCGAATTCACAATTAGATGTTGCATTTATCATTGCTTGAGTTTACTGTCATCATATTGATTCATTCATAATTTAGGCTTTCTTCAGAATATTGCCTTTTCTTGGGCATTTTAGAAGTGTTCACCTCAACACAATCAACACAGAAAAACCATACTTCTGCTATGCGCGAAGCACACCATAAACAAACATAAACAAACTGCAGCGCGCCAAGCGGTTGCCATAGAAATCATGTGGACAAAATAACATTATTGAATTGGACAACTCATGATCAGAATTGAGTTCATCAAAATTCGTTAATTTAATGGTTTAGCTATGTAAATCCGATACAAATGGTGAGCAATCATGATGTTTACAATATTTATAAGTGTTGTAATCCAGAAAAGGTCTGAATACGTGCCAAATAATCATCTGGTGATCAATTAAAAGTTAGCTCGAATGAGGGGCGCATTGACACAAATAGAAGGTGTATTTTACAATCCTTTAAAACATGTGATTTCGTAAAAATATACTATCAAACTA
The DNA here is from genome assembly GCF_029784135.1 of Toxorhynchites rutilus septentrionalis. Lineage (NCBI taxonomy): Eukaryota > Metazoa > Arthropoda > Insecta > Diptera > Culicidae > Toxorhynchites > Toxorhynchites rutilus. The sequence continues at coordinate 76,681,885 of NC_073745.1, forward strand.
CTATAAATCATGTAAAAGGCAATTTCATTTATATGTTTCGAAACATTCGAAGGCCTTATTTGACACAGAAGCGCTGAATTAGAGCATTCAAAAAAGTGGGCAAACCATGATCATATTTTCGACTGGACAAACCAAGATCATTTACCCTACATTTCCTGAAAATAAAACTGTTCATATATTTTCTTTTATTGTTTTTAATAGAATAAAGCGATGAGCCTAATAGCGCTGTCTCTTAACGAACGACAAAACATGTTTGATCATGTGATAAAAAGTTTTCAGTAGAATTTCGTTGTTTTTTTTCAATCATGGAATGAAACCACGAATCTTTGAGTCTCAGTCAATATCCAGCCTGCAGAGCAAAACATTACTCCCATTTGCTCACATTACCAATTCACCTCGCACCAGGAGCCAGTCATTACTGCCCATTTTTATAGCGCTCTTATCTAGCGCAATTTCTGCAGCGGCTAGCGTTTCCTTTTCCGGAACACACATTTTATAACTTTCGGTGCCGTACCGATGATTGTCGCCAGCGCATATTATTACCTCAATCGTTCGGTTGTTCTACGATCCCCACGCCCCCGTCCACTGGTTCTACACTTCCGGGTATAGCGGCGAAGACCCAAAGTTCGACCCAAATGGGTTAACGCAAACAAAGAATCGGTTATAATCGCACAACGGAATCTATCGAGGTTCTGTTGTCTTTTTTTTTCGCAATTTGCGTCTTCCTCCCACACCGCGCGGTGACAGAATTGAAAGCCCTCGCAGCATAGGATTTGATTGAATGAATAGACAATTACCGCGATCCAACTACGGAAGGAAGTTGGGTTTGCTCGCACTGCACGTGCGAAGGTACTGTTATATGGAAATATTGCCACAAGTACAAGTAACAGCAACCGGTGATTGATGTTTAACCTGACCGGGTTAATCGATGTTCGATTGGCTGAATTGTGTTTTGTTTCGTGGGCATTGTTCTTTTTTTTCTTGACGAAGGAAATAGAATTGCGGGTGCGGAAATCGAATCGGAACGAAGCTTCCTTCGACAGAGGGTAACGGAACCTGGACTCAAATCGAACGAATCGATAAACATTGATGAATGTTGTATTTTAAGATTTTTGATTGAACATCCCATCAGCATTACTGCTCCCGATAGTCGTTCGAAACTCTCACAAGTGGACCAGCCGTCTGACAACTATTGCCTGCTGATTCCGAATTCATCGATCGTATCGACCCAGCGTTCCAATTTAAGGCAAACTCTCCCACGGTGCCTCCTGCACGTCTGCATCGGATGGATCGTTCATTGAAACTTTTCCTTTGGGTGGAGATGGCTGAGGTGAGAGCAGGAGCGGCAGATACAAACGCATCACGAAGAAAGTTTCATCCCAAACAGAGCGAGTGTGTGCATTGAATAGAGAAAATACCGCAAATAGCTGCAAAGTCCGACTGCGGGTCTCCGATGATGGACCCATTGGAAGAAAAGCGAATGAAAAATGCGTCTGCCGGTACAAGAAAACTGTTCATGCTGTAGACGAGGAGAACTCTTGTCTAGCTGCGCAACGCAGGTTTCCCCCTGGGGGAGTGAGGAACTGCAACAGATACTGCTGCTGCTGCTCCCCTCCCTACATCGCCGGGGGATGTCTTTGCGTGTCCGGCAGACGTGAAGATGTGGCCGAAGATGAATTACCGTTACCACATATCAATGCAACAGCGGTCGGAAAGGTAGCAGCCGAAGAATCATCACCAAGCGGATCTCGCACCGATCTTCGCTGCTAGGATGAATTTCACTGCGTTGGCCTTTGGGTGGGGAGGGAAGATTTTTCTCACACATCCAGTGGAATAAGCGCATAAAATTAGTGCGGGAAGTATGAAAAACGCACAAACTTGCGGGTTGTGATTTACCGCACTACCAAGAGTTGCCCCATGCGCGGCGCGAATGTCCGTCAGATAAATGGTTTCGATTTGTTCAGCTAGAAGAAGCTTTCCTCCGATGATTTATGCTCGCGGTTTGGTTTTGATCGGACGCGAAAACTGAGCTAGAAGATTGATACTCTTGTTGAACGAAGTAGACAATTGTTGACGATGGAATAGTTTGCAGAAAATAGTTGCTTTAGTTGTTTGGTTAGAATATATATAATTTAACAACATCAATATATGTATCATGATTCATTTTTATTTTCGTGAGAATAACACGAGATTTTTCATGATCACTCCATGCGCAGAATAGAAACTGAGGGTGCCACTTCAAAAACGAAAACGAAATAAAGTCTATATAACCTTACATAAAATTAATTTCGCTTTTATCGTGATGTGGCAATGATTGTTCCATGCAAAAGCAGAACAGGCACTAGTTTCTGTTCTTTACGTTACGTTACTTTACGTTAGATTTACAACCAGATGGCGCAGCAAGTAAAATGATGATGTTTTGATTTTTTTGGTCGTTAATTTTTTTTAGAAAAATCAGAATTCATCTTTTAATTTCCCGGTTTAACGTATTCTTTCTACGCTAAAATGATTAGACAATCGCTATTTTACAATGTGGTATGTATATTTTGAAGAATGGCTTAGTATAAGTGTTGTAACTTTATTTTTTTTTCAACTAGATAAACGATGAGTAGCATGTGTTGCGCTGAAAATACTGCAAATCCTTCTTGTATCGGCCCTTACATTATCTATTATATAATCCAACTTGATATGATATCGATTTCGTCACCATTATCCACAGTATTCATAACCTGTATGCATTGTCAAACTCAAAAATTTCGAAGATTATCAATGACTTTGATCCAATCGCGTGTTGAAATCATCGTAAATATACAAAGCCCTAACTTTCTTACCATATACTGAAGACATTTAATGGTTGAAATGAATCTAAATAGAAATAAAATCAATAATCACAACCGAATCTTGCTTTTCAGTGCGTAGAATAAACAAACACTTCACTTTTGTGGTTCTGAACTCTTATGTAGGTGTCGCATGAGCTGATTCAGCTTTGCGTAAATTCGTCAATTGGATTGCGTCACGGGAACACCAAGTCGAATGCGTAAATGCGAATATTCCTTCGATTGGACGCATTTACACGCAAACAATTTTTCATTACTGGGGGGTCTCCGTAGCCACATTGGTTGCGCGTTCGCTTAGTAAGCGATCGATCGTGAGTTCAAAACTCAGGGCCCTCATTGACCATCTTTGTGTTGTTACAGAATAACTACGTCCACGCAACAATCATCAGCGATGGAGATCGGTCCACGGTCGAAATAAGATCGATTCATCCATACAACTGCTCTGCTCTGCAAGAAACATCGGGCTGCTGTTCTATAAATAACTCAACAATAATCAATCAACAACTGTCTCCGTTGTCCGGTCTAACTGGATAATGAAAGAACAGATAGAAAACTCTTACGCCTAAATGGCTACTGTGTAAAAATGTGTACCATATGCAATGGTATAGAAGGGAATATTCTAACGCCTAAAATGGCAACTGTGTAATGTGCTAATTTAGATATGATAAACATGTGACATGTACACGATTAAAAATTTGGCTCTGTTACAGCGAAAAATGCTAATGAGCCTAAAATAAACAAAAAGGATAAAAAAATTTTTTTTTTTCATTACTGTTCCATGCAAAAGCAGAACAGAAACTGATGCGAGTAAAAGTACTCACGCCTTGCATGTGTCCGCTATGGTTTCCCAAACACTAATGCAAGCGAGCAAAAGAAGTCACAGCTTGCTTGTATTCGTTATGACGGTTTCTCCAGATGCCTAGATTTTGCGATCGTGTTTGGGAACACATTGCGATCACCAATCATCATCAATGAGCAATGATGATTTCAATAGCTTGCTTTCAAAGCAATTTTTAAGCTATTGAAACGATTTTTAGGACCAATAATTGACAATCATATAACTCGTTGCCATTTTATCTTTCGGATGAAGTGATTATTATACCACTCCATTCAGCCGGTAAAGAGGTATTAACGTGCAGAACCTTGCACTCCAGCGTCACTCTCTCGTTTTCGAAACTTTGAACTTACACACCGGTACAGAAATGTACAGAAATGAAGGACGTAGTTCTACGTCAAAACTTATTCGGATTTACCAAGAACTTGTTAACACTTTGAACGTCCCGTCACCCAGATCTGGGTGACGGGTGTATTTCCTGGGAGGCCCCGTCACCCAGATGTGGGTGACACTTTTCTCGTTCAAATTGAATAGGATTTTTAAACAAAATTTAATGGAATGGGCACTTAAATGTAAATATGGGTTATGTAGAATAATCAAAAAATCAAAAACATAATAATATAGTTTTTATACTATTCTTTCAAACGGTTTTATTTACCATTACCTACTGTAAATATGTTTGTATGTTTATCTGCAGGGTTGTCCCACATAACCTGAAATTTAACCTCCTTCCTGTTGACCGATTGATCTGAAATTTGAGGCACGCCTTTATCTCTGCTGTCGTTATAAAACTGCATATTCTATAATCTCGAAAATGGCGGCCGCAACAAAATGACGGACTACATATTTCAGCAAAACCCCATCAATATGGGTATCAAATGAAAGGGCTTGACTAGTAGAACTCACTTATTTATGAAAAATGTAAATCCAAAACGACCGCCATCACAAAATGGGACATTTTTTTCATTTTATCAATATGGCTATCAAACGAAATGGCTTGAATAGTAGAACATACTTATTTGTGAAAAATCACATTTTAAAATGTACTGTTGAAAAATCAATTTCTTTATGTCGTCTATAGTGAGTTCTTCTAACATGTCGTCCAGGTCCCCACTTGCGTATAGTTCCTCAATATCCAAATCGGAACTCGATGAGATAATACTCGAAACTTTTCTTCTAACGCTTCGCACTATTTCGTCGTTACTAATATCCTCGCTTTCAAATTTACTATTACGCCGTCCGGTGAACATTTTAAGAATGAAAAAACACGTGTGTCCAAAAAAACATAACAAACATATTGTTTTTTGGAATAAACAGGGGCTTCTCCGCGTTGCGCAATTATTATTCTCTTTCTCAGAAAAAAAGACGGGTGGGTAATGTCGGGGACATAACCGGAGTGACGTAGGACTATACAAAGGGGACAGCTTTTGTTAAATATATATTTTAAATATATTGTTTTACTTTCTTCTCCTACGTGAATACCTACCTATCTACCTGAAAAATGGATTAGTTTACTGTTTACTCTTTATGAATATGTTGATGGTTCTGAAAAGAGCCTTTGGTGTTGTGTTTTTGTTATCACTCGATATTCCCATCTTGTTCGGTTAAACCTTCCTGTTTAGCTATTGCGTTTGCCACTCGCCACAGCTTTCACAGTTGGAAAATTTCTTCCCATCCAGCTTGTGACATGTTGTTCAGTAAATTACATTTAAGGCGACGTGCCGGAGAAATACTTTGCCACTCACTGAAACTAATTGTTGCCTTGATGAGCGCCGAACCGAAGCTGCTCTGTTCTTGATGCGGGTTTTCTGATTGTCGTGAGCAGTTTTGCAAGCCAACTCGAGCACTCCGACGGCCAAAACTCTATAATCGCTGTTAGGTATACTGGTGCTCCGGCACCAATCCGTTCGGCCTAGTTACCCTTGCGGAGCAATCAGTGAATGCGACCAACAGGGAACTGGAGACCTGCACGGTTCGATTGAGACTTTGCCTTTCCCTCAACTTGTCCTCCACGATGCCGATGCCGTACAACCACACGCATTTACGGTTTGAAAGAAAATAAGATATTTTTTGGGGTCCGCGTGTTTTATACTCTAGCGGTACACACTCACAGGATAGAGACAAATCGGCAGACTCTGCCAGAGGGGCGAGTCCAACGAGACGAACGAATGAGCGTTAAAAGGGAGCGATGGCAAAAAAATACATTCATTACGATTTGTTCGCTCGTTGGATTCACATGCAGGCTAAAAAGGGTCCTTTTCAGGATCACAAAATTATCTTCAATCTAAAGAGTTTATTGTTCTGTTATCACTCGATATCCCCATCTTGTTCGGCTAAACCTTCCTGCTTAGCGATTGCGTTTGCCACTCGCCACAGCTTTCACAGTTGGAAAATTTCTTCCCATCCAGCTTGTGACATGTTGTACAGTAAATTACATTCAATGGCACGTCGCATTACCACCACTCAGTATCGGATTGGAGGTAATTTTAACCTGTAATTGAACATTTGGTACAGTGTCGACTTTCAATGTGGGGTCATAATTTGGACCCCGAACTCTATGTTTACAAAAATGTCCAACTAAATATGTCGCATTACAGGTCCGTCCAATTAGCTAAATGTCGAGATAAGTGTAAATTACTGTACTTTCAATCTAGAAGCAATTTGAGAATTGGTGAAAATCAATAAGCTCAGAACAACTGCCAAATTCACATACTCATCATATCCTGGCAAACAAATTATGAAAAAATCAATTTGTGTTTTATTATTATTTTGGATATTGTTTTAGAAAGCATTGAACTGTATTTCCTAAACTCTTTTTTGGAAGGTTTAGTGGCCCTGAAAAGCGCCTTGTTTTATGGAATGGTTCCAATTTAGAAAACTTAGTACTCATGGTTTTGAAAAAAACCATTTCGAACGCCCTCGATGCCGCCTTGTTCTGGATTTGCCACCAAAGCAGTTTGTATAAAGAACGAACTTTTTTCTTCTGCTACCTGATGCCGTTTTGCGATTGCGTTTGCCACTCGCCACTCGCTGCAACTGCCTGTTGTCTTGCTGTCCACTGAACAGAATGTGTTCTGTTCCGAATGCGGGGTTTCATATCGTCGCGAGCAGCTTTGCCAGCTAACTCGATCACTTCGGCGGCCGAAACTATATAACGCCGGCTAGGTGGACTGGTGCACTGATACTAACGCGCTCGGCCTAGCTACCCTTGCGGGGAACTCCAGATCAACACGGTTCGAGCGGGATTTTACCTTTCCCTTCACTTTTCCTCCTTTACCATGTCCAGACATGGCTTCTTGGGTTGGTTTGTTGATGTGTTGTGATGCGAACCGATGTGGTGTACGGTTTGAATGAGAATGATCGTTACGGAAGGAAGGAAGGTATTGTATTATAGAGACTTTAAACTTTTGCAGTTCATTCGTCTCTAGCCTTGAGAAAGGCCCTTTGAAAACTCTACTCTACTTTACTCCAGCGCTACCACCTCCGCCCTCTTGCCTTGAGAAAGGCACTCGATCCCTCGCCGTCCAGCTCGTCCAGCAACGATGTTGTCCAGTCGGTGTCCACACAAAGAATGATCGTTACGGCAGCGGAGCGAGGATTTTTAAGCTGATTGGCTGGCTCGAGAATTACGCATGTGTGAGACTGCGACCAATGTTTCGTTCATTTTTTTCTTTTTCCTTTCCAATCGTGCTTCATTCTGTTTCGCTGCTGCTCTGGTTGCCCGTTTTGGTCGGTACGATTTGAGGAGCACAAAATGGACCAATCAAAAATGGGCACATAGTGCATTTTGACAATGCTTGATATTTCACAATTTTTCAATTATTTATCTCAAGAAAAATGAAATGTTATTCGTTATGATAGATGCGTAGATATATTTACTATCAATTGATGCAAAAACCTTCGCGATCTATTGAGAAATGCTCGAGTTATAAGCGTTCCAAATCTTGCATTTTTTCCTGCTTGTTCAGTGCCTAGATTTCCATTTTACCCCCTATATCGTCCGGTTAGACGTAGTCCAACGTCAAAAAAACTTGCAACTTGCTTCTTCTTTTAGATTTTTAACTACCAAGCGCAAAGAACGATGAAAACGAATTAAGGCCGTTTTATATTATCCAGCACGTAGTGTAAACGGCACGTACCGACACCGGCAGACATATACATGATGTATTCATATCATCAGGCATAGCAACTTCTCTGTACGGACCGGCAGCGCAGACGGAGCGGAGAAATGCTACTGGTGATTGAACCGATGTCGTACCGAAGAGCGACGAACGCACCCATACCACGAACTTCGATGTTTGATTTGTATGTATGGTGCTACTCGCCCGTGTAGTTCGTGCCCGGCACCGGCAAAATATTCTTTTCGAGAATTCCTTCATGCATTTGTCTGAAACGTGCTGTGTATGTCCGGAGCCGTTCCGCTATATATACGCAAACACATTTGAAACACACGCAATAATATTTGTCTTGCATGAAACGTGCCGTGCCGGTTACGCTACGTGCCTGATAATATAATATTACCTCTACGTGAAAAATCGGAGTTGCCAAATGTGATATATTTAGTTTATGACGATTATTTTCCCACAAATGTGACACATGTTCTCAGTATGACATATTCACAGAATCTTCGCAATCGATTGAACAGAATAGTCCATATTCTCCAATAAAATTGTAATTATTCATCGCGATCCAATATAGTACATAAAGTAAGTACGTTCGGTTAAATTTCATTTTTATTATCATTTCCAACACTGTATAATTGACTGAGAACTTATTTTTATAAGTTTTCTAATCAGCAGTCGTTTGATTTCATTCGGATTCAACAGAAAAGTAGTCCTGAATCGAACCCGAATTCATTATTATCGTTGCACGCTTATTTCTCTAGTGCACCGACAGTTGAATTTGGGCCCCGCAAGCAACTGGACCGAATCGCTAAGGGCGACGAAGGTGTTAAATGAGAAGTTGAGAAGAACTTCAATTATGTCTTTGGAAACTCATGTTTCCCAAAACTTTGATGCAGTTTCTTGCAATTCAATATACTGGTTTTTCTATCTATTTGGCCAAATATTTCACAAAAAATGTGTTTTTCATTGCTTTTTACTGAAATTAAACAGACCGTAAAGTACAACATTTTTTTCCATGCGGGTAATACGGACATTAGGGTGGCAGCGAAAATGGTCATGTTAAATTTCAAAAACCGACCATGACCATGCTCAATCGCACATGATTTAGGGGTGCCTCAAAGCACTCAAAGTTTTGATTTTTTCATCTTCGAAAATCTTCCAAGGGGGGAGTAAAGGAAATTTAGAAAATCGAAATTATTTATTCGATGCCAAATGACTTAAAAATGCATAAAATGCACGGAAATGGCCGAAAAACTACTTTTTCAGACTTAGCATAAGTGGCCACAAAATCAAAACTTTGAGTGCTTTAAGGCACCCCGAAATCATGTCCGATTGAGCTGAAATTTTGCACAGGTGATTTTTTTGTACATGGTCGGTTCTTTAAATTCGATAATTTTTTTTGCCATACCTTCATTGCCTCTCAGTCCCAAAAGGTCGATTTTCGGCCAAAACTTTTTTTTTCGGTATGACACCAGATCTCGATGTTTCATGTATTTTTAAGTCATTTGGCATCGAAAAAAAAAATCGATTTTCCAAATTTCCTTTACTCCCCTTTTGAGTGATTTTCGAGGATCAAAAAATCAAAACTTTGAGCGCTTTGAGGCACCCCTAAATCATGTCCGATCGAGCTGAAACTTTGCACAGATCATTTTTTGGACCAAAAAACAAAATGTACATGATCGGTTTTTGAAATTCGATGATGAAATTTTTCCCATACATCCATTGCCACCCTAATAGACATATAGTGGGGGTAATACGGACAGGTTTGTAATATATGAAGCGTAGAGGTTTATCGTTCACGAGAGGAATAATATTATTCAACCAAGGTCTGAAATCATCACGAATCTTCGTTAAATGATGAAAAAATCGAATTAATCCATCTAGAAGTGATATCGTGCTTTTCAGCAGTATAAACGTACAGACCCTTAACTATTTTGTTTTTGGTTCCAATCAGCTTCTAAACAGTCCACATTTAGCGATTTGAATTCCATTTATAGACGCAGGGCATTCGTTAGGAATAGATTAAACAGACTTTCACAGTCCATCTCATTCTCACTGACAACTGTCCGTTTTACTCCACCAGTACAATTATTGCAATAATTTAAAAAATTCCACTCAAAAATGAATTTACTTTTCCGTACATACCAAATATCGCTTCTCTGTTGACTCACAAAACGAAATATAACCATTATGAATTTTGATATTAAACCACTCAAAATGTTTAAAATCGAAGCAGCTAAAACTACATCCACACTCGGAATCATGTATGATTTTCGGTTCTTGTTTCCCTTTTCCACTTTGTATCAGTATTCATTACCACAGGGTGGCTTAAATATTATAAAATAATATGTAAAAGGTGTTTTCATTTACAGAAACCATGAATTAAAAATGTAACTATACAAATCAATCACCTGTCCATATTACCCCCACTGTCCGTGTTACCCGCGGTTTCCCTACGTGTAAATTGATTAATTTTATTTGATTAAAAATATCAAACTATTTTTCTATTTAGTTCAATAAGTATAACATACAGAGCAAATGAGAGAATCCACACAAGCGCTCTGCCAGCAAAACAGTATAAAAATCAACTCACTTTTTGACGTAGGACTATGTCTAACAAGAATATATGAGAGGTAATATGTAAATGTGAAAAGAAATGTAAAAAGTCACAGGAGGCTTGTGTTCAAGACACGACCGTAGAGTTGACGTAGGATTCCGTTAGGCTATCTGCTGCATACTGATTTTGGATATGTTTGAAGAATTACATTGTTAAACTCTTCGATAACGATTTGGGTCTGTTTGGTCTGGTTGTTATGTATTGTTTGTTCACTCCACCAGTTTCCATAACCGAGTGATAGTGATAGAAGGATGGTAACAGTCATTAGATGGTGCATATCACGTACCAAAACCGCCCTCTGTTGTTCTGGGCGAGATGGCTCCTGTGTTATGTATGGATAAAATAAAGAAAAAAAAAGCTCATCAATGTAATATAAGATAATTATCATTATCGAACACAAGTTTTCTCACCAGAAAAAAAGTGGTAATTTAATTTATAATTTTTTATTTTCTGGATGTTTATTCAATCCATTTTCTTTTCGCTTTGAACCCAACGGAACACGATGCTACATGCCTCAATGCGATTTTCAATTGGGCTAACAGCACCAAATACGATATGTCGAGCATATGTGAAATCACTTTTTCGAATACTCCTCCATTTTTCCAATTTTGCTCATCGCATGAATTTTCCTTGGGGAAAAAATATCGTTTCATATTTAAAGTCATGTTAACACAATAGCCATATACAATGTTACACTTACAGTTGTGCTAAAAGCTTCACAATACATGATCGGTCATTGATATGAAATTTCTCGAAGCTACCAACATAAAAGTTCCAAATTTTAATTTTATATATATTCTATCAAGCATAAGTTCTATTCAGTTCATTGAAACATCATTCTTCAATCAACCCATAGAAAGATTTTATTGGAACGAAAATAACAAAAAAAACACTCGTTCATCGCTCCCAACTTATTCGCCAGCACGTATGCAATCAGCAATGTCCACGCTAGATACAATGAGCACTATCCATTTGTGTGCGTCGTTAGTTAAACTATCGACCACGAGGGTATTTACATGCGGATTTCCCCCAGACACCTTGGATTTGAAATCTCTGTTAGGGAATACATGTCGGTGGGAAAAAAAGCTCCCCCTTCATTCATGTATCTGCAATGCCGATTTCCCTCAGGCAGCTTGGTTTTGATGTCTCTGTTAGGGACGCGCCGCATGTGTCGTCAATTTGACCAATCATAAGCGGGTATTTCCGTTAGGATAGGGGTTGAGATTTTTTAATTGTTCGATAGTTAGTTTCATGACATATATTATTTTATTCAATCTAAAAAATTGCTAAGGAATGCCGAAATTGATTAACGCAAAAATCTCATCAATCCATCATGAAATAACTTAGCAATAAGCATTTAAAATTGGACAATTTTCTCGGTGCGCTCGATTTTCGATTTTCAATTTGTACCTCAATATGTTCCCGAAAGACGTAATCCTACGTCAAAAACCTTCCTCGCTTGTGGTCACATCTCATCTAAGAAACAATTATTGAACTTTCCTTGAGATCGATTTCTTTTTTGGCTTAATTTGACTCAAATTCAAAAAGTACGCTGCTTAGATCGTTTCAATTGCTTGCATTTGAATGATGAGAAAATTTTGAATAAAAATTTGTTATAAAACATTTAAAATAGTGGAAGATTAGTAGCGAATGGAATGGAATAGTGGAAGAAAATTCTTGTGGTTCCAAGGAAGGAATTGAAGAGTAGTTGGAGAACTTCAATTTGATTGATAACAATCCAGTTCATCATGCATTTATGTAAAATTAATAAAAATCCATGAAAACACAACATTTCATGTTTCTTCTTTACTTCTGAAAAGCACTTGGTTCATTAATTAAAATGTTTTGCAACTACATTCTACATATGCAAAACTGCAGATGAGCAGCATAATCATTCTAAGGAGCGTACTTTTTAAATTAGAGTCTGTTCAATGCATAACATTGGGCTCAAGAAAAGTTCAACAACTCTGTCCTAGTTGGGAATTGACCATATGTGGAGAAGGATTTTTTCGTCAAATGCTAACCCCTATCATTTCCTGAAATAATTCGAATCAGCTACCTAACTCCATTTCTCACCAGTGAGAAATTCACAAGCGTTTACATATGCTGAATTTATTCAAGTTATATATACCTCGAATAAATGTATCATATTTATTCTCACCCGCTTACACCTATTTTCACGTGAATAAATCCATCTATAGCTATAGATCTCCCTAATGTAAACCCGCCATAAGACTAACTGTTCTCGAGATATAACAATATGTATAGAAAGTTATATTTGATAAAAAACCATTTACTCATATCATGAAACCTCAACCATTATGGTATTGTTTAATTTTTCTAGTTTTGGGCTATGAGCGTCTATGCATACCCCGTAACTAGAAAAGTTCAATCATAGGAAATAGTTTGGTCGCGTGTTTACGCGAGGTATTTTTAAAATACTGAAAAAGTTCAATGATTTGAGAAAAAATATATTTACGTTTGACTGGGCAGCATTCTCAGATGGCTAAAACTGTTTATTGATAAATACGAAGAGTTTTGAATTTCTTAATGTGTAACAGATTTTATTTAATTTTGAATGTACAGGTGATTGTTTTTAAGAAAATATTCTTCATGTCCACGTGGACTCAGTCTACACCCCCTCCCACCTCTCCGTGGACAAGCGTGGACATTTTATTACCCCCTATCCCCCCTAAAGTTGTTCACGTCCCTTATATCCTGAACGTTACACCTGCAAAATCAGCCCGGTATTACATTTGTCTTCCCTATTTTCCGCTCGTAGACAAGCCAATGTTATAGATGATAGATAGATGATAATGATGGTCCCGCCTCCTTCCCCTACAGAGGTTTGAGCAAGACGAGTTATCTAAAAGATAATTTATTTATTTTTTCTCAACATTGAAATCAGTATAGCAAACACAAAAAAACGCACTGATTTTATTCACAGATATAAGTTCAAAAATTTTTTTTTCAATGTCAAAAGACATGCCAATACTCAGTCATGTCCGCCACAGAGCCGATACGGTCCCGATGAGGCCCTTGCAGCCAAGTGGTCCACCAGAGCACAAGTCCAACCGCCAGCCTTGGTTTGGATTGACTATGAATATCCTCATTCAGAGAAATCGAGAAAATTTCCTTTACGAAAAATTCCTAGACCGGCCCCTCAAAATCTTTCAATTTAATATCCTTTATATCTGTGCCTCGCACGCGACGCTCAAACTTTTGTAGACTACTTTTATTTTATTTTTTTCAACTAATACAACTATAAAAACAACAAAATAAAAATAAAAATAGTCCGTCATCACCAGATCATGACAGACATAATAGAGATCAATACAAATTAAAAAAAAAGATAATTCAAAAAAATTAAATAGTCTACATAATATAATCCGTTAAAAAACTTCGTCAGGTTAATTGAAAATATTAAAACAAACTACAAAAAATTGTCCACATTAATTATCCGTTCGTGTAAAACTTCGTCAATAAAAATCTTCGTCATAAAATTAAAAAAAAAACTGTTAATTAAAGACAGCTTTCACGTGTGAAATATAGTGCCTCTTAAATTCTGTAAGTGTTGTTGCGCATTTAATATGTCTTGGCATCGAGTTGAAAACATTTATTCCTTTGAAGTACAACGAATTTTGTGAAGCACATGACAAGAAATTAGGTGTTCTTAATTCATTCGCGTTTCTAGTGTTATATCTATGGAAATCACTTCCTCTTTCAACTCGATCACACAAATATCGAGGCAGCAAACCGTTAACTACTTTAAAAATGAACACCATAGTTAAATAGACAATTCTTTGCTTCACGGATAACCATTTTAGAGCGTCCAGCATCAAAGATGAGGAAGTGAATCTATTACATTTTAGAATCAACCGCATTATTTTATTCTGCAAACGCTGTAATCTCGATATTTGTGTATCATTGGCTAAAAATAATATGGAAGAACAAAAGTCTAAATGAGGAGAGATGATTGATTTGTATAGCTGTATTTTGCTGCAAATAGTTAAATCGTTTTTCAATCGGCATAAGATTCCATACTTCTTGGCAATTTTCTTGATGACATTGTCAATGTGAGTATTGAACTTGAGTTTGTCATCAATAATCACGCCAAGATATTTAATCTCCCGAACGCGATCAATGGTCTCATCATCAATTACAATTGAGACGTTTTCATTAGAACGATTTCGCGAGATTACCATAAATTTAGTTTTATTTCTATTCAACTTCAATTACATCTACTTAAAGAACGCAAATCTCCATTCAAATGTAAAACGACCTGATTCAAATCATTAGCTGCAATGAATAACACAGTATCATCTGCAAAAAGGTTAATATCACAAAATCGTAAAACTCGTCGCATGTCGTTGATGTACATAATAAATAAAAGTTAAGGTCTTAAGGTGTTAAGGTCTCAATCGAACATATCCGCATCGGATCCACAAGTACTTGCTAACGCAACCAAAATTTATGGCCCGACCCACCGTTTGCGAATCTCTCCATTGATCCGTAAACAGCCCAAGGTCCTTATGGTGCGCAAATGTGATCTTTTTCACCTTTCTAGCGATCGCGCTAGTAATATTTCTCCCTCAAACGAGCGACTAAACACTATCCTAGATCGCGTTGGCACCTTTACCGGCGGCGGCGGCTATTTTTAGTTCCCCCACTGGCGTACAAACGATGTCCACGGCCGACCATATGAAGACTATAATCAGTCTTAACAGCTCATCAACGGTTCCTCCCCCCCTCCTCATCCATCGGCAGCACACTCTGCATTCGGGTGGGCATAATAAGCATTTGAGCGATGAATAAATTTCTGCTAAAAATAGGCGTAACCATAAGTTGCCGCCTTACGCTGCTTGGTGTGACGACGATCATATTGCTGCGCGCTATTCGCAGCAGCATGTGGCTGCTGGAGAAGCAAAGTGCGATAGTGTGAGGGTCCTTCACAGGTAGCACGCGACCCGCAAAAGCCCCATGCGAATCGGGTTGTCTCCTTTCCGCGTGAGGTCCCGGACTCGGACGGTTCAGTCGTGGTTTTTTTTCCTCGGTGGTGGTGGTGTGCGATCACGTGTGCCGCGATCCGCATTTGAGGGGGGCCGACACAGACAAACACCACCATCGTGGATCGTGGAGCATGATGTGCCGTGTAAACACGTGGACAGATCGCGGTGGGCGAATCGTATTGTGCTGCACACACCAACGCGATCCGATCGCCGAAGATCGTCGAAGCGTGTGCGCGCACAGTCACGCACACACTGTCCGACGGTACGGCAGCGTTCGTACGCTACGACGATCCGTTCCGAGTCCCGAAGACGCTGGCGCTGGATCGGTTTTATATTATTTTATTTTCGTAATTTTATTATATCGGCAGTGGTCAGCTGGAGCCATATGTAGAATGTTCCTCGTGCAAGCGTGCAAGCGTTAACGAAACGAAACGAAACAGCCAAGAGTAGTTAGTAGTGGGTAGCAGACGCGAACCAGGAGCGGTTACCATTAAGAGCGCGGTGTGTTGTGTTTTGTTGTGTGCTGCTCTCGTATCGGTCGGTTACACGTCTCGAGCGACGACGAAGGCGAAAATCGACTGCCGCGAGGTGTGTTGGAGTCAGTTTTTTGGAGAGAACCATCCGGGTGACAGCCGAATTTTGAAGGACGCACTTTGTCCCCAGGAGTCCGAAAGTTGGTGCAACCGGTGACGGGAACGTGTGCAATTTGCGGGAAAAAAGAGTTTTTGGCAAAAATTGTGCGGCGAGAAGGAGAGCCTACGGCAGGATTGACGGCCGAAAGCAACAAGTGGTTTGAGATTTCATGTTTTTCGGTCTTATTTTGACGAAACCAAAAAGTCACCGACGCGTGCTAGTGAGAACACCTTGGGACCGCCGGGAGATTCTTGGTTTGCCTGAATAACCTTCCAAAACGTTTAGTTCACCATCAAAGGAAAAAAACAAACGGAAACAAGTGAATCTCCATTCAATAATCGGTCAATATTAAAAAAGTGAGCATCAAAACGAAGAATACAATCTGGTTTTGTGCAAAGTGAATCTAACTAAACCATCTTCAATCAATCAAACATTTCCCGGCGTGAAAAACTACGTTGGTGCCTGCAAGAATTTGATTAAATAAAGTCTGTTCCAAGACAGAAAACCAGAAACAGAAAGTGAGGAGCAGCGAGATCTTTCATCTGCGACCAAAATCGAAAGATAAAAATAATCTCGAAAAGGGGATCAAAACATTAGAAAAATTCCCACCCAAAACAAGAAAAACAAAAAGGAGCAAAAGAGCAAATCTCGGCCGAGAATTAAATCGGTCGACGCGTGTTTTTTTAATGTTTTTTGATGCGGTGCCGCTACTGCTGATGATATTTCCCAGCGTTTCAAACGCAACATAAAAAAAAGGGTTGGCGAAGGTGTGTTTGGAGAGAACAACGAGAGTATTAAGGAACGAGGAACGAGCGTGAGTGACCTGCTGCTGCTGCTGCTGCTGCTGATGCTGAGTGACCTCCGGATAAGCTGTTGCTGCTGCTGCTGTCAACCAGAAGTCGTGTACCGTTCGCTGCGGATTCATCCAGCTGTCAAACAACAGGGAGAGTGAGTTCCCACGGCCGCACCGCATTCTTCAGTTTGCTCGGAATCGCGGATTTTTGCGGGTGCGAATTTTTCCTTCGAGGGAAAACGGTGTGTGTGTGTGTGTGGAAAACACGAAGAAACTCGATACGGCCCTTTCCCGGAAAACTAAACGCCGGTATCTGCGTTCCGCAGAACCGGAAGTGTGCGTGGTGCAAGTGAACGACAAACGTTTGAAAGAAAAGCAAAAAATTCTAGCTGTGAAATAGTGCATATCCCCCTCCCGGGAGTAGTGTTTCAAAAGTGCGCAATCAAAATAGTGACAGAGAACCTGCCGCAAGCCGTGAATCTTCCTTTGATCCCAGTGCCCAAAAAAGCCGTAACAATTTGGGAAATAATGGATCCGAATGCGGCGCGTGATTCGCGCTACAATCTGAACTATAGCATGAGCATGATGAGCGAAACGCCGGAGATCTACGGTAATCCGAACGTTTCGCTGGCCCGTCCCCCGAGCGGTGGCCTCGTCGGACAGGTAATGTCCCGCGGCGGGGGTGGGCTCATGAACGCCGCGAATGGTTTACAGTGCGGTGCCGGTGGTGGCGGCGGCGGCGGAGGAGGCGGTGGTGGGGGCTTATCGCGTGGTATCAAACGGACCAACTCGGATTGTTACGACGATGGCCGGCAGATGGTTGGCGGCTCCCAGGGTCTGACCGGCCTCGAGGGTTGCAACGTTGGTTCCGATGTGGTGGATGATAGCTACACATCGCTGCAGCCGAAAAAGTCACCACCGAGCAACGGGAAGAAAACAAAGGGCCGTGTCAAGATTAAGATGGAATACATCGATAACAAACTGCGACGGTACACGACCTTCTCGAAGCGCAAAACCGGAATCATGAAGAAGGTAGGTGGACCGGGTATTTTTCGTCTTCCCGGGTGATGATGGTGACTTTAACCTCAAAAACGGCTGCCCGGAGAGTTGTGTTTTTGTTTTGGATTGATTCTGCTGCTGTGTGGGAGAGAACTGTCAAAATCAGCTTGTGAGTTCCGCTTCGTGCGAATGCCAAAGTGGTGTGCGTTTTATTCGAAAGAACAGTGTTTGGGAGTTTCAAATTCTAATTGGATTCACTGCCAAAATGAATGAAAAATATTCATATTTGTATTTTGATATGACAGATTCTGCTACTTTGTTTACAATTAAAATCGGTACTGTTTGGGTTTTCTAGCGGCTATGAATGAAGCCAGTATTGCCATTCGGATATTCAATGTTTTTAAATAACGATGATTTATATTATTTGTACAACGCGGACTCGATTATATACAGTTTCTGATTTCTTTTCACTAATTGCTTTTTTGCACTCCGGAAAGTGTTTTCTTAACACGGATTACAAAAGCGGATACGAACACAACGCTTAGGCTCGGTTATTCAAGATTGCGTCGAAGGATATGTCTTCATATCGTCTTCTCACTGAATTTCTACGCATACCATTTGATGATTAGGCAAAATGTTGATATCCATTTGCTGCGATATCGCCTATTGATTAAATTATATGCGTTCGGCGTACATGTCAAAATCGAAACTGAGTATTTGAAGTTTATCAAATCAAGCAAATTCGCTGTTCGAGAAGTACGTACATTTGAGAGATGCAAACTTCAAAGAGAAATGTAAAATACAATGATCGTTTGATAACTCTTCCGTTCACATATTTTGTAAGTCCTAGGCATCATATCAAACGCAAAAGGACAGTCATTAAATTTATTTGTAACGAAGAACAATATCTATTACAATGCATGAATTGACCTGGCATGACATTTGTTCAATCTTTTAACTCACAAAGCAAATATATTGAATTCAATTGAGTTCATAAATTGTTTCATTCAATCAAAAATTTAATCAATTCAAACAAATAATTACTAAGCTAAGGTAGTTCCCCGTCAACCTTGCGGTTATATCATATAACCCACCCATTTTTTTTCCTAAGCATCACTTTTTGTTTACTTAACACGTTGAGCCCCGCGTTGGTCCCTAGGGGCCGACGTTGAGTTTGTTGGTAAGAAAGCGCTGATTGACTGGGACTGATCGTTACAAAATGTTACGAAATGTGACTACTTTCTAGTCGAATTCCTGACTATTTACTATTTATACAATACTAGCTGACCCGGCGGCGGCCATTTGAATATTTTGACGTAGGACTTTCATTAAGGTCTTCCATTTACCCTTTCTCTATAGACGACATCCACGCGATGATCTGTGTGTACGAGCGTCGTCTATAGACGACATCAGGGTGATACTGCATATCGATCACATCAGCGTGATATGCATACTTTTCGGCGCAGTGCTCCGTTCAGCGGTAGCACTCCGATGGAGCACACTGCCGCAGTGAAAGGGTTAAGGGGGTCAAATCAGAAAACAGGTTTATGAAATAAAGTTAACGTTAATAACTATTTTTGCTGCGAACGGATTTTAATGATTTACATACCAATTGAATCGGAAATTTTCTAAGATTTGTTGTGTTTGCTATACATTGCAATCCCATAGTCTATATGGTTTAAATTGATGAAAAATGTGAGCATTCCCATTTTCCCATATATTTGTTCTGTGCATTTGTGTGCTTTCCCGAACAGAGCTGTTAATAACGGGTAACTTATGCAGCCGCTAGAATAGAAACAACTAATAGGGATAGTGAAAAGATATTTGCGAACTAAACTCCACCCTTGCATAGTAAGTAAGCTGTTGCTAGCGTATAAGTATTGCATCTCCTCTGAGGAAAATTCTCAGAATCGTCTGTTCCCGAAAACGTCGCTTATCTACTCGTTTTGTGTTTGCTTGTTTTTGCTGCGCCAAACTTTGAACTTGTTCATATCCTGTACATGTCAATACCTTCGATACTTTCAGTTGCCATTCGTGTTTGCTCTCGTGCGCATCGGCTCTGTTCTGATGCAACAGCTCCTAGCTTTGTTGATGGTTTTGACCGAGAGTCGAGCAACGGTTTTTCAAAAACGGTCATTCTCGCGATGTTTCATTTCTTTCGCTGCAACTGTGTGCATCTGTTAGACGCGTGTTTAAGGCTTGTTGAATGTCGAGGCTCGGAAGATGCCTAGAAGAGCTATACCGCTGAGGGAACAGTAAATATAATGAAGCATGATACTTGATAGTTGCAAGTATTGCCATTTTTGTTGTAATAATCTGCTGAAGAAGAGTTCGGATAACGTTTGTCAAGCCATGCTTTGGTTTGCACTGTATTTTTTCCCATCAAAAGGCAATGCTTTATGAATACACGAAATTCGGATTTTTCATTTTTTTCACAAAACAAAAGTTGCTTCACTCTCAATGCTTGTAACTCACGAACCAATCGACCGATTGCTGTCAAATTTTGACACGTATTCATTGAAAGATGGTGCCTTATGATAGTCAAGTAGATTTTTGCAAGAGGCGCCATCTAGACGTCAACCTTCTAAACTTTTCAGAAGAGCTGTTAGTATATAATGAAATTACTTTTTAAATGTTGTTATACAGCCATTCCATGACAAACCGATATACTGATTTCCAGAATTTCGTCAAAAGTGATCGTTTTGTTTCTTTTTGCAAAATATTAGGCCCGTATTTTTTTGAATTTTGTTCGTTAGGATGATCTTCGAAAATCAGGTTTTCCCATTTTTTCCAAGAATGACTTTTTCAAAAAATCATAACTATGAACTACCCGACCGATTCAGACGATCGATATACTTAGTTGAAGGTATTTAGTTGGTATTTTTTGAAAAAATATTAAACATTAAAGAAATAGAATTTATTTTTCGTAATAATTGACTGTATTTGTAGTTTTATAGTATACATGGTCTCAGGACCATGGGCGCTATATTTTTTTTTGAAAGGATTTTTTCTTCAAAGAATTTTTAAGGATTGTTTACTTAACATATCCGAAAATCGAAGATTTGTTTTTTAGTTTTTGTGTTATGATTGTTCAAAGTTAAGCGATGGTCTGGAAAATCATTTTTCCCACTTTTTTTTTTCAAAAATGACTTTCAAAAACTGAAAGCGTTCGAATTACTAAACCGATTCAGATAATCTACATATTGAATGGAAGTCATTGAACTAGTCTACTTTGAAAAAATACTACACATGCGAAAAAATTTGATTCTAGTCGCATAGGAATATTGAACGAAGACTTAAAACATGTTCACTTTGAGAAATCATAACTCAAAAATGAAAAAAAAAATTCAGTTTCCAGGACAAACATATAAAAAAATGAAGCGCCCTTGGTCCCGAGACCTGTAAACTATAAAAAAAACAACTACAATCAACGATCACGAGAACTAAATTTACAAGTGTAGTATTTTACGAATTTACGAGAACAATTTTTTACAAGTGTAGTATTTTTTTCAAAAAAGACCACGTAATTGGCTTTAATTTGATTTGTCAATCACCTCCAGTCCAGTAGCTCGAAAGCTCGAAAGTTATGAATTTTTGGGAAAGTGGAAAAAAAAACTGATTTTTTGGACCACCCTAAAACCGAAATGATCTCCCTAATGAAAAAATAAAAAAAAGGTGTCTAATGTTTTGTGATAAGAAACAAAACTATCATTTTTCACGAAACTCTGAGAAACACTATAACGGTGTGTCATGGAATGGTTGTATATGCGTGTTGCGTCAAAATGATGCGTGTTCGTAGAGATAGGTATATAAGAAACGTCCGTAAACCTAGTGTTAAATATTCTCTACATTGATTTTTTTACATTGTGTTTTATGTATTAATACAAATCAAATTAACGTAAATTTGATTTTTTCTGAATTGTTTAGAGGTAATATTGATTTAAGAGCTTATCGACTGATGTTATTGAAATTAGGGCATAACATTTTTGTTTCAAAAATAATGCTTATCACTGCTTCTTTTATGTGTGGAATTCATTTGATTTTTATGGCATTTGAGTCTACTGCTTTTGCAATTCTAGACGAAAAGCACGTCTGTTTAACGTGTTCAAAAATCCCTTACATTTGGCCCCACTGTCGCAAATGTTTATGTTCATTCGTTCAGTTCCTCTCCGCTTCGCGCGTCACACAAACACCAATGCGCCCAATGTCGACCTCTCAAATTCTCTCCGACCACTCACTCGTATGGTGTGGTGGCAATGTGCAGTCGCCGCCACATCGCCATACATGAACCGTGTGTTCATGCGATGCTGCCGGTGCATCTAGCCGCCGCTGCCGTCGTCGTTGTCGTCACTCACTGAGAGTGAGAGTCATCGGTGCGGCTCCTAGAGCACCTATGGTTAATGCTCTTATGCTGTGAGCAGTTTTCTTTTTCTTACCAGATTCGTATGTTTTATTTAGCCTCTGGTTTTTGTTTTCTTCTCCCGACGGCACACGGTTCAAATGTGCAATGTTATGAATTCTTTGGGATATTTTTTTCGTCTTCCCTAGTCGCGGACTGCTCTGTGTTGATGGTGCTGTTGGAAGTCTCGTCTGGTCGCGGTTATTCGAGGGAAAAGCGAACGAATAAATGCAGTAGGATACCCCGACGGGGTATGTATATGCAACGCGGTTGCATGCTGAATGAACGAGCATATCGATGAGAAGCGGCGAGTTTTTATCTTTTGGTTTTTTGGTTCGGTCACCGGCAGTCGTCTTTAGCGTTAAAATTTGTTGTCTGTTATTTTTTGTTCATCAAGCGATTTCATCAGCTGTTTCTCAGCATGGGTTGGCCATGTTTCGGAGTAATTTCATAGAATTTGAAAAGCATTGGAAGAATGCTCTTATACTTTGTAGACGTTCCGATAAGTTTTTAATGATTTTTAACAGATGGCGTTCATTGCACTGCGATGTATCAGCCAATGTTCAAACATTTTTGTTGTTCAAGCGCCAGTTCTTATGTTCTTTTTGTTTTCAGTGCGCTTAATTTTTTGGACGCTTCTATTTATGTCTATTATGCCGAATATGTCATCTTCTGTGACAACTAAGATGCACTCACGATGAACTTTGCTGTTTTGATATCAATTGAAGAAAATAGCAAAAAAAATCGCTTCGTTGAAACCATAACAGTTTCGTGAAATTAATCTGAACCAAAATGAGTATCCTACATGATCAATTTGAACTCTATCAATAAATCATGTTCACAGTCGTCATTAGATTCAAGTAAATTCATTTATTGGAAGATATCGACAAATGTTCATTAATTTATAGGTTCTAAGTGTTCGCAGATATTTTTCGGTTGCTAATAAACTACAGAATCTGTAGAGAAATTTTATGACTAGTCTACATCTGGGATTTTTCTATAAAATTACTGTAATATCATTGAATTTTTTTTGGCATTTGTATCGTCACCCTGAATCATGGACTCGCGATATGCTTCAGAATATTCGCTGATAATCGTCCAATTTGGCATATAATATGTAAATTATATTGTTTCGCTGCTTTGAGAATGATTTGCGCCGCTCAGTGCAAGTATTTAATTTACTTACATTACATCTGCACTGCAATATGTACCTGCTTTGCTGTGGCCCAATGAAGTTGTATATTAGAGAAATGAATAGCATAATAAAGCGTATGTTTCATATGAGTTTAATTTTGAAATATTCATTAGTATACAATACTTTTAGTTTTCCATTATCAACGAATATATAAATGATAACTGGTTTGCCAACACAATGTACAATGTACAGTTGACCAGGTGAGGAACAATCCCCATCAGAATATAAACTTCACAACTCCAAAGAATGATCTTGAGCTTTACTGATGTCGCATTCTTCTGGGATTACAAGCGTCAATCGGAAAAAAATGATTTAAATTCATTTTCAAATACAACTTTAGTTCACGATTTTGCAACAAAAAAAAGTGTTGCTATCACATAGACATATTTGAAACAAGAAAGTTAATTTACGTTCACAGCTTTATTTCAGAAATGCACCTATTCCATCGGGAAATACATGACCATCTTCGCCAGTGATAATCCAATTGATTTTGATTAAATCAAGCATTTTTGAAGCATTCTGCTCCATTTTTTTTGTTGAGTGCAGTTCTTTGCCCACTTCGATCACAGGAAATGCCGGTTCATCTTCACTATCGATTTTTCGATTCACCTTTAACCGTTAGCGAAATACTAAACCCTTTCCGTCATAGTTCGGAGAATTTTTAGAGGGTATTAAAAGCGTATTAAAATATTTTATTATTTTTCGAATTATTATCGACCATTCTGCATTGAGTGTGTCTAGATAACTTTCAAAGTGCTCGCGGGGAAAAATGACATCAGAAAACTCACGATTCATTGATTCCCAACTATGAAAGAATGATTGAACTTTTCTTGAGACTTATTTTTCATCTTAGATAAATTCCAATTCAGTAGGCTACTTAGAACGATTTAACTGCATCCATTTGAAAGATGAGGAAATTTTACATAAAAATCTGTTGTAAAACATTTTAAATAGTGGACGAAAACAAGAGAAATAACATTGTGGCGTCAAGGAACGAATTGAAGGATGGTTTCCTCTGTACTAGAGGGGTTAAAAATCTTCCTCATCTGTAATTTTTTCCTCTAAAAATCTCTGCCAAAAATCAGTACCAACGAAAATATTCGTTGTAGGAAAAATCTATTTCATTAGAATGGAAAAAGAAACTCTTTTATTTACTACAAATACTACATTCACATTTGCAAATCATTCGTGTGTTTGATGATGCTCATACATAGCCACTATATTTAATCAAATCTTTCGATCCCAAAATAGTGTTCATCGTATCGTTACTGAGCCTCATTTTTGTTCTGATTATATTCAGAAAAAAAATTACGGCATTCGTCCTTATGAAACTGATTATTTGTTGCATTGTAAATACTTTTATGATCAGCACCACCAAGCGATACTGCGGCGTAAGAGTCGCCATGTGCCTTAAAGTTGCGTAGTTCAAATGTAAGAAATTTCACACGCGGAAAAAATCGGTACCAATCTGTACTTTTTGATGAAAATCTGTACCCTGTACCGTACAGAATCTGTACCAAAAATAACGAAAAAAATCTGCGTCTTTCCAGATAAATCTGTACGTGTGGCAACATTGGGTTGGAGAGCTTCAATTTTGTTGATAGAAATAATCAAATTTATCATGCATTTTTGGGAGAACAATACTAAAAAACCATAAAAAAAACCAAGCGTTTATAGTTATTAGATCCGTCAAGTCAAGATCCGCCCTCTGGAAGGTCGAAAAATAACGGATTTTCCTGATTTTTTTTTTAATGTTGGAATGAAAGTTGGTGCTGGGACTTTTTGGTGATTGGTTAAGGTGAATTCGAAGATGTAGTTTTAATTTTTTGGATACCAATATAGCTAGTATAGTGATTTTTTTTTCAATTTTTATCCAAAATCCAAAAAATAAAAAATACATCTTCAAATATATCTTAACCAATCACCAAAATGTCCCAACACCAATTTTAATTCAAACATTCGAAAAAAAAATAACGAGTATCCGTGATTTTTGACCTTTCAGATTTCCCCCCATAAGTGTTTCACAACTGCATTCTATGCGAAAATTTCCGACTTGTACACCCAAACTAGCGTTGGCAGAAAACATTTCATCTTTGGCAAAAATGATGCCATTCCGTGTGCTGGAGAGTCCAATGCGCAGATAATGAGCTGTTTTTAAAGCTCAAAAATGGTTTGTATGTATGCGAGCAGACATCTCTTTCTGTTTTCTTTTCTCATTTCATTTGGGATTGTGCCAAAAAAAAAGTCCATACGACTTCAATGGGGATCGAACCAAGGCCGGCTGGAATGCAACGCTATTTTACACGACCACGCTATTCACATGGCTAATGATGCTTCGGCAGTAGTTCAGCAAATACGTGATATTATTCTACCTGATTATATAATAAAGTTGGAAACCAAATTTATAACACATGCGAATTGGGGCTCTTTTGGAATTAACAAGTTCTTCCGCACAGTAACTCGATGTTGATAATTCCTTAATATTTTCCTTCGTTGATCGTATTGTTTTCACATATTCACGTTGGAGAGCCTTAACCCATCTCTTCGATGGTCGAGGCATTTTGATTGAATGTAATACTTTTCCGTTTACTGTTTTTGAAAGCATAGGCAGCCGTGGCAGTGCGAGCTCTGCAATACAATTTTCTTATCCAATGTTAAAGTTGCTAAAACTTACATTATGGACTCATTAAACGTAAAAATAATAATTGTATTGATACCAACACAAATTTATTCTATTGATTTTCATAACATGAAGCGCTATGACTCAGGAATAACATTTTATTGAGTGGTTTCGATGATGTTGTCTGGCATCAGTGTCGAAAAAATAACGATGCTTTCACCAATACAAACAAAACCATTGCCGAAGATTGAAAAATGAAAATTTAACTTTCAGAACACTAGCTCGAGTTTTCCGACGTTTTTCACTATACAGTGCGACAGCAGATGAACATTTAATATCTTGTGAGTAATCGATTAGTGTTTGGTTGATATTGCTTGATGATTATTGCTTTTCGGGCGAGGGGTGAGGGAGGCAGATGAAAGAAATGAGCGCCATTGTGGCAGCCATTTGTGGCTAGCTTCCACCTTCACCTTAATTTCATAAATCTGGATGACAAAACTTGAGCTATGAATCAATTTTTTGGTGTAGTCTTCTTCTTCTTCAATGGCACTAACGTTCCTAGAGGAACTTCGCCGTCTCAACGTAGTATTACTTGCGTCATTTTTATTATTACTTAGTTGAGATTTCTATGCCAAATAACACGCCTTGAATGCATTCTGAGTGGCAAGCTCTAGAATACGCGTGATCACAGTGCAAGTCGGAGGAAATTTCTTTGACGAAAAATTCCCCCGACCAGAACGGGAATCGAACCCGAACACCCGGCATGTTAGTTATGACGCTAACCACTCGGCCACGGGAGCACCTTTTTGGTGTAGTGCGTGGATCATTTCACGTAAGTGTAAATAATAATTCCTAAAAACAAATTCCTTGACGAATTGCCAATACTTTGAAAAATTGTAGTGTTCCGAGAAAAGTAATACAAAAAAAAAAAGATTTTACACGTAATTCCATAAGAAAAACTATACAGACGTTATTATCCTAAGACTAACTGTTCTCGAAATAGAACAATTTTCTAGAAAATTATATTCGATGAAAAAACCATTTGCGTAATATTATGAAAAATCGTTTAATTTTTTGTAGTTTTTGGCTACGAACGTCTATGCTGAGAAGAGAAGTGAAACTCGAGAGAAAAAAGTGGTAAGAAAATGTAAACAGTGAAAAAAAGACGGATGGGTAATGTCGGGGACATAACCGGAGTGACGTAGGACTATACAAAGGGGACAGCTTTTGTTAAATATATATTTTAAATATATTGTTTTATTTTCTTCTCCTACGTGAATACCTACCTATCTACCTGAAAAATGGATTAGTTTACTGTTTACTCTTTATGAATATGTTGATGGTTCTGAAAAGAACCTTTGGTGTTGTGTTTTTGTTATCACTCGATATTCCCATCTTGTTCGGTTAAACCTTCCTGTTTAGCTATTGCGTTTGCCACTCGCCACAGCTTTCACAGTTGGAAAATTTCTTCCCATCCAGCTTGTGACATGTTGTTCAGTAAATTACATTTAATGCGACGTGCCGGAGAAGCACTTTGCCACTCACTGAAACTAATTGTTGCCTTGATGAGCGCCGAACCGAAGCTGCTCTGTTCTTGATGCGGGTTTTCTGATTGTCGTGAGCAGTTTTGCAAGCCAACTCGAGCACTCCGACGGCCGAAACTCTATAATCGCTGTTAGGTATATTGGTGCTCCGGCATCAATCTGTTCGGCCTAGTTATCCTTGCGGAGCAATCAGTGAATGCGACCAACAGGGAACTGGAGACCTGCACGGTTCGAGTGAGACTTTGCCTTTCCCTTAACTTGTCCTCCTTTGTTACGTCCACGATGCCGATGCCGTACAAGCACACGGGTTTACGGTTTGAAAGAAAATAAAATATTTTTTTGGGGTCCGCGTGTTTTATACTCTAGCGGTACACACTCACAGGATAGAGACAAATCGGCAGACTCAGCCAGAGGGGCGAGTCCAACGAGACGAACGAATGAGCGTTAAAATGGAGCGATGGCAAAAAAAATACATTCACTACGATTTGTTCGCTCGTTGGATTCACATGCAGACTAAAAAGGGTCCTTCCCATCCAGTATGTGACATATTTTACAGTAAATTACATTCAATGGCACGTCGCATTACCACCACTCAGTATCGGATTGGAGGTAATTTTAACCTGTAATTGAACATTTGCGATGACAAGTGGTACAGTGTCAACTTTCAATGTGGGGTCATAATTTGGACCCCGAACTCTATGTTTACAAAAATTTCCAACTAAATATACGACATATTTAGTCCGTCCAATTAGCTAAATGTCGAGATAAGTGTAAATTACTGTACTTTCAATCTAGTTGCAATTTAGAATTGGTGAAAATCAATAAGCTCAGAACAACTGCCAAATTCACATACTCATCATATCCTGGCAAACAAATTATGAAAAAATCAATTTGTGTTTTATTATTATTTTGGATAATGTTTTAGAAAGCATTGAACTGTATTTCCTAAACTCTTTTTTGGAAAGTTTAATGGCCGTGAAAAGCGCCTTGTTTTATGGAATGGTTCCAATTTAGAAAACTTAGTACTCGTGGTTTTGAAAAAAACCATTTCGAACGCCCTCGATGCCGCCTTGTTCTGGATTTGCCACCAAAGCAGTTTGTATAAAGAACAAACTTTTTTCTTCTGCTACCTGATGCCGTTTTGCGATTGCGTTTGCCACTCGCCACTCGCTGCAACTGCCTGTTGTCTTGATGTCCACCGAACCGAATGTGTTCTGTTCCGAATGCGGGTTTTCTTATCGTCGCGAGCAGCTTTGCCAGCAAACTCGATCACTTCGGCGGCCGAAACTATATAATGCCGGCTAGGTGGACTGCTGCACTGGTACTAACGCGCTCGGCCTAGCTACCCTTGCGGGGATCTCCAGATCAACACGGTTCGAGCGGGATTTTGCCTTTCCCTTCACTTTTCCTCCTTTACCATGTCCAGACATGGCTGCTTGGGTTGGTTTGTTGATGTGTTGTGATGCGAACCGATGTGGTGTACGGTTTGAATGAGAATGATCGTTACGGCAGCGGAGCGGGGATTTTTAAGCTGAGTGGCTGGCTCGAGAATTACGCATGTGTGAGACTGCGACCAATGTTTCGTTCATTTTTTTCTTTTTCCTTTCCAATCGTGCTTCATTCTATTTCGCTGCTGCTCTGGTTGCCCGTTTTGGTCGGTACGATTTGAGGAGCACAAAATGGACCAATCAAAAATGGGCACATAGTGCATTTTGACAATGCTTGATATTTTCACAATTATTCAATTATTTATCTCAAGAAAAATGAAATGTTATTCGTTATGATAGATGCGTAGATATATTTCCTATCAATTGATGCAAAAACATTTGCGATCTATTGAGAAATGCTCGAATTATAAGCGTTCCAAATCTTGCATTTTTTCCTACTTGTTCAGTGCCTAGATTTCCATTTCACCCCCTATATCTTCCGGTTAGACGTAGTCCTACGTCAAAATTGACAAATGGTTTACGCTCTAAAAATTTAACAGAATGTTGAGATGTCTCTAAAACGGTGGGAATGATGTATAAGGTGGGAGGTTCGTATATAATGTTATTAATGTTAGCATAATCATGATAAACACGGCGAATTGGATAGAAATTACGAACTGAACATTGAATAAAATATATATAGACGCTGAAAGAGCTGTGGACAAATATAGCGCATTTTAATCGGTTTATGCATAATGTCGTTAATATTTGCATTATCAAAACCAGAGATCGAAATTCTCGCTCGACTGCGCGATAAATATTCATTCAATTAATCTAGTTTTCGATGAACTGTGTATTGTTGATATTTTCGTCTCTTCCTTTTCACCGAAAATTCTTTTTCAGAGAGAAAGAGATGTTGAAAGTCTCTATCTCGGAAGTTCAACGAGAATGCTTTTTCGTCTCTCATTTGGTACTGAAAATATGGAGCGAAAAATCAAAGCTAACTTTACCAACATTAGTCTGTTAGAGCAGCGTCCAAACGATCTGCATTTGGACAGCATGTGAATTGTACAAATATTAATCCATCTCATGTTCACTTCACGATGAAACCCAATATTGCCGCATGCTTTCAGCTGTACTGAAGAAGTGAAAAACCATTATCGGCATCAAGGAGTCACTGAAAACGAAACCATTTTTCGGCAATCATAACTCACCGAAAAATAAAAATCGGCTCTGCGTTTCTCGCGAGAATCGAAGTGAGCGTATATATAATATTCTCTATATTCTCACGCCTCCTATATTTTCAGCTATGTTTCTCTGTGGGTGAAAATGGATGTTTTTCGTCTCAAATCGGCGAGCATTTCGATCACTGATCAAAACATACACATCTATTGGAATCTTAACTTGCTGTGCTATTCATCACAACATTTATGGTCGTATTCCTCCAATGATGACAAATGTGTCGTAATTTACGAATAAAACTTCACCATAGAAACTGGACAAAATCAAAACGTGGTTAGAGTATCAGTTGTGAAAAAAAATTTTAAAGCATTTTCATCGGAATAAATTGAATGATTGAATAATTATACGACTAAAAAACGTATCTACGCTTAGGAAAACAACATAAAAATGGGAAAGGAAATATGTTCTGTTGAAAACTGTGAAAGTTTCAATGGTTTCATTTCAAGAGACGATTTATTTTATAATACAGCAAGACGGTAAGCTTCAATTTCGATCGAATGTGAACACGATAAACCGCATTGATTTATTTATAGCCCAAGTCAATTTTGTTCTCATTGGCTTGAATTCTGTGCAATAAGGAGTTCAGAAAATATTTAGAATGATAATAGTAAATATAAGTAATCAGTCATTCCATCCCAAACCGATATAGTGGTTCTCAGATTTTCGTCAAAAGCGCTAATTAGGTTTTTTATTGCAAAATATTAGACCCGTATTTTTTTAGGGTGCCCATTCCTATTTCTGCGTCCGAAAAATATTTCCTTGTCCACTTTTTCCCAAAAATGACTTTTTTTTTACCAATTCATAACTTTTGAACCATTGAACCGATTAGGATAATCAACACATCAGATGGAAGCCAGTGAGCTAACCTTCTTAGAAAAAATATCACACTTACGGGAAGATTGGAGTCTACTCGCATAGGTCTAATCTAGTCACATAGGAATATTGAACGAAGACTTAAAACATGTTAAATTTGCAAAATAATAACTCAAAAACGAACAATAACACCTCTTTGATATTCGGATACATTATGTAAAAAAACTCAGCTTTCCAGAAAAATATTAAAAAATACAGCGTCCTCTATCTTTAATCGAGAAAACTATGAAAAATTAACTCAATCAATAACTGCAAAAGCGAAAATCCAAATTTTACGGAAATCTATATATATATAAAAATGGATTTCTGTCTGTCTGATTCTTATGAACTCGGAAACTACTGAACCGATCAACATGAAAATTGGCGTGTAGGGGTTTTTGGGGCCGGGGAAGGTTTTCGTGATAGTTTGAGACCCCTCCCCCCTCTCAAAGGGGGAGCTGCCATACAAATTAAACACAAATTTCTACATTACTCGGGAATTAATCAAGCAAATGAAACCAAATTAGGCATATTGAGGTTTTAGGGGGCAATAAATGTTTCTATGGTGGTTAGACTCTCCACCCACCTCTCTAAGGGCGGGATACCATACAAATGAAACACAAATTTCTGCATTACTCGAGAATTAATCAAGCAAATGAAACCAAATTGGGCATATTGAGGTTTTAGGGTGCAATAAATGTTTCTATGATGGTTGGACTCTCCACCCACTTTTCTAAGAGGGCCTGCCATACATCTCACGATCAAGGTCACGAGTCAATTCTCACTCCCGACATTCTTCCAAAAATGGAAGTCAAAAGTGGATGCAATAAAAAGTTCTGTGGTGGTTAGACACTCCTCCCGCTTTCTGAGGGTGGGCTGTCATACAAATGAAACACAAATTTCTGCATAACTCGAAAACTAATCAATCAAATGGAGTCAAATTTGGCATGTGAAGGTTTTTGAATATGAGAAATGTTTCTATGATGGTATCACACCCCTCCCTCCTCTGAGCACCCCTCCCTTGGGTCTCAAAAACATTTGGCATGTAAAGATTTTACGGGGCACGAAACGTTTCTATGGTAAATATACTCCTTCCCTCTCACCAAGGGGGGCTCCCATACAAACGAAACACAAACTTCTGCATAACTCGAGCACTAATTAAGCACAATTTGGGATGTGAGGGTTTTTGGGTATGAGAATTGTTTCTATAAAGGTATGACATCCCTCCCTCCTCTGGAATGGAGAGGGCGTCCCAAAAAATATTACACATATTTCAACCAAAAATATTCCAACCAAACATGACAATTGAACATTTTCGGAAAAGTCTGAAGGACCAAAGGAAAATGTAATATATTTTTAAAGGGAACTAACTCATAAGTTTCAATTTGATTTGTCGATCATTTGAATCAGTTCAACAGTTCAAAAGTTATAAATTTTTGTAGTGGAAAAAAGAGGGATTTTTTTTTGAACCATCGGTTAATTTTGACAAATTATATCTCAAAAACGAGAAAAACTCTCTGATATCAAGAAATGTTATGTAAAAAATCCTCAGCTTTCTAGAAAAAATAGAAAAAATAGCACTCTCTAGCCAAAAAAACAATGAAAAATTACCACAATCAATAGTTATGGAAATAAAATCCATTTTTTCGGGTTCAATATTCAATAATATATTTTGAAAACTTCTGCATACTTCTGCATCATTGACTTCAATTTCCCAAGTCATTTTTGGGAAAAAGTGAAAAAAAAAGATTGTTCGCACCACCCTAAAATGGAAATGGCACTATATGAAAAAATAAAAATACGGGTCTAATGTTTTGCGATAAAGAACGAAATTACCACTTTTGACGAAAATCTGAGAACCACTATATCGGTTTGGCATGGGATGACTAATAATATAATAATAACATAATATAATATAAGTATCATTAACTTCCTTGAATATTGTATGTGATATAATCCACTTTATATATTTATATATATTTTTTTTAAAAGAAAACATTAGTCAAACAAACTGCAAAACTAAAACATTTTATATTGTGCTTTTATTTTCTTAATTTTTCACATTGAAAACCCTGCAATAAAAATGACATTGAAACAACAGAGTAAAAGTGATATACAATTATGAACGATGATTGCTTTTTGATTGACACGTGCCCCACTCAAATTAGCGAAAGCACTCCAACTAAAAATAATGCCAATAAACAAATGTGTACTGTATGTATATTCATATTTTTTCAAATATTTTTCCGGATATCACCATAGCAAGTTTAATTTTTTTTATATATAATTAAATTTTATCATATAATATTCTTCTATCATTGCATATCCTACAAAGGAAGACACTTTTTGTCGTTTTAAGTTAGTTTTTTTTTAAATTACTACTAGGCATATTTGCGAATTCATAGAAAAAAAAAATTTCATTTAATATGTCGATCCTTGAAATAAGATCATTGGTTTAAAAGTTAAGAATTACACATAAAACTCAAAAAACACATAAAAACATTATTCTTCTAAGAATAAACTCCAATCTATCATTCAACAAACTCAGAAATTTAGGACTACAGAAAAACTTCCATTATAAAGCTAATAAAATTTGCCACCTCATTTCCCACAATTTACTCTTTCAAAACAAATTTCTATCTTGTCGCGTTTTTTTTCGCAATTTCAAACCTCTAAAATTGAACTGTCAAAACGATAGGTCAAAGTTCGAAAAGCAGGAAAAATTGACAAATAATGGGGGGTAAACGGTAAAGCAAAGGATATCATAGATTTTTAATAACCATACCAGAAAGATTATTGAAAAAAAACAGATTCCTTTTTTAATTTCGATAAAATTGCACTGAATAGTTAATATAAGATCAATAATAATATTTGAATAAACTTATGTAATTATGATCATGTTTATATAAACCTTCCCATCTTATCATTCTTCATTAAAGACCTTGCGTCAAGACAGCTAAAAATCGATACACTCTCAAATCAAGTATGCCTGAAAAAAAATATTCCTCATGTAAACAAGGATTGAAAATCTGGATACTTTTTAGTCAATGAATTGTATGGAGTTCCATTGCTGTGGTCTATGCTTAGTCCGTATTTATAAAAGTCAAAGGTTTATAGGAAATAGCTCGGTCGATCACAGTTTACATGAGTTATTTTCAGAGTATAGATTTCAGTGAGAAGTTCAATGATATTAGTAAAAATATATGAATCTCTCTCAGGCTCAATCTGTATTGATAAACACGGAATATTTAGGCTGGGTGAAATGTTTTAAAGTTCTTACGGAACAGTGTTTATTTAATTTAGAATGTGTAGGTAATTATACTTCAACCTTCAATACTTCAATTATACTACCCCCTTAAACTTGTCCACGTGGTATTTTATGCAAAATCAAAACATTTAGATCGTTAAACAAAATTTTATTTCATTATAAGTATCCACTTTAACGATACACCCAACCAGGGGCCGTCATATTCTTTAACATTTTAGAGACTGCACTGAAAATAAGACCAATTTAGAGACATTTTTCCATTTTCCAACACACACCCTGTTGAATGTAAAAATATGAAAAGCAATATCGAGGTTTGAAACCAGAGATATCGCGATTATTAAACCTGCACCATATCACCACTCGACCATCACTACTTCTTGACCAACTGCAGACATACCGCAATACACCAAGGTTTTTACGCGGTTTTTGCGAGGTTTTTTACGCGGATTTTCCAATTAGCGCGGTTCTTTTTTTAACGCGTTTTTTTTTACGCGGGTACCGCACTCTATCACGATGCTTACGTAGATTTTAGGTGACCTGGTTTTTTTTACGCGGATTTTCCAATTAACGCGGTTTTTCGAATTAACGTTTTTTACGAGGTATGAATCCCCCGCGTAAAAAAACCTGAGTGTACAACAAATATTGGATCTTGACGTTAGATTGTATATGTGAAATCCTAGTAGGGTTACAACAGGAGTGAATCATGAAATATATATAATCGTCTTCATCGCAATTTGTGTCGCTAATTCATAAGCGAAAGCTGTGGATGTTGGATGCAATAAGTGTTTATCAATGTTCCTTTAGGGACGGTTAAGCGTAGGTTGTATTTATATCTATTTTCAATCGGTGACGTTCACTTGATAGACGCAATGAAAGCTGAAAATATGTGAAAAAAGAATCGGTTTCGTTCTTATTGATTTCCTATTTCCTCTACTTTGAAAATTATGAAGTCAGATTTTCGAGCCTCCATGAAGAAAGATTCGGCTGAAGTAATTCGTTTTTCACGATCATTCCATGTTTTGACGTTTATTATAATTGTTTAATCAAATAAAATCGTAAACAAGAAGGTCTGATGAAAAACCTAGTTTTGAATTATTTTTTTTTTTCAGCAGAGCTCGGAGTCGGTACTCATAATTGCGGGGAGTCGGAGTCGAGATTTTTTTCCGACTCCAGAGCACTGGTTAAATGTTGTCTAGAAAAACGCGTTGAAATTTTGAGTCATTGTCGTTACAGATTAGATACCGCGTAAAATAGTTTAAATAAATAAGTAAATAATAAAAAAATCCAAGGACATATTCTTGAATATCTGTCAGTCTTACTTCCAGTTCCTTTACTGAGACCACTTCAATATATATAAAAATGAAAAGCTAAGCTAACCAGCTAATCACATTCAATTAATTCAGAGTAAAACAAAGTCGTGATTTTGCACCGTTTAAAAACTCTAAATCGCGCTTTTTATATGTCAAACAACTTGGCATACTAAGTAACCTCTCCAGTAGATTCGTCTCATTGAGAGACGGAATTGAGAGCCTAAGAAGCAACAGAACATTCACCAACATCAAAACGCGTATAATTTTCCACCCACCTGATCCGAGCGCGCCCGAGTCACCACAATCAGCCACCACCGCAAACTGTGGCTGCCTTCTTTCCGCCTTGCCGATTGACGTTACAATAGACAACGGTTGGCAAACGCAAAATAATAAAAATAAATTAAATTATTCAATCAGCAAGCGCGACGATGCTGCCGTAGGAATAAAAAATAAACATTCGACGTTTGGAGAACTGAACAAGATACGGAAACACGATCCCCACACGATTGAGGCGGCTGCGGGGATGGATGCGTGGGATTGATGTCATTAGAAACCGAATATCGAGTAATGAGGCGCTGCTGGTGGAAACCTTTTAATTGAGCCGCGTTTGGAAATTCTGCGGAACATCGCGCCGATTTTCGCAAGCAAATTTGATTGGAGGTTGGGTTAATGGTGACCGGTCCGTTACCCTGTCGACCGAACGAACGCTATGGGTCGAACGAAGGCTTCATGCGGGCGTGGATGAGGAGAAATTATAGACCGCAGGTTCAAAGGCACTCGAAGGCACCTCTTCGAGAGGCACACAGAAACAAATGATGCCCACTTGAGCGGACAATGCACATTTTTGGCGGCTGCGCCAAAAAGGCGAGTGTTTTCTATCGTTAATTAGAGATTAATTGAAGAAGCCTCACCGTGATATCCCCCGGAGGGAAGATGGGTCTGAGTCTGTGGGCAACGTTCGCTCGCGCACACATTTGATTAATCATCGATTGTCAGTGGGCCGAAATCAGCGCTGCGAAACGCGAATATACGTTGTGCGGAGGCGCAATTCCTGTTAGACGCGCGAGGCCACTGCTGCTAGTGGCGGTTTAATGGAGAGGTATTAGTCGTTAAGAAGTCTCCTAATGACTTGATATGCCTATCGAAAAGCAGCGGCACGCAAGACTTGTGTAATCAGATGGTAATTATTGTTTAACTTAGCTAGACAGTTTATGGTGGAATGTTGTGACGCATTATGTTATGCAAGCGTTCATCCGAATTTTCTCGAATCTTTTATCAATGTCGAAAACAGATTGACCACTAATTCAATTCGGAAAAATCACCGAGCACCTCACGAGCAGGGTTACCATAATAAAATCTGTGTTTTTGGCCTGAAAAAATCTTTTAATCTTAGTTTTTTCTCAAAAAATCTGTATTAAATTTATAAGTCCAATTTTGAAGCATAATTTTAGCTTCTGTATCATGGGCAGAC
This sequence comes from Toxorhynchites rutilus septentrionalis, assembly GCF_029784135.1. Taxonomy (NCBI): domain Eukaryota; kingdom Metazoa; phylum Arthropoda; class Insecta; order Diptera; family Culicidae; genus Toxorhynchites; species Toxorhynchites rutilus. The sequence continues at coordinate 76,719,060 of NC_073745.1, forward strand.
ATAGTTATTATTGATTCGACGATGTTGATTGTATCCACGTAAAGCTAACAAGCATATACACTGTAGTGCAATTCCAAATGAAATCGAACTAAAAATGCAGATTTTAAAAACTTGGAGGAAATATGAGTTTTCCGAAGCATTTATTTCCTAATATATATATATATATATATATATATATATATATATATATATATATATATATATATATATATATATATATATAAGTTATGTAGCGAAAGAATTTCGGATAATGAAAACTAAAACTAGTGAGCTATGTTGCTCCTGTTAAGGTTACGACAAGACTGATCTTTATTTTCTATTTCATGTACAAAGCTAGCTTATAATCTACCCTATCTGCCTATCTCTATGTTTCCCTTCTTCCTTCTTCTCAGAAAGAATGTTTAACCGTTTTATGGTGTCGACTCGAGTCCTTATCTGTGGCTGCATAATTGTTCGTCGGTCGCATTTACCACATGGCGTTATTTATGCTTAAGTGTTTACTTAAGCGCTAGAACATTGATGCGTGATGTTTGCTCTGTCTCCTGCTGATAAGTAATGTTGGCGTTGGTCGATACTGAAGATTGGTTGACTGTGTTGATAACTGCTCCCTCTTCAAGAGTGGACCGTCTCGGTACACTGGGCTCTGCACTCTCCTTGGTTGTGGATCTGAAGAGAGTTTTCAAACGATTCCTCAACAGATAGATTGCAAGAAATGATGAAATAATTATTGCTGGAACTCCTGTCCCGAGGGTGAGTGAGAGGTGTCTTCTGTTTAATAACACCAGATGTTCTCTGGTTTGTAGATGAATTTCGTCTAGTTTTTTCAATGTCAGAGTTGCTTCGGTGTTATTTGAGAATATTTGGATTCCGTAGAGTGGGATGAGTAGTGGTGGATCTTCATGATAATATTCTACATTACTAAACTGCGTGCCGTTAATTGTGACTGTACAGTTGCGAAAGTAGATGATCATTGTTCCAGAAATGTATCTGGAAGGTAGCCCACAGTTTGTTTGCATTAGTGTGGCGTTTCCTCTGATTAGCAGATGGTTACTGCTTATTTTCTTCGTTTCTTGGGTGTACCTGTCTTCTGTATAATCGCAGCTGCCCGAGACTCCTCTGAGAATTTTGGAGTAACAGTTGTCTTGGGAAACGTCTTCTAGTTGGTTTTTGTTACATAGGGTTTCCTCTCCAATTTCCTGGCAATCGTTTTTAATGAGGTATGTTTCTAATTCATTGAAGAGTGCTCTGTTCGTTGGCAGTTTCAGGATTTTTCCTTCCTTGGGTATCGGTTCCATGATGATATGTGTAAATGTGGATGGTTTGAGATTTGGGACTGAAATCACAAATATTATTTTCGTATCTTTGTGTATTACTGCTAGATCAAGGTACTCGTAGGTTTGGTCGAATGTGTTGATTGTAATGTTGCTGTTTCTTAAAATTGTGGTCGCTTCATTTAGTTCCTCTGGTGTCAGTACGTTCAAATGGATAACCTTTGCTTTTGCTAGTTGAATGCTTTCAAAAATATTTTGTATTTGTTCTCGTAATAAATCTAGTGCCATGTTCAGGTTCATGACTTCTTTAATGATTGTAGCCTGTTCTGCATAGCCTTTATTGTTTACATAAGCGTCTCTTGATTTTATTAGGTTTTTCACTAAAATATCTTGTTGCTCGTTAACCTTTTTGATTATTCTATTCATTTTGGTTTCAATTTGTTTATTGATTTTTATTTGTTCGTTGTTTTGTGTAACAATTGTTTCTTCGTTTTTGAATAATGTTTCCAACTGATTGTTGATTTCGATTAGATCATTGTTGTCTAGATTGCCTGTTATTAATTTTATGGTGCTTCCTAGGATGTTGATTAAACCTCTTTTGTTTCTTTGTTTTGGGATAAGGTTGTTATATGTGTTCTTGATTGAGTTATATTTTAGATTAACAAGGTCTGTAGTTTCTTTTAGATTAAATATGGTAAGGCCTTCAATAATTTTCTCTAGTTTGTGAAAGGTTGGCTCGAAACTTTTTAATTCGATTACATGGAATATTTTATGTGATCCTGTCTTTATTCTTCCTTCGTTCAGGCTCAATGTCACGAGGCCGGGATTGTTGCTGAGGTCGTAGAGTTGTATGGATGTTTGTTGCGGAAATGCAATCGATTTTGGTAGATACATTGACAGGAATGCGATGGCAAAGGCCGAATACAGGAATGGTATCCACGCCATACTGAAATGATTAGGAAAATAATTTCATTTGATTATTAGTTTCGTCGGATGTTTTCTTTGTGAATCTCTCGGCCGGAGTGATCTAGGAAGGTTTTGTTTTTATCCCGGATAACTCTGACTGGAAGATATTTTTCTTTTGCTTTGTTTCGGATGCCTTGTATTTTGTTGTATACGATGCTTTCTTCCTGTAACGTTGGTGGGTCTTCTCTTTTCTTATTATGGTATTCCAAATTGTATTCTTTTGTTTTATTTGACTGAAGCATAACGTCTTCATAGAGCTTGTTTCTGTTCTCTAGAATTTTGTTCATATCGAGATGCCTTTCTTCTCCTTCTCTGAGTCCATAGAATATTTCGCGAGGTTTGAATTTAGTTGTTGAGTGTACTGTATTGTTATAGGTAGTGCATGCGATTCGATATATTTCTTTATCACTTAGGTCGATGTAACTTGGTTTCGTACAACGAAAAATTTCCCCTAGAGTTGAGTGAAATCTTTCTACCGTACCGTTACTTATGCTATGGTTGGGTGGAGTGAAATGAATCTCGATATTTAAATTTTCCAAGAGGGCTCTGATTTCGATGGACCTGAGTGCAGGTTCATTGTCTGAGATTATCAATTTTGGAGTACCATACAGTGAAAAGTATTTTGTTAACCCCTTTCTCACGTCGTGGATGTTTCTGGATTTAATTGGGATTATCGATGCGTATCGCGAAAATTTATCTAAAAAGGATAGAAATATATTAGGTTTATGGATAAATAAATCTAAGTGTACTATTTCTAGAGGCTTTGCAGGATTTGGCGTAGATCCCAGTTTAATTTTATACGGATGTCTCTCGTATTTGTTTTTGTTGCATGTACGACAAAGCCTAATGAACTGTTGTATCTTACGTTTCATTTTCGGAAAGTAATATCGATTGGAAATCTGCCTGTTGTTTTCCCATATACCTCGATGTCCACTTTCGTGTGTTTGTTCTATTATTAGGTTTTGTTCTTCAGCGGTCTTCAAATCAGTTAAACATTTTTGAGTAATAAATATTTTAAATGGTTTCCCTCTACTAAAGTAATTTTTATAAAAAATTTGGATTGTTTGGATCAGATTTTCTGGGCATAATATACAGTTTGATCGTTTAGGATCTATGAACTCTTTGAAGAGTTTGGTGAGATAAGGGACGTTGAAATTTGATTTCATTATGGTTCGTCTGTACACACGCGGAAATATTTCTTCGAGTGTTTCCTCTTCTTCCGTTCCCAATTTCAGAATTATTTGGTTACTAAAACTATTTAACGGCGATTCGGTGCATGGGATAAATGCTGAATCGTCGGTGTCGGCGGAGTGCATTGTAGCATCGTCTGAAGAAGAGGTTTCATCGCTTACTAACTTCACTGAAGTTTCACAGGTACTAACTTCAGCGTCATTATGGTTTATTTCCTGACGCATCCTGGAGAGACTATCCGCTACTATATTCTGTTTTCCAGGTCTATATTTTATCTCAAAGTCAAATTCTTCTAAATAGAGGCGCCAATGTATAAGCCTGCTGTTGGAGTCTTTTAAGTTCAGACTATATGTCAGAGGTTTATGGTCTGTATAGAGTGTGAATTTTCGTCCGTAGAGGTACGGTCTGAAATATTTACAAGCCCACACAATAGCCAACAATTCTTTCTCAATGGCGGAGTAGTTTTCTTCCGTTTTATTAAGTGTTCTGGAGGCAAACGCGATTGGTTTGTCGCTACCAATTTGTCCTTGAGACAAAACAGCGCCTACGGCATAGTTAGAGGTATCTGTTGTCAAAACAAAAGGTTTTTCAAAGTCAGGGTATTGCAGGATATCGCTTGATGTGAGGATGTTTTTACATCGCTCAAAAGCATCTACGAAATCTTTATTGTGATCAATTTTTTCTCCTTTTCTCAACGACTGAGTAAGCGGTTTTGATATTCTTGCGAAGTCCCGAATAAACTTGCGATAATATCCTAATATTCCGAGAAAACCACGCAACTCTTTTTCGTTCTTTGGTAGTGGCCACTCTCTGATAACTCCGAGTTTTTCTGGATTAGGCTTAACTCCATCACGTGTTACGATGTGGCCAAGGAATGCAACTTCTTTATGAAGAAATTCACTTTTATCAAGTTGGATTTTCATATTGTATTTTTGTAGTGTTTCAAAAATTTTCCTCAGATTATCCAGATGCTCTTGTAGGCTTGTAGAGAACACGATTATGTCATCCATATATACTAAACATCTGGAACCAATATGCTCCCTTAAAATATTATCCATTACACGCTGGAACGTAGATGGGGCGTTTTTTAAACCGAAAGGCATCCTTAAGAACTCGTAATGCCCGTTTTCGACACTAAACGCGGTTTTTTCGATATCATTTTTGTCTAGTTCGATCTGATGGAATCCAGATGCGAGGTCCAAAGTAGTAAAGTACATACAGCGACCTAATTTATCTAGAATATCAGTGATGTTAGGGATGGGGTAACGATCATCAATCGTTTTATCATTCAATTTTCGATAATCTATTACAATCCGCCATTTCTTCTGTCCGGATGCATCCAATTTTTTTGGGACTATCCAAACGGGAGAAGTCCATGGGCTGATCGAAGGTCGAATTATTCCTTGTTCGAGCATTTTCGAAACCTGCCGTTGAACTTCTTCTTTATGGCAAAAAGGGTAACGGTATGATTTTGTGTGAATAGGAACATCGTCTGTTGTTGTGATCCTATGTTTGATAGCACTAGTGAAGGTTAACTTCTGTCCTTCCGTATAAAATATGTTTGTGTAATCCGCGACTAATTTAATTATTTTAATTTTCTCTTCTTGGTTTAAATGGTCTAGTCTGATTTGGTTGAAAATGTTTGATTTTGGAACATCCAACGTTTCTTCGGGCGTGGTTAGTGAAAAGTTATTCACTTCTACTATTAGAGGTTGCGCTGTGTTAATTTTTACTGGTTTATCTGATAGGTTAGTTACTGTTACGAAGACGCGATTTTCTGAGCATTTGTATATTCCAGAAGGTATCATTATGTCTGGTGAGATTAAAACATCATGCTCTAGATAGAATTCGCCGCTGGATTCATTGGTTGGGAGATGTACAATTTTTGTTTCATTCGAATTCATGTGTATTGTTACAGACTCAGGATATTTTCGGTACATTTTTATTATATTTGAAGGAAATTTGAGTTCATTCTCCGCCGTTAAAATGTCAGCTTTCAATGAGCGTAATGTTTCATATCCTATTAGACCATCAAAATAATTATGGAAATCGAAAATGTAGAATATTTGGTTGCTTGCATTTTTTACGCTTGGAAACGGGTTAAAGTTGACAAATCTATCCACGGAATGTGAGCCATAAATGTTCTTAATATTCACTGTTTGTGTGAAGTGACATTTGTCTAAGTTGACGTGTTTTGGGCTAATGTAGTTTTTATTAGCCCCTGTATCTATCAGAAACTTCAAGGATCCTTTATTCGTAGAGAGTTTTATATATGGAAGAAAATTGTTTAATCCTTTGTTTTCGATTCCTCTACTAGGTGAAAATTTAGTTCGTCATTTTCTTCATTGTCATTTTTCAATAGTGCTAGTGGTTCTCTAGATGTGTTAGGTGTAATTGATAACTGTGGTTCTCTAGACGTGCTAGGTGCCGATTCATAGTATTGGTGAAAATTAAATGAATCATTTGCATAATGAGGGTCGTACAGTTCTGTTCCCTCATGGCAATTTATTGATCTGTGTGAATAATTGAACGGTTGTTTTGGCCTATTCATGTAATTAACGTGCCTTGATCTTATGGAAGGATCAACTTCCATGGGAATGGGTTTTGACACTTGTATCGGTCTAGGGGCAAAAACATTTTGCGGAGGGATGTTATTGCTATTGTGGTGGAAATATTTTGGGGAAATTTGTTGAAAATGTTGTTGGTGGTATTGTTGTTGTGGGAAACGTGGAATTGATCGTGATTGGTGGGAACGTGTAGTGAAAAATTGTGGATTCCTAATTTGATTATTTGTGTATCTTGTTTTCGGGGGAAGTTGCGGTGCCAGTGGAAATATTTTAGCGGGTCGATAATGTTCAGTTTTGTTTAATCCATGTCTGTTTTGGAAATTTCTTTCTTCCACGCAGGCGTCAAATGCTTCTTTCAATTTTGACAGTTGTCGGGCTCTAACATTGCCCCCTATTGGTTCTTTAAGCCCTGCTAGATAAACTTGCAACGCATTTTCCTGATGTGTTTTTATACGGTCTTCTCGCAAGCTCGTGTCTGTTGTTGAGATGCTCGTGTTGTTAATTAAGAGCGATAAAATTTGTTGGACTGACCCATAGAATTCTTCTAGGGTGCCCGTTTGTTGGAGTTGGAATAGCTCCCTTGTGAGTGTGACAGCATCGCGCTTGTCACTGTAATAGGCAATCAAGTTTGCCTTAATTTCGCTCCATTTAAGCGGAGTGCCATATATTTCTAGAGCTTGGTCTGCGTCTCCTGTGATCTTTGCACGAATAGATTGCAGCCAGATCTCTTCGAAAGGTGTGTCTTTCATAATATTTAAGAAAGGTAGTAGATTTTCTACTGACCTTATAAATGAATGTAATTTGACGGGATTCCCGTCGAAGGATGGCAAATTATTTATGGCTTGAGGCGTTTGCATCGCCTTCAGCACTTTTTCTGCATTGCAGAACATTTCGTTCGTTTGAGCAATGCAGTCACTATCCTGAGTATTTACAGGAATTGTGAAACCTGCCAATTCAGGGTTCATTTTTCACTATTAAATCACTATCTAATCACTATCACCTTTTTTCAGGGTTAGAATTTTAATTGTAATTCGATAATTTAATTTATTTTTGTTTTATGTTAGCTTTGTGTGTTTCTTGTGATATACAGTGGTCCGGTTACCTCGGGTAGGGCCTCGCCACTCTGAATTAGTACTTGCTTTAATTTTTGTTTTCGGGGACGGGCTTTTATTTGTTTCAGTAAAGCGCCGATCCGATTTATGAGTTAGAAAAAAGAAAAATTTTGTTACTTACGATTTTTAGAGCTGGAACTAGTGTTGCGTCCGGTTTCGTCAGATTAATCACCACTACACGATATTCGTTCGCGCAGGCGCAATTGCTGAAATTAAACTAACGTTTCGCGAACACTTAAAACACTATCCTACCGACTGCGCCAGTTATGTAGCGAAAGAATTTCGGATAATGAAAACTAAAACTAGTGAGCTATGTTGCTCCTGTTAAGGTTACGACAAGACTGATCTTTATTTTCTATTTCATGTACAAAGCTAGCTTATAATCTACCCTATCTGCCTATCTCTATGTTTCCCTTCTTCCTTCTTCTCAGAAAGAATGTTTAACCGTTTTATGGTGTCGACTCGAGTCCTTATCTGTGGCTGCATAATTGTTCGTCGGTCGCATTTACCACATGGCGTTATTTATGCTTAAGTGTTTACTTAAGCGCTAGAACATTGATGCGTGATGTTTGCTCTGTCTCCTGCTGATAAGTAATGTTGGCGTTGGTCGATACTGAAGATTGGTTGACTGTGTTGATAACTTATATATATATATATATATATATATATATATATATACATATATATATATATATATATATATATATATATATATATATATATACATATATATATATATATATATATATATATATATATATATATATATATATATATATATATATATATATATATATATATATATATATATATATATATATATATATATATATATATATATATTATATATGTATATATATATATATATATATATATATATATATATATATATATATATATATATATATGTTAGGCTGTCAAAAAAGTCCTGCGGAATTTTTTTTTAATTTTCATTTGTTCATTAAATTAGTTACAATCATCTGTTTTAAGTCAAATATGCGCCGTTTTGTTCGATGACTTGTTCCCAACGAGATGCCAACTTCATAATACCCCTGTTATAGAAGCTCGCTTCCTTATTGGCAAAAAACTCGGATAGCCAATTTTCACAGGCCTCTTTTGTGGCTAACTTCTGACTACCTAGCTCGTTCGCCATGGACAAAAACAGGTGGTAGTCACTTGGTGCAAGGTCCGGACTATACGGCGGATGCAAAAGAACCTCCCATCCGAGCTCCCGGAGCTTCAGGCGCGTCACCAAAGAAGTGTGTGGCCTGGCGTTGTCCTGATGGAAGACAATGCGGCCTCTGTTTATCAAAGATGGCCTCTTCTTCATGAGTGCTACCTTCAAGCGGTCCAGTTGTTGGCAGTACAGGTCCGAATTGAGCGTTTGGTCATAGAGAAGCAGCTCATAATAAATTATTCCTTGACAATCCCACCAACCACACAGCAGAACCTTCCTGGCCGTTAATGAAGGCTTGGCCACCGTCTGAGCCGCTTCAGCGGGCTTCGACCACGACCGTTTGCGCTTCACGTTGTCGTGAGTGACCCACTTTTCATCGCCAGTCACCATCCGCTTCAGAAACGGGTCGATTTTGTTGCGATTCAGCAGCGATTCACATGCGTCGATACGGTCAAAGATGTTTTTTTGCGTCAACGTGTGTGGCGCCCATACATCGAGCTTCTTTGTGAATCCAAGCTTCTTCAAATGGTTAATAACGGTTTGATGACTTATCCCCAGCTTTTGGCCGATGCTACGGCTGCTACTATGCCGGTCTTTCTCGGCTAATTCAGCGATTTTGTCTCAATTTTCGACGACAGGCCTTCCGGAGCGTGGCGCATCTTCGACGACCTCTACACCAGAACGAAAACGTTGAAACAATCGTTGTGCGGTGGAAATGGAAACTGTATCGGGTCCATAAACTGCACAAATTTTATTGGCAGCTTGAGATGCATTTTTGCCTTTGTCATAGTAGTACTGTAAAATATGTCGGATTTTCTCTTTATTTTGCTCCATATTTGCGACACTATAACTCACGAACAACTTAACCAAACAAAACACTGTCAAGGACTATTATACCTTTCCAACAAGCTATAGTATGACTCGATACAATGAATACAACTAGAACTACGCGCTTACAACGACACCTCGCGGAAATACCGCAGGACTTTTTTGACAGCCTAATATATTAGGGTGCCAATGAATGCATGGGAAAAAATCGACCCTAAAATTTTAAAAATTTACCCTATATAAAATGTTCACCATCTCGACGAAACACCCTATGCAAAATATCAGCTCAATCGGACTTAAGGAAAGGTGGCGCAAAGCGGTGAAAGTTTTAGTTTTTTGAAAATAAAATCGAAAAATCACCCAAGGAAATCGGGGTTTTCGGAAAAAAAATGTTGATGCCAAATATCTCAAAATTGCATGAGACGTCAAGATATAGTGTCATCTCGAAATTTTTTTTTTGTCAAAAATCGGCACTCTGGGACTATGGTTTTGGGGAAGTATGGTTTTTGGGTGCCATCTATCTCGATTTTTCAATCAGAACATGCTACGAAGTGTTGATTTGTACGATAATATACCCTATGCAAAATATTTGTTCATTCGGACTTCATTTACTGGTGTCGCAGACGTTAAAATTTGAGTTTTTCAAAAACCGCAAAATCACCGGAAATTTAAAAATAATTAACGAAAAAACTCAAACTTTGACCGCTTTGCGCCACTCTCCCTTGAGTCCGATTGAGCTGATATTTTGCATAGGGTGTTTTTCCGAGGTGGTGAACATTTTTTATGGGGTAACTTTTTGAAATTCGAGATGACCATTTTCATTGGCACCATTGTTCTTTTGTAATGATTTTTTTTTCAAAAATTTGCTTGATATTTTTTGATGAAAACATAAATAATTCCCTACAATTCATTCTTCAACTAACATTTTGTGTATCTTAAAGTTTTTAAATTAATTTTTTTTGAAAAAAAGTTGAAAAAAACTCAAATTTAAAAAAAAAATTCTCACACAAAATCTATCAGACCTACAAAATTTTAGTCAAAGAATGAATTGTAGGAAATTATTAATGTTTTCATTAGAAAATATCAAGAAAATTTGTTCAAAAAATTTTTCGAAAAAGAATATTTTAAAATATTTACATATACATTTGTCGAAAAAATAGAAATAATAGAAATAATAGATATGAATAGCCCTTACAATTTCCAACAAGTCACCAATACATCGGAAGATGGACACTTTTACAGGGAAAAAGTTTTTCGAACAACAACTTTTTCATGTTTTGCTTTGAAAAACTACTATTAATGTTTAATTCGTAACATTTGTATGTATAAATTATCGCATGTAATGCTCTGCTTACTTTTTTTTTCTATTCAGAAACATTTCAAGAACATGTCAAACGCTAGAATTCACACACAAAAATAAAACGAGGAAAACATTATTTTTCAAGGGTCTCCATACTAAAATGCCCTATATTCCAGAAACTATAAAAGATAGAAAATTGACGTCTCCGACGATAGTTCATATTTTAATAAGATCTAAAACTTTGTCGAATACACTATATTGCTATCTTGACTTGAAACAAAATTAGGATTAGTTGTAATTTTTTCAAGTAAAACATGAAAAAGCTGAAAAAACTTTTGTGCTCATCTCCTGATGTTAGACGACTTGTTGGAAATTGTAAGAGCTTTTTATGTTATTTTTTTTTAATATAAAAAAAATAGTAAACTTAATTTTCATTTTTAGCATATTATTTTTCAGCGATTTTTTTCCAAAAGAATATTGGTATTTTCTTTATGAAAATTTAAACAATTTTCTACATTTTATCCCCCCTTTTGGCCCTTTTAAAAAAGTAGTCTAATTTTTTTTAATATTTTAAGTATGCAAAGTTGCTTAAGGTGAAGGTGGAAGTAAGCCACAAATGGCTGCCACAATGGCGCTTTTTCCTTCATCTCCCTCCCACACCCTCGCCCAAAAATCAATAATTTTGCGAAACAGTGTGAAGAAAATAATCTTTTTGGCACATTTCCCATCAAGTAATATCCAAACTCTAATCGATTACTCACAAGATATAAAATGTTTATCTGCCGTCGCATTGTATAGTGGAAAACGTCGGAAAACTCGAGCTAGTGCTCTGAAAATTAAATTTTTATTTTTCAAATTTCCGCAATGGTTTTGTTTGTACTGGTGAAAGCATCGTTATATTTTCGACACTGATGCCATTAAGGAATTATCAACATCGAATTACTGTGCGGAAGAACATACCAAAAGAGCCCCAATTCGCATGTATTATAAATTTGCTCATGTTACGCTCGCGTATAATCAGAATTTTACTTCATATGCAAATACATCTTCTATATATATTTATATTTGCAAACGCTCATCGGAACACATCGTTCATACATTTCACTTCAGTATTGAATTCTTACTTTTTTTTAAATGTATTCTAAGACTCGTGCAGTGACACATAGTCTGATAAGTGAATTGATCTATTTACGTACAAAAATCAACACAAACGAAACAAATTGCTCTTTCCTCACAAACACTATTACCCCATTTTTACACGTGGTTTTACCTATACTACTACAATGGCTTCCTTCCACCTTCACCCTCAAGACCCATGTGTTTACACCCACAACGTTTCGCTGCTATCTGAGATAGTACTGCTACCAGAGATGCCAATCTCCCTGATTTTTCAGGATTTCCCAGACTTTTTGGCTCGTATCCTGATATCCTGACAACCATTCATTTTTTTTTAAATGATCTGAAATGATCCTGATTTATCCTGATTTTTGAGTTTTTTACTTTATCACAATAAAAACTATCCGTAATGAATATACCGGAATTCCGATTCCTGGTATGAAATGAGAACTGTCAGAATAGCCTACCTAAAAAAGCTCAAAGTAGAATATAATGATTGGTCTTTCTTTCGTTAATTATTTATTCCGAAGCAATTCACGTTTTTGAAAGTACAGTGTCGACATTTATTAAATTTTGAAGTTGACGTGAAAGAAAGATTCACTATCAGATTGGAACCTTCGAATACAGTTTCAAATTTTTATGTTTTGAAAGAAAATAATTACTTGATGTTTTTTGAATGTTTAAAACACGTAGTGCATTTATTCCACCTGAAAATCCATTATGATTTTTGCATCACTATGACAGAAAATGAAGCTCAATGTCAACGCTAATTGAATGAATGAACATTGGGGATAATTTTGCATATAAAATTAAATAAATGTATGTCTGCATATAAAAATTGAGCTTTTGTTCTTCAAAAAATTGACACAAACATTCCGAATAATGTGATATAATGTTGTATGAGCTATCCTGATTTTTCCTGATCTTAATTTCCATTCCCCCTGATTTTTGAAAAAAAATAGTTGGCAACCCTGGCTGCCT